>NC_042998.1:129133736-129136236 GCF_006345805.1 Octopus sinensis | reverse complement strand
TCTTTTGAAATGCTGACAAAATTAATTACTAAAAGAAAATAGTGTCACTATCTTGTTTAAGAACTTTTACTCAACAAAAATGACCCTTTAAGAGAATCAACCAACTGAAACAGCTGATGACCGTTCTCCACAAGGAAGCCAAACAGGCAAAACGTCATACTTTAACGAATCAAAAATCAGATCCGTTCGCGAAAAAAATAATAAATACACCGGATTCCGAAAAAACACCGTTACAAGCGCAAGTTCCTGCTCATGACAGAAAGAGAATCACAGAAACTGCAAGCGAAATCCTTGATTTTACAATCTTCATTTCTCCCTTGTTTTTCTCCCTCTTAACTCAGTATGACTGAAACTTTGATGATATTCATTTCTTGTCGACTACTACTAACACTATTGAAATTTGTACATTTAAACAAGTTGATCCACAGTTTTTATATTATTGATTGTTATGAACATTTAAAATTCTCACATTGAAACTTTTAACATGTTTTTCTAATTCATAATTCTAAATGTTTACTATTGATAAACAAAAAACATTGTTGAAACTAGTTTTGTATATATGTAAATAAATTTATTTTAAATTAATTACACAATATTTTCAAATTCACGTGCATTTTCAACAACAAATTTGCCTATATATTTTACTGCGTGAAAATACACCCTCACTTCTGTCATATATATATATGTATGTATGTATGTATGTATGTATGTATG
This sequence comes from Octopus sinensis, assembly GCF_006345805.1. Lineage (NCBI taxonomy): Eukaryota > Metazoa > Mollusca > Cephalopoda > Octopoda > Octopodidae > Octopus > Octopus sinensis. The sequence goes on along the minus strand of NC_042998.1, from coordinate 129,135,522 downwards.
TATGTATGTATGTATGTATGTATGTATGTATGTTTGTATGTATGTATGTATGTATGTATGTATGTATGTATGTATGTATGTATTGTATTGGCAACTGAGTTGCCGCCGTTTTTTTAAATTTTGGAATTTATTGCGTTTTTAAATTTTGGAGTCTATTTTGTTTTTTGTCTTTTGCTTTTGTTATTTTTTGTTTATTTTCAGATCATTAAAATGTTATGTCAAGAAAAATGAGCATTTTCGACACGTCCTTTTTGCTTTTAATCAAGGTTCTAAGGCCGCAAAAGCTGCTCGCGACATTTTTGCTGTGTATGGAGAGTGTGCCATAGCTGAAAGAACCGTTCGTGATTGGTATGCCAAGTTCAAATATGGAAATTTTGACCTCAAAGGCATACCTCGTTCTGGCCGTCCAGTTGAGTTCGATGAAGAGCGATTAACCCAACTTTTGCACGACAATTCTCGTCAAATGACAAGGGAACTAGCAGAGAAAATGGAATGCTTCCACATTGCTATAGAGAAGCATCTTCACTCGATGGGAAGGGTCCAGAAGTATGAAGCATGGGTTCCGCATGCTTTAAGTGACGACAACAAAAATCAATGTGCCACAATCTCCGCTGGTTTGCTGGCTCGTCACCGCTCAACTCATGGACACAAGCAACGATTTCTTTACCGAATCGTTACTGGCGGCGAAACATGGTATCTGTACATCAATATGCAGCAGCGTAATGAATGGCCTAGCCCCGGTAAACAAGCGACACAGCGCGCGAAACAAGATCTTCATCCGCGTAAAACGATGTTGTGCGTATGGTGGGACTGGGAAGAGATTATCCATTAAGAATTGCTTGAACGGAACCAAACGGTCAACGCGGAACTCTATGTTCAACAGATGGAACAGCTCAACACAGCTATTCGAGAGAAAAGAACTAATCGTCAGCAGTCAGCATGGAGTTCTTCTGCTAAACGACAACGCCCGCCTTCATATCGCCAATATGACCAAGGATGCCATTCAAAAGCATAGCTGGGAAATGTTGTCACAGCCGCCGTACTCTCCTGATTTGGCACCAACGTATTTCCACCTCATTCAAATGCTATACGCAGAGTTTCGCTCAATACTGATGCAGAATTGAGAGCTGGTTGGATCAATTTTTCGAGTAGAAATCAGGTGATTTCTACCCACGAGGTATTGACAATCTTGTTGAACGTTGGGAAGAAGTTGTAAATAACAAGGATGAATACATTATTGATTAATTAGCTGTTATTTTTTTTAAACCTTTAAAACTTTTAAATTAAAAAAACAGCGGGAACTTTGTTGCCATCCTAATATAGATAGATAGATAGATAGATAGACAGACAGATAGATAGATAGATAGACAGACAGACAGACAGACAGACAGACAGACAGACAGACAGACAGACAGACAGACAGATAGATAGATAGATAGATAGATAGATAGATAGATAGATAGATAGATAGATAGATAGATAGATAGATAGATAGATAGATAGATAGAACCTATATATTTTAAGCATCTGGACTACGAACCATATGCTAATACATCTGGACCACGAACCATATGCTTACAACAAAATGAAATACTTTAAAGGTGCCCAAGGCTGTTGTAGAAATATTTATTATGCAGAACAATGTAATGAATTTATTTACGACGAACAGTTATAAACCATTTGACATTCTACTCCTTCGCACATTTTCCTTCATCACATGTTGGTCAATTTGAAGGTTTAGTACAGGGGGCGGACTGAGAATATTAGCTGTTCACCGGACTACTTT
>NC_042998.1:129123736-129131236 GCF_006345805.1 Octopus sinensis | reverse complement strand
TTTCCAACTCATTACTTCTCTAACTCACTCTTCTTTCTCTCTCTCTCTTTCTCTCTTCCTCTTTTTCTCTCTTTTTCTTCCCTTCTTTCCCTCTCTGTGTGTCCTGCGTGTGTGTGTATGTGTGTATGTATTGCAATTATTCTCTTTATGTCAATTTATCCTGAAACCCATCATCTCTTTCCACTTTCCATTGACATCCATCAGGCCTCAATTCTTATCTCTTTCTTCCTCTTTCTCTCTCTCTTTCTCTCTCTCTTTCTCTCTGTCTCTCTCTTCCTCTCTCCTCTTGTGTGTTTTTACATGTGTGTGTGTGTGTGTGTGTGTTTCTCTGTTTATGCCTTTCTCTCCCCTGGCTGTTTTTTTCCCTGTCAATAATTATTTCAGCTTCGCTATCAAGGACACGTTATGACAACAGCAATAGAACATTGCCCTGAATAAACACATCCAAGCTCAGCAAATGTTTCTGTTCTACATAATTATAATATCTATTATAGTAAGTATTACAATACTTGTTTGTCACATACTGTTGTCAACAACCGATAATGCAATATGAGGTTTCGATACCAAGACGAAATTTTTGTTTTGCTTATTCTGTAGTTTCTTATATACGTGTCAGATGTATGCCTCACTCTTACACAATCATAAAAACATCGTAAATAATGATGTGTTATTAAAACACATATTATAGTGAAGTACAGTTTTATATTTAAGAACATCTTAGAGCTTCAAAGTGCAATGAAACTTAATGTAGTGTTTATACTTCATATATGCTGAAGATTCTAGTTTCCTTACTACGTAGGTGAGCTGCTAATATTTCAGCAGTTATTTCGCCGAGGTAGATTTTGCCTTTCATTCTTTCGGGGTCGATAAAATAAGTACCAGTTGAATACTGGTGTGGTCGATGAAACCGAATTACACCCTTCCCTGATATTACTGGCCTTGAGTAAAATATTAAACCTAATATCTCAACAATTGTAAAATTAGGTTACATATAAATTGAAATGCATATTTGATTTAGTTAGTAATGAGTAATGGTTTCTATTCATATCATGGCATCAGGATTGAGTGGAAACTTATGAAATTAACAAATGGAAAATTACGCTTACTGCTATACTTGCGTCTCAATGCCAAGAACTAAGCGATATAAGGTACAGAGAGGGAGAGAGAGAGAGAGAGAGAGAGCCCCACACACACACCACACACACACACACACACACACAACACACACATAGAGAGACAGACAGAGAGAGCAAGGAGGGAGACGTGAGTGTATCTGCGTGTGTGCATTTGTTATATCCTTATGGATAAACGAATACACTGCAACAGTGTAATAAAAATATAATCGAAACAAAAAGGCAGTAACCACATGAAATGTAACAACAATCTTTTAAGAACCAGTAATCCAGCACGTTAACTCGAACTGTAAACTTTGAACTACCAACACACGAACTAGCACGATGATTTTATTAAAGCCACAAGGGTTAACCAAAGAGGGGACAATACACGGGACAAATAGGGATCGAGGACTTGTCGGATGAGATTACATATAGTGAATAAAAACATTATAACTGCGAATGAAAATGAAGGAATGAATGGATGCGGAATGGGTTTGACCCCCACCAACCACATTCCTGCGTTGAACTATTTACTTCGTCCCCCCCCCCCGCTTAACTACTTTTTTTACATAAGGCATTTCTTCTTCAGGCATACTTTCCCTCTGAAGTGATATAAAAAGAGGTTAACAAAATCATGCCCGGAGACGAAGGTGTCTGATGCGATACCTCATTCATGCGTCTTCGATATCACCTCTTTCGCTATAGCTATTATGGCCAGAAAGCAGAATTTCTCTTCTCCTTTTAACGAAGGCGGCGGAACGTTCTTAAAAATCGACTCGGCTGACGGCCGTACTCTCCCCAGCAGTGACAATACTCGTACGGTAGAAAGCCAGAGGTCCGAGAGACTCGAACACTGCACGATTTTATGCAAAATAGTTTCGTTGCTCTGCCAGCAACGTGGGCACGTAGGCGAATCCGTGACGCCGTGCCTCGCAATTTTATCCCGAACTGGCAAGGCACTTCGGAAGCACAGCCAAGCCAGGGATCTCTGGAAGTTGTCCATAGGTCCCGTACCGAAACCCCTTCGATGCATGTTGGCAAGCTGACTTTCATCGAAGCCCAGAGTCGCTCCAGGCCGTCATCATACTTGCCCTCTACCAGCCCTTTGTAGTAAGCCGATGTGGCACCCCCTCCGCTGGCATTGCTCGTTCGGGAGAGAAACCCGAGCGCCTGTCGACACTCTGCTTGCCAAGCTCCCAGACTTGGTCTACGCCTAATCCAGCATTCCAGTTTACCAAAAGAGAAATATCTCATCAACGAACGGAGACCACAAAGCTCACCGTCCAGGTAGAGCCAGAGATGCCCCAACCTCAGCGCATGCCTGTGCATCTTTAGCTACGGCATCCTTAACCCACCCTTTTGTGACTGTTGGCAGCAGATAGAGCGCCTTAAAAGAGGCCACCTGCCCTCCCGCAAGAAGTGAAAGAACATGCGTTCCAACTTGTTTAGCCTTATCGGGGCACGGCACAACGGTTAGGCGATAGGTAATGACAGATACGATAAACACATTTGCCACCTCCGCACTTCCTTTTAGGGATAGCCTCTAACCAGACCAGATCTGAGTTATAGACGCCACCCTGCCTGTAACCTTACTCCAATTCTTCTCTATCTGGAAGTCTGGACCAAACCAGACCCCAAGCACCGGACCGTCTGTTCAGCGTCCGACGACGCTGTTGGATCGCATCGACTTGCCTCTTCAGGTGCCGAGCTGCAAGCCGACCGATTTATCCCGGTTACTTCTTGCTCCTGCCACCGCTTCGTAATCCTTTAGGGCCTCACCTAAGCTCTTTAGGTCCTGGTCCCTAGATACGTTGACAGTGACATTGTCCGCAAACGCTGTGACTGACTTTCCATAACCTAAATTTTGCAGGTCTCCATTCGTCGTCTTCAATCTTTACAATAGTGGCTCAAGAGCCAATACATACAGCAGAGACGAAAGTGGACAACCTTGACGAACCGAGCGTTCGATATTGAACGGCTCCTAAAAGAGACCGTTCACCCGAACTACCGACCTGATGCTGCTATATAAAGCATTGATCCAGCCGCGGAATGTCGTGCCAAAGCCTGCTGCCTCTAGGACCACCGCCAGATACCGACAGTCTACCCTATCAAAGGCCTTGGATTGGTCTAATTGGACTAACGCTCAACCCTTGCCAGATTCTATTTACCCTTTCTAGGAATCCTATTGACGCTTTCTAAAGTATAGCGTATAGGGCGGAGATGATCGCGTATAGTCCTGCCGGGCATGGTGTGGGTCTGCGCCTCTCCAACGACACCATCTACGACTTTCGTCAAACTTTTTGCTAATACTTTGGCCAGAATCTTCAACTCTGCGTTAAGCAGAATGAGGGACCTAAAGTTGTCAATTACGTGCCCCTTGTTTGGGTCCTTCCTGATCAGTGCCACCACTTTCCGGCTCACAGACGCAGGAATACTACCGTTCTGCACGAACAACCTCATTTACTCAGACCGCTGCTATTTATATGTAGTGGTTCAGTCTAGTCTTTCCAGGGGTCGTCGTACTTTTGCACAACAGCGTTATAGATAGATAGATAGATAGATAGATAGATAGATAGATAGATAGATAGATAGATAGATAGATAGATAGATAGACAGACAGACAGACAGATAGATGTGGAAACAGCAGAGAAGCTTGTTTGAATATATTTTTACTTCTTTAAATTCATAGGATAATTATTTTCATATTTGTTATAAAATATTACCGGGTTCGATGTGTATATCCATCGTATCAAAAAATAAAAATTCCTAGGCAAGGATTAAGAAATAAGAAAAAATACGAAATAAAGAAAAACTGGAAAGAGAACACTTTGTTCTCATATTTTGTGCGTGGCTAAGAACATGTTTGTCTAATCCTAAAAATATACATATTTCGACTTGCAGACGTGTTTCCAAATTCTTGTTCACAGTGGTCAAAACGTAGCATTCTGTAGCAACTAAAATGATAATGATAATATATATGGTGATGAGAACAAATTCTCATCATCCTGAGATTAAACAAGTTGTAGAATATATCTTATATAGTAAATATGTTGAATATGAGTCACCAATAATGGTTTCAAGTTTTGGCAGAAAGACAGCAGTTCTGAGGGAGAGTTAAGTGGATTACATTGACCACACAGCTCAAGTGGTAATTTGCTTACCGACCCCGAAAAGGTGAAAGGCAAAGTCGACCACGGCGGAATTTGAACTCAGAACGTAGCGACGTACTAAATGCCTGTAAGCATTTTTATCTTGTGCGACATGCTAACAATTCTCTCCGCTCGCCGCATTCCTAATCGGAAGAAGAAGAAGAAGTGTAGCATGTAAAAAGCAATGCACATTTTACATGTACGTGGTGTGCATAACAATTCACCTGCAGCAAGGTTTTGTTTGCATCTGTCTATGTTTATAGATATATGCATACATACATAGACACATATACATGTATTCATTTATAGGTATGTGCTACATTACTGAAGGTAGCGCAGCATCTATCCTGTCGTTTTTTGTTTACTCCATCTAGCTTCGAGACTCGTTAACTGTTGTTTACCAATATCAGCTCCAGCTGGATAGCCTTTGATCAAAAGCATTTATTTCGACTTGTCAACATATGCTCAAATTCTTCCTTAAAAAATTATTAATAATCATTTAAATTGTGATTTTCGGAAATTATAAGTCTTTTCACCGAGTAGTAGACCGCCCTCCGGATACAATCTTGCAATATCTTTGCATTTGAAAGGCGGCGAGCTGGTAGAAATGTTAGCACGCTGGGCGAAATGCGTAGCCGTATTTCGTCTGCCGTTACGTTCTGAGTTCAAATTCCGCCGAGGTCGACTTTGCCTTTCATCCTTTCGGGGTCGATTAAATAACTACCAGTTACGCACTTGGGTCGATATAATCAACTTAATCCGTTTGTCTGTCCTTGTTTGTCCTCACTGTGTTTAACCCATTGTGGGTAGTAAAGAAATAGGTAGTTTGTCTGCCGCTATGTTCTGAGTTCAAATTCCGCCGAGGTCGACTTTGCCCTTCATTCTTTTGGGGTCGATTAAATAAGTACCAGTTACGCACTTGGGTCGATATAATCGACTTAATCCGTTTCTCTGTCCTTGTTTGTCCCTTCTGTGTGTAGCTCCTTGTGGGCAGTAAAGAAATAAGAAACGTTAGTACGCCAGGCAAAATGCGTAGCGGTATTTCGTCTGTCTTTACGTTCTGAGTTCAAATTCCACCGAAGTCGACTTTGCGTCTTATCCATTCGGGATCAATAAATTAAGTACCAGTTGCGTACTGAGGTCCATGGAATCGACTGGCCCCCTCCCCCAAGATTTCGGGCCTTGTGCCTAGAGTAGAAACAAATATCTTTGCATTTGAATCTGCATTTGGGTAATACAGTTACATTTAGTAATTAACTCACAGCCAGTGAATAAACTACGGTAAGCAGATAACCAATAAGCTTACCGACAATCAAATTTTAGAGCGGACGTAATTGACTGCGACAATCATCAAATAACTGCTGTAGCTTTCGTACTGAGGTCGACTTTGCCTATCATCATTTCGAGATCAATAAAATAAGTAGCAGTTGATGATTGAGGTCAATGTAATGGGCTTACCCCTTCCCCTGAAACTTGAGTCAAAATTTGAATCCATTATTATTATGAACTTAAATACTATCGTGGACTTTGGTTGTCATTGTTCAAGAACTGATGAAAAAAAATAAAGATAAGCACCAAGCACAGGAGTCAATTAAATAGCGTGTTCTCCTCCCTTAAAATATACTTTAGACTAACGTTATTATTTAGATCAGCTCTTCGCAAATCCTTCTCATATTGTTAAGATTTCCGCGTATTATATCCAGCTCAAGCTATCGCCGAACGACGGAAAATAACTTATGAAGTTTCATTAGCTCCAGTTACGTTCTTCGTTCAAATGTTTCCGCGTCCAATTTTTACTCTAATCATTCCGATGTTTATATCAGAAATACCAGTCAATGAATGAATTTTATATTACTGATTATATCCAATGGTGAAATGTGAGATCATGAGTCTGTCAGTAATCATTGTTACTGGTAGTTTTTTTGTTTTTTTTTATTGACGTTAGGTTAGCAATTTTGAAGAAGCGGGATTAGATTATATCATTGATCTCAGTACTTGACTGGTACTTTAACGATCCTGAAAGATAAAAGACAAAGATGATACTGTCAAGAATTAAACTTAGAACGTAAAGAGCTGAAGGAGATACCGCGATGCATTCTCATGTTTTAATATAAATATTTTTTCAGTTATAAGACAGATTCTTTTATTCAATTAATAAATGATATATCAATTTAATATCTTCTATTTACTAGTGTCATTCGTAATATGTTACACTAATAATATAATAATTAAAGAACACTTATATTACTTTTTTAATGTTAATTATGTTTCCATTTCAGTATCATTGTGTAATACACACGTGCGCGCGCGTGCACACACACGCACAGGGCAGTGAGACATTTGATGTAAATTTAGCTGCTATTTCTAGCAGTTCAAGAGAACACATAGAGGTTTCCTTGACCTGAGCATTTTAGATATTTAGGTATGAGATTGTTTAAGTAGAGTGCTTTTTATCATTATTTCTTTACTGTTTTGTTTACTAACAGGATCCGTGGAAATATCGAATATTAAGAATACTCTAATTTCTCCGTATTATTGTTGTTTTATTCCATTGAAGATTTCAAATGTGACTTTGATTTCATTCTTTAGTTAAATTACAGAATAAAATATGTTAACCATTTCGATTATGTCTTTGATTGTGTTCCTTAGATAAACTGGTATAAAATATAGGGCTCGATCTTGTTTCCTTACGTTAGTTAAAGATTTCAAGGTGGTGGATTGGCAAAATCAAAAGAGCGTCAATTCAAAATATGTCGCGGCATTGAGTAACTGATCTTTGCGTTATGAATTCAAATGCCATCGGGGTTAGCTTTGCAGTTCATACCTCCAGGGAAGACAAAATAAGCCGCAAGTGTAACACTGGATTCGATTTAATCGACCAACCTTACCCTCTACAAAATTTCAGGACTTGTGTTTATGTTAGAAACGCTTATAAAACAGGTCTTAATCATGCCTTCGTTTTCGTTCCGAAGTTAACGTATTTAAAAGTGTAACATTCGAACAACTACCATGACAAACAGTATAATATTATTGATTGTCTGGCAGTTATTTGGTTGTCGGATAACATATTTAATTTTATTCTATTATATACTTTTCATTGTTTTTTCTTTAGTTATTAATTTTTATTTTTGACTTCTAATTTTTGAATATACTAACCTAAATTTTTCACGTTTTATTGATATACAGTATATTTGTTTGTCATACTGCTAGTATTTTGATAATATTTGCCCTTTTAT
>NC_042998.1:129096236-129116236 GCF_006345805.1 Octopus sinensis | reverse complement strand
GACTGACTTATTCATTTTTATAGCTTTTAGAAGGTTCCAACAAACTGAATTTTGGAATACTGTTTTGACCAATCAGCATGCAACTTAAACGTCACGATTGGTCGGACGCACCGATATTACTGACATAGATCCCGTCCAAGAAGAAACAACTGTGAAACAACTTATAGGATAGACCCTAAAATTATTAATCTCTCTAGAAGAAATATAAACAGTGGTGAACTTCGATTATTGATGAAAGGAGTAAAGTTCACACCTACACCTACAGCCACCATCAGGAATTGGAGGAAGACATCAAAAACTTTGAGGAATTTTTTACTGATAAAATTAATGAGAATGACGAATCCTTGGCGAAAAATAAATCAAAATTTAACCCGGCAAAATGACGTCTCTGATTACGGAATATCCCATACTCTGGTATATCCCAGATACAGTTGTAAGACTGAATTTTTTCTAATAAAAATAATGTATATGACTTGAGTTGTTTGCCTTGCTTTAACATTTTTTGTCCTCTTTGACAATTACATATATATATATTAGTTTGCATACATACATCTTTCTGTATGCTTGCATACATGTACATGTATATATACATGTATGTATGTATCTATCTATCTATGTATGCGAATATATAGGCATGCAAATATGTTTATATATACATGCATACTTACGTACATACATATACACATCCACGCAATTATCATATAGTTATTAATATATACATATATACGTTTGAGAATCACCGACAAAAGGTACACTTGACTAACATCAAATGCGTGGACTTTTGAGCATAAGGAAATATTCCAGTTTACCAAAACACAAAGATATGTGTACAGGCGTGTTTGAGTGCGTTTGATTGTTCTTTTGTGTGTGTGTGTGTGCGTGTGTGTGTGTGTGTGTGTGTGTGCGTGTGTGTGTGTGTGTGCGCGTGCGTGTGTGTGTCTGTGTGTTTGAATTACTACCTTCATGTCTAGGCTACTCCAGCTATATAAGCCAATTTGTCAATCAAACAAGTTGCTGACCTAAGCACAAGTGTGTTCTAAACACATTTATAGTAAATGTCAAAAGAAGACCTATTCAAAACTGGAGCACCATTAAAGTATTGCATAATATATATATATATATATATATATATAAACGGGAAACAAAAAAACAACAACAATGGAACAATTACAGTATTATTATTAATAGGCGCTCAGGAAATGGAAGCAGGGAGGTATGACGTTTCGAGCGGAGCTCTTCGTCGGAAACATAAAGAAGGAAGAGAGAGGAAAGAAAGATCCCAGAGCGGGCAACAGGGATAGAGAAAAAAAAACGACTGGTGTTTACGAGTTGCACATGGTGAAAGGCGGATGTTTACGATAACAAGAGCAAAGTAGGTTTTTAAAGGCAAAAGAGTGGAGACAAGGTTGGTAACGCAACAGATGTGTGTGTATGTGTGTGTGTGGTGTGTGTGCGTGTGTGTGTGTGTGTGTGTGTGTGTGAGGCGAGATAAAAAAACAAAAATATATGTATGTGTTAGTGTGTGCGTCTGTGTGTAGGCGTGTGAGGTAGGGCGAGACAATGGTCAGCTTAGCAGACAAAGGTCAGTAGTAAGAAAAGGAAGGAAGGAGGAAGGGAGGGAGGGGAAGGGTTGGGGGCGTATGTAGCGTGCCAGCGTGTGTTGAGTAGTAGTGTGTGTGTGTGTCCAGTGTCGTGGTAGTATTAATGGCGAGTAGATTGAATGTGTGTAAGAGTAATGTATATATTTAAGCAATGTGTGTATATGTGTGCGCGTGTGTATATATATATATATATATATATATGCGTTACAAGCGCATATGCGTGTGTGTGTGTGCGCGCGCATATGTGTGTGTATTTACATATCTGTATCTCTTTCTACATCTTTCTCTCTATCCATATTACCTATACATTCTCATGTACGCGCGTATGCACATGTATATATATATGTGTGTGTGTGTGTGTGTGTGTGTGTGTGTGTGAGTGTGTGTGAGTGTGTGTGTGTTTGTGTGCGTGTCTGTGCCTGTGTGTACGTATGTGTTTGTGTGCGTGTGTGCATGAATGTATTTATGTATGTATGAAAGAATATATATTTGTATGTATACATGTATCATCAAAATATAAACTGTATTCAAATATTTGCCACTAATTGTTTCATGCTATGGAAACAATAATTCAGCAAATTATATACTGTACCTTGTATCTTCAAGTCATCTTTCAAACTTAAAATCCTCATGGCTAGTCTTATTTGAAAAATAGAACGCTGGTATATGAGAAAATACTTGAAAAACACGAGATGCGGGGTGCAAAAGCTGGCTGGAGTAAACAAAATTTGAATAAAAACGGGAAAAGAAAGAAAAGGAAAGAATGAACGGAAAACCAAGATTTGCGTCCTCTTTACTCGTCAAAATCATAACTGATTCAGCTGATGTAAAACAATTCAACAGGGATGAGACCAATATCTGTGAGACAGCTGCTCAATCCTGAGAGAGCGGTGTCGTCCAGTTCAACAAAAGAAATTTGTCCATGTGGTTGTATTTGCTGAAACTTTCGGATCTTAAATTGAGTAATGTTGCGGAATTCTTAGATCAAAAAAAGAATGTGCGATCTTTCAATTACACCTAGCTTGCGTCTCTTTGATCTATTTACATATGGAGTCGATTTCACCACGATGCCCCACCTCAATGTACAGTAGACTGTTGGTCTTCAGATCCCATATATGGCTAGTCAGTTTTATTTTAGTGTCGGAAAGAACACTGATAGTTTGCATATTTTCTTTTAAATTTTCCTTCACATGAACCGGCGTAATTTTTCTTTTGTATAACTTTTTTGTGACTTTAAGTTCATAGAGTATATCCGACACAAGTTTCAAAGCTTCCACAGTTATAACTTTATACATATATACATACATGAATATAGTTTACGCGCGCGCGCATGTGCACACATACGCACGCACACACATACACAGAAACACACACACACGAAAATATATATATATTATATACTTGTTCTCAACCATATGACTGCAGGTTCAGTTCCTTTGTGTGGCACTTTGGGGAAGTGCCTTCTACTATAACTTCGGGCCGACCAAATCTTTGAGAGTGAATTTGGCAAGCGGGAACTGAGAGAAGTCCGTTGTACGTGTGTGCGTGTGTGTGTGTCTGTCTGTCTCTCTGTCTCTCTGTCTGTTTGTCTGTCCCCCACCAGGTCTTGACAATCGGTGTTGGAGTAGTTACTTCCCCGTAACTTAGCTGTTTGGCAAAAGAGACCAATAGAATAAGTACCCGACTTATTTTTAAAAGTTCAGGGTCAAGTCACTCGGCTAAAAATGTTTCACAGTTGTGCCCCAGCATGGCCACTGTATAGTGACTGAAACAGGTAGAAAAAGAAGAAAGGATCATATGTATATATATATATTATTCTTTAACTAGAATATTATTGGAAGTGACTTCGTACTTTTAGCTTGTTTAGCCGCCGTCGAACTCTGGTACATTTGTTTCATTTTGCCTTTATATTATGTCTTGCGAGTGTAATTTTTCTGGGATAAGTATACCTCTGTTGAATGATAATTGGGTTGTAGGATAAATTCTAAAGAAAAGATATTATGGAAGGTTCTTATTGATCAAATTTGGAGGTGCGCTACTATTCAGAATTCAATCATGTATATAGAACTTTGTTATCAAGTGTGTCTATTGAGGTGTGTCAGAAAGTGTAGTGAAGAAATCATAAGAAATAAAGGAGTAATATGAGGAAAAGAAGACAATTTGCTGAGCACGAGAAGTGAGTGAATAAGAGGTAAATAAAAGTAGGTAAAAGATAGATTAAAAGAAATATCAGTAGAGAGATAGATACAGATAGAGAAAAAGTGACATGAAATGGTGAAAGACCGAAGGAAAAAGGGAAAATGGAAATAAAAATGGAGCTGATATTACTGATAAGAGAAAGAAAACAGACATTATAAAGGTATGTCTTGCCATTCTTAGTTGTATCTTCCTGGCTGAGTTTTGAAGACCATGGCACACGTCAAGATATAGATGAAATCAGTAGAACAAAAATGATCTTCCAGCCACAATTTTCAGCATTCACAAGAACCGATTTGAACTCTGAATCCCTAACAAACAAAACCTTCGTCAATTTCAAATCATAATTTCTAGAGCACGCACTGAAGTGATTGCTTTTTAACCTCGCTATGTGCTGCAAGATGCTTTATATTAACGTTTAAACTATACATTAGTGTTTAAATGTGTGCAGTATGTATTTCTGAGTATTCTTATATACATGAAGTTGTTTCCAAATCCATTGAATATATTTAAGTTACGTATGTGCGTGTACATATACGTTTGTATGTGTGTGTGTGCGTGTACGCGTGTGCGTGTACGCGTGTGCGTGTACGCATGTGCGTGTGTGTGTGTGTATGTGGGGCATATTCTACATATATATATATAGATAGATAGATATATAGATATAGATATGCATATGTAGATATATATATATATATACATATAGATAGATAGATAGATAGATAGATAGATAGATAGATATAGATAGATATAGATATATATATATATATGTGTGTGTGTGTACATATATATATATATATATATATATATATATATCATACAAATAATGTGTGCAGCTGCCAGAAGAGCAGACCATGTTGTTGCTGAATCATTGCTTTAGTGGGCAGGATTTGATTTTTAAAGATACAGATGGCTTTTTTTTTCTCTCTTTAAGATCTCAGGAACGAAAAACACCATAAATAAAAAGTACACGGTCATTAACTTCACGCTGTACTGAAGTTACAAAATAAAGGTCAACATTTCGAGCCGTAATCTTCGTGACGAATCGGAAGTAATAAAACTGAATGTTGTTCCTCAGCAGAAAATATGTTCCAGTGAAGGAAGATAATGGGCAAGCACTCTTATTTATGAGTCCATGTTTTATCGTGTGTGTTTCCTTCTGCGTGTATGTGCACGCGAGTTTGTTTGTATGTGTTGTTTTTTCTTTCTTCAAGAAATTGTTATGTACGCGTATGTGTGTGTACGTATGCAAATCACACCGAAAGAATTTAAGTTTTTTACATAATAAATAAAAGTTAGAAGGTCTCAGAAATATGTGAGATAATGATGCAAGTTCAGTGAAGTTTAATGCGGAGGCACGATCTGCGTCAGCGAATCACCCTTCTTGTCATTCCATTCCACTGCTGATACTAAATAATATATATTTACATTTAAAGTAAAGTAACTAAATAATACTTCTAGATTACGCGAAAGGAATCAGAAAGCTCTGATATTTTGAAACTATTTAAAGGTCAATCCTAACAAATGCGGATAATCTTACTTAGTCTGAACAAATTTCTGCTGCGTGGTGCCGAGAAAACAGCATACTAATGATACTTCTAATATATAGTCACTCCGAAATAAATAACCTTCTTCATCCCCCAAAAATTTCATATTCTTCACCACATCAATTCATTTTCCTGATTAATCAATTAACCACAATGATGAAATATCGAACACATGGATGTCTGTCATTTTACTCCAAGTGCATTGTATTTATATTCATTCAGGTGGCCAACCAACTGGACATAGGCATTCTGTGAAGGGAATCAATGTTTTGACGTGTACGTATATAATGGTTCCTGATTAAGGCACAAGGCATTCAATTTTGACTAAAGTTAATCGACACCATCGACCACTCTACACTGGTATTTTATTTCAATAACCTCCGAGAGGTTGAAAGGCCCCCTCGCCTAATGATTTTAAGGTACAGCGTGTCGTTAATTTCCCAAGACGGTAGAACGTAATCACAACCTCCACATCAGACAGTGGTAGGTGGGACTGAGTATAGGCAATCCAATGCAATGTACGCGCGCGCGCGTGTGTGTGCGTGTGTGTAGTACAGTCAGCGAGTGAGTATACCTCGGTAGTATGTACTATGCTTTCGCTAATTGTTTAGGTAATTAAAGTCGCGAGCAGATATAAAATTATCTCGTCTCTCTTACATTTGGTCCAGGAGCACAGGCAGATTGTGACAGAGAGAGGAGGAGAAAATGAGATATATATATATATATATATAGACAGACAGACAGACAGAGAGTGAGTGAGAGAGCGCTGCCCTAGCACTCAGCTGGTATTCATTTACTTCTAAATAGACTGAAACAGCGTCAAATTAAGTGCCTACGGCCTTATTATCACGAGATGTACACAGCCATTACTAGCTCACATCCCTTCATATATATATATATATATATATATATATATAACTCAACTTGTGTGTCTGTGTTTGTATCTGTGTGTGTGTCTGTGTGTTTAACTTCCCGGCAAATCTCCCCCTAGCCAACAAATCGTAGAACCACCAAAAATCCGTCACTTAAAGTTTAGGCGAATGAAAATTGAACTGCGCTATTTCTGTTCCGAAATTCATCTCGCAAATGAAAAAATCGATAATGTGTTTGCTTAGGCCTTATCTCATGCATTGAATAGTGAACTTTACTCAGTCAGCTGTTTGACGTGAACTGTGTTCACCACGCGTGCAGACATGCGTAAATTGCATGAAAAATTAAAAAAATCAAGATATAAAAACGAATCGCCGTAAATATTGTAGAAATTCGGCAAAGGAATGAATTTCCGGGAAGTAGCCTGGAGGGTTTTTTCGTATTAATCGTTTGGACTTTGTGAACAAATATCCAATTGTTTTCATAACATTTTTAACGCTTTGAATTAAATGTGACCATTTTGCGTTGAGTCTGCAGTTTGAAACACTTTAACCAAATTTTAGCAGGCCGGATTTTGGATCATCACGATACATCGCCAGTGACTCCCTGAAACTCTCCCCTGAAATCACCGTTGAGAAATCTATTATATATATAGTAATACTTTGAATGTGACTCCTGAGAAAGAGTAAAAGTAATTATCCGATGAACGACGGGTATTACTGCTAGTGTATATATATATATATATATGAACTTTCGAAAAAGCTGATGGTCTACAATATTTTCAGCATCGTATTCAATGTGCCGTTGTGCCGTGAATTAAGGATGAAAAAATGTCTAAGAATTTTTACTCTAAAGTCTCGTGACCTGCAACCCTTAATTATAAGTAGCAATTGTGAGAGACTCTATATGGAAACTCAACCGAGAGAAACACTAGCTATAACTTCTCCATATAATACTAAATTACCTAGACCAGTGGTTCTTAACTTGGAGGGGGGGCGTCAGTAATTTCGAAGAGGGCACGAACCCTTCAGACAAAGCAGGAATTTCTCTAATTATATTGGTTACTCTCTTAACGAGGATGGTCAAATAATGACAAGTTTATGAAACATGCAAAAGTATCGCCTTACACCTTTAGTTTTCTTATTCTATATCAGTCCTGCTTACCATTTTCTCTACTTATTGACCCCACTTCATATCCCTCTAACCCCTCACTAATTCTGAATTGTACCTTTAGCATTTGCCTTTATTTTGTATTTTTTTTTTTTTTTGTCACAAGAAGACTCAGGTTAAGAATCACTAGTATAAAGCTTAGATATTATTATTGTGTAAAGACAAACATTTTTTTTTTTCAGTTCATAGATTATGAACAAATTTGATCGACAGTTTTTATATATATGAAATAATGTGATTCTTAAAAATCAAGAAATATGCTGAAACATTATCAAATCGTTATTGTAACACGCTAAGAAATATCAACTTTTAATTTAAAAAATTGAAAACTATTTTTAAATTTTAGCAAGATGAAAAGTATGATACATTTAAAAATAGGAAATAAAACAAAAAGTATGTAATAAATCTACTATTGTTCAATTTAATAAAGTCTAAAAAAAATTAAAACTCAGATTGGAAAGATAAAAATTTTAACAATAAAACCACAATTTTTAATATTAAACGTTTATGTTAAAAATATAGTAAATTTTTTTGTAAGAAAAAAATTATAATATAAAGTCAAATGTTAAGCTAAAATTCAGATTCAAATGTTATAGAAAGTACTAGGTAAAACTAGAAGCTATGCAAAATATTTTCTCTTTTAAAGAAACTTTTTGTTATGTTTTCATACAAATATATACAATATTTTATTGTTCAAATCTTTCGTACAAACTTTCTTTTATTTAACTTTTATTCCAAATTTTTTCGATTTATTTTTTTTAGAACATTTTACTCCAATCGTTCTAATTTGGTTAGCATTCTAACTTGGACCTTGACATTACCTTACAAGTGCCTTATCTTTTGTTCATATACTTGTGTTGTCCACTGCACATAAAATAATTCGCAATGAGTGCAAAGAAACGGATGTATCTTGACGAATATATTCGATTTGGATTCGTGTACCTCCAAAAGGGTGACACAGAAGTCTCCCAGTGGGTGATATGTTACAAAACTTTGAGCAATGATGGAATGTGACCCTCACGCTTGGAACGTCACTTGAGGACAACACATCCTGCTCTTGCCGACAAGCCCAAGACATTCTTTAAAAAAAAAACATTCCTTGAAGCAAGCTAAGTTGGACAGTAGTGGGGCATTTCGGCAACAAACTTCAATGGTTGATGAGGCTTCTTAATGAGATCATCATGTTGATTGCAAAGAGAAAGAAGAGCTATAACATCGGAGAATCTCTCATAAAACAATGCAGCAGAACTCGTTCTGAGGAAAGATAGTGCAAACAAGCTTGCCCAGATTTCACTATCAAACATACAGTCAAGAGAAGAATCGGTGACTTGTCTTAAGACATCAAAGATCAAATTCTCGATCAAGTAAAAGTCTCCTGTTTTTGCCATCCAGTGTGACGAAACGACTGACCTCGCTCAGTGTTCTCAGCTACTGACATATGCTCGTTTTGTGTCAGGCGACTGTGTAAAAGAGGAAATGTTGTTCTGTCACCCTATGGTTAGTTGTACAACAGCAGAATCTATTTTTCGTGATGTGTCAAACTTCTTTCAGTAAAGTCAACTTTTGTGAGATTCGCTGATAGAGGAGTGCACTGATGGAGCTCCAGCCATGGTTGGTCTGCAGTCTGGATTCATTACTAGGATGAAAGAAAAAAATCCATCTGTTGTAGGTACACACTGCATACTTCATCGTGAAGCCTTAACATTCAGAACTTTACCTACTGAAATGAGAAATGTCCTGAACGTGACTATCCAAGTTGTTAA
This sequence comes from Octopus sinensis, assembly GCF_006345805.1. Taxonomy (NCBI): domain Eukaryota; kingdom Metazoa; phylum Mollusca; class Cephalopoda; order Octopoda; family Octopodidae; genus Octopus; species Octopus sinensis. Next base: position 129,107,089 of record NC_042998.1, on the reverse strand, counting down.
CTTTGTTAAAGGTGGGACCTTAAATAGTCGGCTTTTCAAACTGTTGTGTAAAGATATGTAATCTGAACATGAAGCATTGCATTTTCGCATGAACGTACGATGGCTATCAAACGGGAACATGCTTGGACTGCTTTATGAACTACGGGAAGTAGCAATATTTCTAGATTTGCAGCAAAAGGCAGATTTTCATGACAAGTTCCAGTCTGAAGGCTTTCAGTCATCCCTAGCTTACCTGGTGGACATCTTCGAAGCATTGAATGCTCTCGACCTTAAACTACAAGGGAAACATAACATTCACACACACCACGACACCATTCGAACCTTCATGGCCAAACTCGACCTCTGGAAATGTCGAATTCAGCTGGGAAATAGAGCCAGTTTTAGTTACTTGGATTCTGCTCTCATTCACGGAAACCTTGATTCTGAGTTTAAAAGACAAATAATCACTCATCTAACTGATTTAAAAACAGAATTCATCAGATACTTCCCAGCTATAGATGAAAAGCGTGAAGCTTGGAAATTCATCCGGAACTAATTTCAGTGTGAAGTGACTGGTGTTTTGGATGAAGTGCGAGAGGAATTTCTTGAGCTGAAGTTCAACTCCCTAGCTAAGGAAGACTTTTAAAAAATGGATCTTGAAACGTTCTAGATGAAGTAACTTCCGGTTTACCCTCTGATCTCACATCAAGCTCTCCAGATTTTAGCTATGTTTAAAACCACATATCTTTGTGAAGCTGCATTTTCCACGCTCATTGCTGTCAAGACACAGTACAGAAACGGGCTGAACGTTGAAAGGGACTTACGTTGTGCACTCTCTAGCATTCAACCACGCATTCAAGATCTTGTAGCTAAGAAGCAGTGTCAAGTGTCTTAATTTTGTATAATGTGATTGTATATAAAATTATACATATTTTGTATAATGTGACTAATTCATATCCAATAAAAAGACTAAAAACATATTTTAGATTTTATTTAAAATCTGGGAGGGAATGTTATTCATAGATGCAAGAGGGGCGTGTGGTAGTAAAAAGGTTAAGAACCACTGATCTAGACAATACCGTCATAAAATAGGTTAAACACTTTCTACAATGTAGGCCTAGATGCACTAATCCCTGAAAATAAAACTAGAAGACTACTGTTGAAATGCCTGTAATCTTAATCTTCATGGCTAGGAGTGGCCCGGGGCTAGTAATCGTAATCTTCATGGCTTGGAGTGGCCTGGGGCTAAATAGCAACATCATCAACAATAATATGTACAAGTATACAAATGACACGAAGTAGTTGAAGTTCGTGCAATATCTGCGTGCTGTATGACATTGCGCAGTCAGTGGCTTCAAGCTGTATATTTATTGTCAAATTAAACAAACTGTGACTATAATAATGTCTATATCTATAAGCCGTGACTCAACATGCTTAATCCGTGACTGTTCAATTATTGTCTTCAATCACTTTTTAAATTATCAGTGTTGTCATGCCGAGTGGATGTACTTAATTCTGACAATCAGAGAATTTACAGCCAATATTTTTACAAACAGTTGAAGACAGCGAGCTAGCAGAATCGCAAGCACGCCAGGCAAAATGCTTAGCGGCATTTTGTCCGCCTTCGTGTTCTGAGCTCAAATTCCGCCAACGTTGACTTTGCCTTTCATTCTTTCGAGGTCGATAAAATAAGTATATGTCAAATACTGGGGTCGATGTAATTGACTTACCCGAAATTGTTGGCTTTATACCAAAATTTGAAACTAGTATTTACAAACAGTCAGTAAAGCTGGGCTCAGTTGCGTATCTTTATCTTTTGACTTCAAATCTAGCTGAGGTCGACTTTGCCTTTTAACTTTTCTTTTTCAGTAGAAGTATTGGTGAAGGTGGCGAACTGACAGAATCGTTGGAGTGTCAGGGAAAATCCCATGCTGTATTTATTCATACTTCTTACTTTTTGAATTCTAATCCTAAGGAGATCAACTTTGCCTTTCATTCTTTTGGCGTTGATAAGATGAAGTGCCAGTGAATTACTGGGACCGATGTAATTGGCAAATCTCATCACCTCAAAATTGCTGGCCTTGTGCCTGAATTTGATTTGAAGTATGATACAAGTGATTGTTTGGTTCAGTCATTTTATTTTTACCACAGTTATAAATGAATATTAAAAAGCTGGAAGCATAGAGTCAATATCTTATATCCAGTGTCTGCAAGTTAAACTCCTTGTTTTACCGCTAAGACAGGGGAGCGCTTATGAGCCATTATTTTTTCAAGGTTTTTGAGACTGATAGGAAGAATTTATCCTCAAATTCTCCGCCAAAGGCACTCAAATTCCAGATGTGGTATTAAACCGGGCTATGGATGAAATTTACTGACCATGAACTCAGGACGTAAAAAAGAGGGGGGAAATATGCTGCCAGACAGCATATTTCCTCTCTTTCCGCCCCATATTCAAACACTTCTATTGATCCGTTTTGATGGTACCTTATTTTATCGATCTCGAACAGGGAAAAGGTAGAGTTGATCTCGATAAATTTGAACTCCAAGAGCAGTTAGCAGAAACAAATGCAACAAGGTATTTTGTTCTCCGCTCTTTTGACCCTCTCAATCCGTCGCCTAAAGATAGCATCGACATTTTTTTAAAAAAAGCTTTCAGTCTATGATTAGTGTCTACAAGCTGAACTATATAGTGTGAAAAACTGTAATTGAATGCTTCACATTATAATCTAACAGTATATAATCAATAGGCGGAGGTGGAAACTTCAATCTAGAAGTAAAGCTAGATTCGACAATATAGTTAGTAGAAGATTTCAAATGTATCATCGATCATAGGAATTAATTAATTCTATATAAATCTTTCTAACCTCACTAAAATTGTCTTAGAGCAATGCGAAAGACACTTTCTTGTAGACAAATTTATAACTTCGTATATTATATAGAGTATTACGTAGTTTAATTTTCCTTGTAGAGTAATTGCTAATTCTATATCAAGAGGTTTTATTCTGGTTATTACCTGCCTCCTTTATTAAATAAGCTAACATTAACTTAGTTAATGATTTTTTCCTGCAGACAACTTCTGAGAGTAATTCATTCTCTGAATATTCCTAATTTTCTACGTCAATCAGTGTACATTGCTGTATATTTACTTAATGATTCTTTCATCACTACCTTGGTAAGTATGGTGAAATATATTCTTCACTAAGAAGTGTAATAAGACCGAAACATATCTTAAGTTGTCTTCCATACTCATCGATAAACTCAAAAAATTATTTGTGTTTGTTTCCTCCGCCTCACATCTTTCCAAGTAAGCTGTTCCATATACCTAGGTTAAGTATGAAACACTAATTAACTACTTGATATATAAATAGTCTGATTGAGATGGTGATTGGTTTTAACGTTTCTAAAACTAATAAGTGCTAATTAAGTTGAAATCGTTATCCTTCAATCGTTGAATCTATATTTTCGTTCTCGGAATAATAAGTCAACGTTGTTTTAGTTGAACACAGAATTAATTCTTTCAGATAGTCTATGACTTGCTAAATGATTATCCTCGAATACAACAAAAGACGGGATTTTTTCTAAATTCTCTTTTTTCTCTTTTACTTGTTTCAGTCATTTGACTGCGGCCATGCTGGAGCACCGCCTTTAATCGAGCAACTCGACCCCGGGACTTATTCTTTTGTAAGCCCAGTACTTATTCTATCGGTCTCTTTTGCCGAACCGCTAAGTAACGGGGACATAAACACACCAGCATCGGTTGTCAAGCAATGCTAGGGGGACAAACACAGACACACAAACACACACGCATATATATATATACATATATACGACGGACTTCTTTCAGTTTCCGTCTACCAAATCCACTCACAAGGCTTTGGTCGGCCGAGGCTATAGTAGTAGAGACTTGCCCAAGGTGTCACGCAGTGGGACTGAACCCGGAACCATGTGGTTGGTAAACAAGCTACTTACCACACAGCCACAAATAAGTAGTTTTCATTAAGATACTGAACTGAAAATAATACGCTTCTACTAAATCGCTGGACCTATTTGTTCAATGTTGGGAAGGGTTTCCAACACAACATCTTTTAAAGCGAAGCTGGAAATTTGTTTTTTAAAGTACTTATTAATGAATTATAATGCCTAACTACTGATGTATTGTTTCTTGATTTGGGTAATATAAAATTAGTATGAATAATCTAGGATTATGTAACAAATATCTTCAGTAATTATACTGTTACTACTACAATCAGCACAGAGAAGAGTTGACTATGTAGTCGCTCTATACAAGATAATTATGTAGTTAAAAAGCCACTACGGCCTGTCTTGCCTTGGTTTATTACACCCCATAAATTCACTTTTATTCTGCATAAAATTCTTTTAAAAATTGCTGACAATCTACAGTTTGTGCATGAATGTTCAAGCGTCATAAAAAGTCACAAAAAATGAAAAGAAATATAAAACGTAATATAAAGTTTTTTTTATATGTGTGGGTGTATGCTCGTATGCATCTGTCTTCTTATTTTTACAAAATACTGTACTAATTTACATAATTAAACAAACTTTTTTTTTTCTGATTACTGTCTTCTAATGTATATTGCAACGCTCCTGTTTCAAGCTAAAATGAACAAATTTCAAAAGTCGCAAAGCGTATGAACTTTTCCCTGCAAAAAATTCTTCCAATGTAAAATCTTAGCTAATAGGGCGTAAAACCACGGCCAGCAACTTGGAACATAACTATATACATTTGCTTTATTTCTGTTATACTAAGGGATTAAATTAGTGTTAATGTACTTGGGCAAGAATCATCGAGATAAAGTAATCAGATTAATTTATAATTGTTGTTTTGGGATGATCAATTATATTTTTCTCCGCATGAGGAATCTGCATGGAATGTTGGAATTCTTTTCCCTTTAGAGCAAACAAGCAATTTATTCTAATTTTTTTATCTATGTCTATTTAATAACGATTTATAAACTGAATTTATCAAAGCAACATGTACGAAAGGAAAAGGTGTAACCAGCGGGTAAAATAGTGATAGATTGTTATTTCATCCAAATCCTTTACACAACAGACCCTTAGTTCATCATTCGCAATCAGTCAACGAATTATAAGCCCTATGGACTAAAGGAAACTTGGAGGGGTCTTCTAATTGTCTACTCCGTGTAGAACTGACGAGTAAAATATTTTGAGAAGAGATAACTGGCACTTGTGACACTTAACTAAAAGTAGTTGAAACCAGATTATAGACATTGTGTCCCGTAATCATGTCTCAAAGAAACTCTACCACGATTGTAACACACATAAGAGATAATTAGTAAATGCTTCCCAGCAAAGACATACATTGGGCAAACATTGTGGAAGAAAATAGCAAGCCTTAATGTAATAAATAAACAGTTCCCTACTTTAAAGGAAAGCCAATATTTGTAGGTGAAGGATGTAGTCACTCGATACTTTTCTTCAGCTTATAGTTTCCGTAACCATCTACAAGGGGCGATAAAATGTAAGCAAGTGAGAGGCGATAAAATGTAAACAAGTGAGGAGCGATAAAATGTAAGCAAGTGCCACACAAAGCAAAATCCTACAATGCATTTATTCCGCCATTTTATTTCCTTCAGTTTTGTGCCAAAACACTGGATATTGTTTTGTTTCATTTTTATATATATATATATTTATAGAGGCCCAGTCTCGTATGGCAGAAGAATAGAAATTGTTGCCGCTGTTTAGTTCCTGCTCAACTCTTTTTATGTAGACCTATGAGTAAAGACCTTCCATGTGTGGTCATCTTATATTTCATATATCCAAAACTGCGTCATTCAATGCTTCCTTTTCTAATAATCACTCATATGGAAGAGTTAGCTGATATTTCCAACGTTGGTGCGTGATGAAATTTAATGCAGAATCATGACCAGATTTCAAGTCAATGTCTCTATAGTTTACAACAACCAACTATTTACTCAGAGCTGTTACATAACGCTGAATATTTATTCGAATATTTATAAAGATGTTACATTTTTGTAGAAGAGTAAATGCTTAGAAATGAAATGTTCATTTCCTTTGCCAATGGGGTCAAATGAGTCCTGCAAGAGATTGAATTCGTATCACGATTCGTGCATTGTCTTTCGTGATTTTGTCTTGTTCAACAGTACTTGCCTAATAGATTAAGAAACTCACATAATCAGTTAGTCAACCTGCCACTGCTGTGATACCTAAAACTGGATGAATGAACAATTTTGTTTATATATTATAAAAGATAGCGGATAGTAAGATAACACTGTTGGTTCTCTCTCTTTCGATTATTAAAATACTGAATCGAAGATCGATCCTGCCCTGTGCTCTAGTATTTAGATATCGTCTTGATATACGGTCCTAAAATTGAATTTTAGACAAGAAGAATCGATTTTTATTTAGTTACAAATAAGATTAGGTATCGACGTTATATATATATATATATATATTTGAAACATCAGAGAGATGATATACTTCTATTGCTAATACATAATTGATACGTTGAGACAACCAATCAAAATTATCTCCGAACTTCATTGAGGACAGATTTGATTCAAGATCATAGTACAGTCATATAGGTTCATATCTGCTTTAGAAAATACAGAGAATATCTAGCTTGGCCTTCAGTAACTCAATCCTATTTACTGGTTACCGTCTAGAGGAAATTAAATGTCGTTCGAGGTTTAGAGTCTTTCAGCTTAACGTAAAATGAAAAATTTCTCTTTCGTTTTCTTTCTTTTTCTATTTCTTTTTCTCTCTTCTCCTATTCTGCTATTTATCATTCTCCTTTTTCTTTTCCTTTTCTTTTTTATCTTCCAATTTATTCCTTTCACTGAAGTGATACGGTTCACGGAACACTACCATCAACAAAACAACGTAAGATGTATTCCGAACAGCACAACTTGAAAATCCAAGGCGGTATCACATAATCGATAATAATAATAATAATAATAATAATAATAATAATAATAATAATGGTCTCTGTCATCGTCGTTATCACGGTAGCAGTAGTTTCTGGGGATAGCGAGAACGAGGAGGTGGGGGAGGAGAAGAAGGAGACGAGACCAAGTGAAATTTAGTTCATTGTATTAGCCGTCAGATGTGAATTATCAAATGTGATATTTTTCTTGAAGTCACGGTTAATAAAAATACTTCTGATAGCATCACTTCCCATGGCGCTCTAAGTGCCACTAAGTTAATTAAATTCTATACTTTTACTTCAAAGAGAAAATGAAGAGTAAGAAAATAAATAGATAAACAAAAAAAATAATGATTCAATCTAGAAATCAACTGGAAATTAACTTTGCCTCGATGTCTATTAAGAAATAATGGTAAGTGAAAATGATATAATAAAAGTAATCGTATTGACTCATATATTGACTGTACATAGAGAGATTGGTGCTTAACCTCGAAGTTACTTCAAAATCCCTACTGTTGACGTCTTTGCTAGTAATAAATGCACAATTCTGGTAGCAATGGTTTATAACACTGCTGACAGTGTGCCAATCTTGAATGTATCTGATGGTGGAAATATCGATCAAACTTCTTCAATTTATGCTATATAATAATAATAATAATAATAATAATAATAATAATAATAATAATAATAATAATAATAATAATAATAATATAATAATAATAATAATAAAGCTGCATCAACACAACAGTTCGAATCGAATCAATAATAATTGTGGTCGAACCATTGATTGATCGAATGAAAATGTTTCCAAGTGTAATGGAATATTAAGTACTGCAGGAATAAAAAATATATATAACTTTCAAGTTTTATTTGAATCAATGTTTATGCAATTATTTTCGTTGTTTTTCTTTTTAGTGTCATTGCGTTCTCACTTTGTCAGGAAACATATTTTTTTTCAAGGAAAGCGTACGATGAATTGAATCGGCCTTGAGATATGAAATAATTTTTGCTGTCTAAGAAGATGGGTTTGAGAGATATTGTATGTGAAGCCTAGATAAGTGAAAGTGCAGAAAATTGCACTTTGAAATCTACTAGAATTCTTCGCAAAGGCCTTGAGAACAGAGAAGAAATTTAGTATGTTACCAAACCTCAAGTTTTATTAATTCATGTCATCGGAGTTTCTTTTCTTTTTATTTTACAGCAATAAGGAGTCTTTATCACTACTCACAAAACCAGTTTTTGTATAAATGGAACAAACTTGAGTGAATCGATCCCGTGGCTAAAGTCATTGCTTCTATGATACGAACACTTGGAATAGTAAAACATCTTGAACAAAGTTACCAAGAATATGTTATTCGCTAGTCTGTCTGAATCATTGACACTGATGTTGCTTTTGTACTTGTGTAGACAGCAGTCAGCTACGATCGAACAAACTTATGATGTCGAGGTTCGGAGAGACTTGACATTATATCTGAAAATATAAATTAACTGTCATAATCAAAGAAAATTTTCTGTCTCGACTAAAGAGACAAGCTACTATCGTGACACTGCTTCTATTCACAGATGACTTAACTTATTACATTTATGCCACTGATTGCCTTCACTGATTACCTGACCATTTCTGCTAACTTTATGATCTGTTTATTAAATACAATGATAGTATTTTGGACTGCTAACTGAACGTGTATTGATAATAGTTACGTTTACACATTGCTCCGACCTCCGATCGTTATCGGGTATCTTATCTCTAGACGAGGTGTAATACTTCTCTTATCCATTAAGCTATCAATGTACGTGTAATAATGACTGTTGTTTAAGGTTATGTAAATTTATCTTTCTATAATGGTAGTCATATTCAACTGATTAACAACTCATTATTTTATCCGCAAATGTTATATATGCTGCTGCTACTACTACTACTACTACTACTATACTACTACTACTACTACTACTACTACTACTACTACTATCACTACTACTACTACTACGACGACGACGACGACGACGACGGTTTTTCTCAGTTTTGACTGCAGTTATTTAACAATGATGGTGGTACGTGTTTTTTCTCCTTTTTGTATCATATATGTTCAGTCATTCATAGTGTTAATGTCTCTCCTTCCAATGAGACTTTCTGATGCTTTTCTGTAATAAAAGTTTAGGAGCCACCCATTTTTTCTGTCATAAAACCTTCCAGAAATGCATAGGATGTTATAAATTCTATATACTTGCCACTAATGGGTAGGTTTAATATTGGTGAATATTTTGCGAAGTGTTACTTTTGAATACTTTTTATGATGCTAGTTAAGAGGAAGGAACTGAGCTTAAGACTTTGGCAAGCTTTTTCAGACCTTTGAGATTGGTGCGGTTGATGTTCCGGTTGAACGAATGCAAGACAACAGTTGAAGGGGAAAAGTGGTTAGAAGTGGATTTCCAGAAACTATACATTCTGAAGAAGGATTGAATAAACAGTTAGAGCGAAACCTTGGAGGAAAGACGTATAATGGGTGACGAGAAGCAAAAAGATGGATATGTTGGACGGGTATCAGTGGATTTGGCGCAAGTGATAAGTATCTTTGGGGTAGAAGAGTGACAGTAGAAGAGTGACAGTGAGGTAGACAGCATGTTTGCGTATTGAGGTCGGCATGCGTGGTAAACGATTGTAATGAAACACCTTTGCAATCACTCAAATGGTCTTTTGTGGGGGTATATTGTGTACATAGCGCAATAGTGCTGTCCCACACGTGGAATTAGCATTCCAATATGAGTCTCAGATCAGACCCATAATGGCTCGCAGACGATTTTCATGGCTGAAGTATTTTCAGGATCTGAAAGGAAATTTATTTTTGGAGACGCAGTTTATACTATAGTGCGAACGGTGAATCTCAATAAGATAGAACAAGTCATTGAGAATTTGAAGTGGCTCTGTTTTAACTGCATATGTTCCAAGAATAGAAAACGTGACAGGGCTTTTGTAATGATGGAAGTAACACGACGGACGGAATGTTATCGAGATATCTATGGAGACTGTAGATTTGAAGTGAGATGTTTAGGATGCATGTTCGGGTAGTTAAGGGGCGTGAAGAGTGGTACTATCTACAATGTTCGATGAAAGTGAGCGTTGTTAAAAGTGACAGCAAGCAGTTCATCAATATAGAGGAGTAAGAATGAGATTGACTACATAATTGACTATATAAATTCTATACTTTTATTTTAAAGGCCTATGCATGCAAATAATCCTTTTTACAGCAAAATATATGCTCATTAGAGGATTGAATCTGTAAGACTTCAAGAATTATTCAACATTCTTGCTTCCATATTATTACGGCAAGTAATCAAGAAACATTTGGTATTGTATTTTACATCTTTCTTACAACTAAGCTTCAAGCATTAATTGAAGCATAAACATACTTACTTAAACGTATTGCCTCTGTATAGGAAAGTATTAAAAAATTTTAGGCTTTAATTCTCCGTTTCAGATGAGTTTCGAAAGTTAAATCATTGAAAGTTAAACGCCTGGGGGATGGGAAAATAAGGTATTGTTATATTGTTGTCGGCCGTTGCTAGCGGTATTGTAGCAAATAGTGATACCTTTTTCTTGCTGATCCTGCTCTTGCTGGCGATGCTCTTAGAGGTGTTGCTGAAGGTGCAAGAATTTTGTGCCGCCAATCCAAAAATCTGAAAAATTGCTAAGTCTTTCATTTGATACGAATGAAAAAAGTTTGACAGCACTTATACTCTTTTGGTTAAATATCTTCCATAGCTGTGTGATTTTAATACTTTAAATTTTTACTTTACAAAGTAGTTGTTGCGCAAGACATAGAGGCCTAGATGGTAAATTCGTATTTTGAACCTAATGTTTTCGTTGTTTTATTCTGTGTTAATACCGATCAAGTAGGCTTATGATCTAAAGCATTTCGTCTGTGACATCACCATAGTTATCATAAGCACA
>NC_042998.1:129073736-129093736 GCF_006345805.1 Octopus sinensis | reverse complement strand
GAGGGAGCCAGTTTCCAACAAAGATGCAAGGCTCCATCTTTGGGATGTAGTTAATGCAGACATATTTACATGTGGAACTTGAGAAAAGTCTTTCATATTTTTACTGTTCCACTCACAGATGTACAAATCAACCGGTCAATTTCTCTTTCTGAAAATTCCAGTTTATCCAGATTCTCCTTTAAGCATTTACTAACAAAGCCTAGTGCTCCAATTATTATTGGTATGAATATGAATACATAGTCTGGATATAGAAGCTGGGGTTTCGAAGCAGTTGTCCAAAGATATCCTATTCTTTGATTTTTCTGAGATATCTGCAGGGTAGCTAACCTCTATGATGGTACATACCTTTACCCCTCTGTCCCAAACAACAATATCCCGCCTGTTAAGCATACATTTGATGGGAATGAATATTCCACCAGTATTCCTTGAGTTGGTGTTTATGAATGTATTCCATAACAGGGATTTTCTAAGTTTATTTCAGGACAGTCTTTTTGCGTATGTATGTATGTATGTATATATGTATGTATATATGTATGTATATACATATGTATGCCATTATTCAGTTTTATTTCAAGATTTCTTGCCAATAGATAAAGAGCAGGCTCAAACCTAGATCCAAGGGTCCTTCATTGGAATTCCAACATCAACAACAGGATATTTTTGTATGTATATATATAGACGTGCAAGTTTGTTTTGTTTTATGTATGTCTTCTCATGCATTTATTTGCATTTCTAGGCATGCTCATATATACTTAAATGATAAACTTCAGGAATTTTTTACAGATTTTTACAGTTCCAGTGATTGGATTGGATCTGTAATCTTCGAATTAGCTTTCTCCTTTCTGGTTTTGAGAAGCGTATTTTCTCAAGATTGATATTTAGGCAGTGTGTTACATATCCCAGTATGTATGTATGTATGTATGTATGTATGTATGTAGGTAGGTAGGTAGGTAGGTAGGTAGGTAGGTAGGTAGGTAGGTAGGTAGGTAGGCAGGTAGGTATGTGTGCATGCATATATGTATATATGTCATTATTCGGTTTATTTCAAAATTTCTTGCCAATAGAGAAAGAACCGGTTTCTAACCTAGGTCCAAGGCTCCTTCATTGGAATTTCAACATCAACGGCTGGGTACTTTTGTTTGTTTGTATGTATTTATGTATGTATGTATGTATGTATGTATGTATGTGTGTGTGTGTGTGTGTATGTATGTATGTATGTATGTATGTATGTATGTATGTATATATGTATGTACAGATTTGGTTGATTTATGTATGCATTCTCATGCATATAGTTGCATATCTAGGCATGTTCCTATATATTTAAATGATAAACTTCCGGAAAGTTTTACAGATTTTACAGTTCCATTGGTGGATTGGATCTGTAGTCTTCGAATTAGCTTTCTTTTTTCTGCTCTCGAGAAACTTAATCTCTCAAGATTGGTATTTAGGTGGTGTGTTAAATATCCCAGGACCCCAATAATTACAAGTATAAACCTGAACTTGTAACCTGGATCGAGTAACAGCAGTTTTCTCAATAGTTCAGTATAGGTGCTCTCTTTTCATTGATCTTCAGCTTTATGCTAACATCCGTTGGGAAGCTAATTTCCACAATCCCAAATCATTACATCAGGTCTGTTGAGCTTACATTTTATTGAAGTCTTCACTGGTGCATTCCACCCGTATTCCCTTTTTTATGAGTGGCTATGGCTTCTACCATATTGTGGGTTCTCGTTTCTTTGTCCGCAGGATTATCCTCCAGACGGATTTCATTATAGAGTGTCCTAGCTACAACATCATCTCTCATCCGTAGATAATACCGTGATGACATTTTCGGACAACTGCTCATGATGTGGGTGATATCTTCAGTGTGAATTCCACAAAGTCTGCATCACTTGTCAAGTTTAACGGCTTTTTCTGCATCTCAAACCCTTCTGTGCATCAGATACTTGGTTGATATTTCCTGTTCCTGGATTGCAAACTAATACCCTTCAAAGTGGGAGGTAGTAATCAGATGTTAAACCTCTGCCGCCTTGTTTTCGCTGTAGGTAGAAGCTGTCTACGTCACTGTTTATGTGGAAATTTTGTGTGCTTGTTAGTATTTTGGGGGTTTTCACGTTAATGGCTCGGGAGTTATGAGGTTTATTTGTTTTTTAGTTGGCTATAATAGTATTTAGTGACATGATTTGTTACAGGTGCCATTGTAAGATATATTTTCATCCACCCCTAGATACCTGTAACATTCCTCGTCAGATACAGGGGAAACAGTTACTAGTCTGGTTTATAGTTTTCCCCTTTTTCACAACCATATAACAACATTGTATGTATGTATCTATGTATGTATGTATGTATGTAGGTAGGTAGGTAGGTAGGTATGTATGTATGTATTATGTATGTATGTAGGTAGGTAGGTAGGTAGGTAGGTAGGTAGGTAGGTAGGTAGGTAGGTAGGTAGGTATGCATGTATGTATGTATGAATGTGTGTATACAGTCTATCGAAACATTTTGACGACCAAGAGCGGAGAGAGGAAGGATGTTTCCTGAAGAATTACAGCAGAGTATGCCACATATTCACTTGAACGTTGCCTTTGATAACGTCGAGTTGACTCAAGAGCTGAAGTTTTCTGAAAATGCAAGTAGTCCAGGCATAATACACTAAAAGGATCAGGTACGAGAACTCAGGATGCACAACCGATATAACTCTGCTGCATTCCTAAGTGTTCCAGTCGGAAAGGGCGTTAAATAGGATGGTAGCATCTCTCCAAAGCGCATCGTTGCATGTTTCGGAATGATCGTCTGATATATTGATGGGAAAAGAAGTATCAGCATCAATGATAAGCCGTTAACACACCTCTAATTTGCAGATAACAACGTGCTCACTGTAGAAATCTCAGATCAACGGCAAACCATGTCGACAACACTGGATATTTAGTATACAGCAGCGGGCCTCAAATTAAATCGCTTGCAGACGAAATGCATATTGTCCGAAAATGTAACTGAAGCTGAACAGCAGTGGAAAGCAATGAAATTGGAGAAGTGAAAGAGTACATCTTGGAACAGACAGTTGCAATCTCGTACGGAGTAAGAGCAGAATGGAAAATGTTTGATTCGATTAAACATGTGCTCAAAGCAGCCTGCGTGCTAATATCTTCAACAGCACTGTCCATCCTACGCTTTCATACGCAAATGAGACATGGTCTGCTACGAAGAAAGAAGAATAACGACTGACAGCGACACAGAGTACCATAGAAAGATCTCTGCTAGGAATATCATTGTGGAACATTTCTGAAACACGGCAATTCGCGAGCAGAATACCAAAAACATAAGTTCCGCTAAACCGGACATATCACAAGAATCACAGACGAATGATCTTTTCCGGTCTCTAGATATGTTACTGCTAACATGTTGACATGTTACCTTTTAGATGACCTCGGTCATATGAAATACAAGCACCATGACTCTTACGGTTCGAAAAATGGTTAGCGGTTCAGAATTTCATGCCAGCTTTAAGTAGCACACAACCTGTTTCGAAAGACGCGTTTCCTTTAATGTTGTTATTCTTAATATTTTTTTAAGCAGACAGTATTCCACAATTTTTTATCCATGTAAGTTCTTGAAAGTGCTTAATTTTCGACTCAGCATCAATGGAGATGACATTTAGTATTATCAGGATTGAGAACTGAACTTAACGGAACATAACGAAACTAATTACTGCAAGGCACTTTTTACGATCATGACTACGCCCAATGTAACTGGATTCTAAATTAGACTTTTGGAACTTATACCAGAAATTGTAGGCAATCCTTATCTTTTATCTTTTACTTGCTTCAGTCGTTAGACTGCAGCCATGCCAGAGCACCTCCTTGAAGAACTTTTTAGTCGAATAAATCGACCTCAGTACTTAATTTTGTTAAGGCTGGTGCTCATTCTAACAGTTCTTTTGCCGAATCACTAAGTTATGGGGACATAAACAACCAAGACAGGGTGTCAAGCGGTGGTGAGGAGACACAAAAACACACACATATACATATATATATGTATGTATATGTATATTTATATGTATGTGTATATATATATATATATATATATATATATATATATATATATATATATATACAACAGGCTTCTTTTAGTTTCTGTCTACCATATCCACTCACAAGGCTTTGATCGACCCGCGGCTATTGTAGAAGGTACCACACAGTGGTACTGAGCTCGGAACAATTTGGTTAGGAAGCAAGCTTTTACCACACTACCATGCCTGCGCCTTATGAATAATTTTGGATTGTTTTTATACTAATGCGGTTTCGGAATTATCATGGTGTGTGTGCCCTTGAGTTAAAACCGAGGATACTATAAATTCAAAAACATTATTTTTGTATCCACGAATGCGATGACATTAATCGTATACCAAGTTACAGGAGTCCATACATTATACACATCTACCTTTCAAAACATTAGGCTCAGTCTGCAAAGCAGAGGCATGCTACTCTCTAAAACAAGAGAGGAGCCTACAAAAGTACACATCGTATACAGCTTATGTTGCTGGATATTTTGGCTTTGCTTATGTTTTTATCGTTTTGTCTTATTTTTGTAGTTCTCACTGATAACATGAAAAATGCTGCACCTAATGCTATGTGTAAGTTATGAATAGTCAATAAACATACAAGGAAGCTTGACAGAATCATACAATAAATGGCTCTATTCCTAGTTTAGAAAAGTTCCTGTATCGCTTCAACATTTAATCTAGGTTATTTGCATCACCATTAACCTGCCAACATCAATACAGTTTATGAATGGCGAGTGAATATACGAATTCTGATAATGTATTTCTTTATTACCCACAAGGGGCTAAACATAGAAGGGACAAACAAGAACAGACAAATGGATTAAGTCGATTACATCGACCCCAGTGCGTAACTGGTACTTAATTTATCGACCCCGAAAGGATGAAAGGCAAAGTCGACCTCGGCGGAATTTGAACTCACAACGTAACGGCAGACGAAATACGGCACTCATTTCGCCCGGCGTGCGAGAATGATACTTGCAGTACTACCAATGCGGCACTTACCCTTCTAACCGTTCTTATGTCCGTCGTCCTTCCATATCTTCCTTTAGAATTTAATCTAGCATCGCGTATAGGATATTTTGGTATAACCCTGTCCTTATATGCAGACTTTGGATGCAGATTATTTCCATTCGATCTCTCAAGGATGACTTCCTTTAATTTATATAGAATGCTTGTTTAATGTCTCGAATGCTTGTAACGACGCGAGATCAAAACGAGATTTATGTTATCCTTCTTAATCATTATTTGTAATTACTTCTAATTTTATTCCAGCATGACCGTCTTATGAAATATGCTAAATTGTCGCGTAAGGAAACTATACGTAGCCACCGGCATTGTTTTCAGTAGACCAAATTGAATAGCTATTCTACTTGACGGTATTGAGTTCTCTTTATCTCTTTGCTATTGTTATTGTGAATATATATATATATATATACATATATATATATATACATATATATATATATATATATATATATATATATATATATATATATATATATATATATAATATATATATATATATATGACGAGCGATAGATATATAGATAGATTGATAAGTGCATAGATAAATTCATCAATTTATCTATTTATATCCCCATGCCTACATATTTTTCTCCTTATCCATATATCTTTATATCTAGTTATCTACATATTTGCGACTGCTGTATCTTTAATGTTTCAAAGAAAATAAAGAAAGAACGCTCTTACAATTTGAAATAATATTAATTTCAATAAGCGAAAAAAAAATATTCCAAATAACAATTTAATAATCTTATTTAGGAATTATATTGAATTCCATGCATTCTTTTAACGATTTCTTGAAAATAATGTAAATGTAATGTCATGGAATAGAGAGGAAATCTTTAATGCTTCTTCTCTCCCATAGATATACGCATGTCACTGTGCAGAGAGAAAGAGAAACAGAGACAAAATGATGCATAGAAAGATAGACTGACAGATTAGATAGAGAATTAGATAAATGTGAATATGCATCTAAATAGTAATTACATATATGTGTGTGTGAATGTATGTGTATATATATATATATATATATATATATATATTATATATATATATATATAATATATATATATATATATATATATATATATATATAATATATATATATATATATATATTATATATATATATATATATATATATATATATATATATATATATATATGACGAGCGATAGATATATAGATAGATTGATAAGTGCATAGATAAATTCATCAATTTATCTATTTATATCCCCATGCCTACATATTTTTCTCCTTATCCATATATCTTTATATCTAGTTATCTACATATTTGCGACTGCTGTATCTTTAATGTTTCAAAGAAAATAAAGAAAGAACGCTCTTACAATTTGAAATAATATTAATTTCAATAAGCGAAAAAAAAATATTCCAAATAACAATTTAATAATCTTATTTAGGAATTATATTGAATTCCATGCATTCTTTTACGATTTCTTGAAAATAATGTAAATGTAATGTCATGGAATAGAGAGGAAATCTTTAATGCTTCTTCTCTCCCATAGATATACGCATGTCACTGTGCAGAGAGAAAGAGAAACAGAGACAAAATGATGCATAGAAAGATAGACTGACAGATTAGATAGAGAATTAGATAAATGTGAATATGCATCTAAATAGTAATTACATATATGTGTGTGTGAATGTATGTGTGTATATATATATTATATATATATATATATATATATATATATATATATATATATATATATATATATATATATATATATAATTATACATATATATATATATATATATATATATATATATATACATAATTATATATAGATATATACAAGTATGTATACACACACATATATCTATATCTATATATATATTTAAATATGCATACATATAAATACGTGTGTGTGGGTGAGTATGTATATATGTATAGTCGTTTTAATGTACATATCAATTGAATAATTTATTTGCTGTATTGTCTTGCTTATTTTCTAAATGCATATGTTATTCCAAAAAATAAAAGTTATATCTAATCTGTGTTATCTGTGTATTAAAGGTAGGTTTCTCTGTATGTATTCCAAGGGAATCCTGTATGATACCTGTTTGTCTATTGTTGATTTAGAAAGTATTTTCGAGTGCATTTCTTAGTGTAATGGTAAACCTGGAAATGGGAATTCATTTCTGATGCATTTAGATGTCTTGAAATCATTACGATATTGTGACCAATATAACAATTATAATTCCATCCTTACCTGAAAATCTGAAAACTGATAATGAAAGACTTTACGTTTGATATTTCATTATCATTTTGACCCGTACTCTATCGAAGCAGCAATCATTAATTCACACATGGCTTTATTCCCCTTCCCCTCAAAGGATAAAATCATCTGCTTCACTGTTTGTATTTTGAAATTTCCATCAATGTTTGATCAAACCTATTGAATTCTGAAGGAGGCCACTGAGCGCAAAAAGCCTCCTAACTTTATTCATCGAACCACCAAGGGACTGCACCATCTACTAGGCACATAGGCTTAATTTCATTGGATCAGATACTGCTGTCTTAAATAAAGAAGCTACATCGATCGGTGTAGTTCTAAATATACAAAAACATATGAGACGACCATTGGTGAAACATCTTTAATCAGATGCTTGTTTGCCAGGGTTGATCTGGCACAAAACAACAGCAACAATACAACAAAATACTCGACTTCACATTACTACATTACTTTTAGTTAAGTTAACTGTGCCCTTGGGATTGATATGTATTGACCATGGATACAGTTGCATAGTGCAGAAAACAAAGCACGAACCACTAACCATTGGGATATCTGCTTTGATCCTCAATTAACTCAGAGATCAACTACTTCTTCAGTGTCTCTATGTCGTCGGTGCTTGCCTTACCAGAAATAACAGCAAAATCTCCCTTAAATTATAGTTTACTTTCTTGCAAAAAAATGAAGGCCCTAGATAATGTGGTTCTAGATGTATTTGGCCTAAAAAAAAGTTGTCAAATCGAGTATTTTGATTATATGTATGCTCGATCGGTTTTACCTGATAGTAAATAACAGCTAAGACAACAGCAACAACTAAAACAACATCAAGATAATTTCTCAAAACTATATTTGCATAAAATTTGATCACAACCACCACAGCAAACACTAGCACCATTAATGCTATCGTCGTCTCCATTTCCAGTAAACTGCTAAAACTATCAGTATTACCTATTAATGCATGAAGCCTAATTTTCATTCTAAAATTAATTACAATTAAATATCAAGAAAAATAAAACGTATGAATTTTTAAAACATGCCATAAAAGGATTGTAATACAATAGTTTGAAAGCATGAAAAATTAATAATATGTGAACAGTATTTAAAATTGAAATAAATACGTCGTATTGTGTAAGTTTCTGACTGAGCTGTTTTTAGGAAATTATGTATTAATAGGTTAAGACAAAGACAAAGCTTCACTGCCATTGTGGCTCATCTTTTCACCACTAACAATAGCATTACTTCTACTTCTAACACTAACATCGCTACTACAATCGCAGCTTCTGCTCGTCCACAACAGTCATTACAAATGCATCTACCACTTTGATAATCATTACTATATTATGCTACCAAAACCAGAAAGCCTCTATGTGGTTGCTCGGCATCGTAGAAACTGCAGCCAATTCTCCCTTGAATTACGCATTGTTGTCTTAAAGAATACGTTAGTCGTTGTAGACACAGGTATAAAAGAAAAAGAAGCAAGATGGATATGGTTGGAACACCATAGATTTTCATGGTTAATATCTAAACTGGCCTTAAACTATAATATAACCATTACGATCCAAAAGGTATCTTATATATGATAAGTCCATCAGTTGGAAATAACAGCCAGATTTCCGCCCGCATAACACCTTACTGCTTGAAAAATGAAGCAGACACGTGATAAAGTATTACCAGCTACACTATGCTTTAAAAGAAAAGCCAGAACAGGTCTGGATAGAATATCTTTGAACATAAATCTGCTCAGGTGAGGTGGACCTGGAGTTAAACAAAAATACCATCATCATCATCGCTACTATTACATGCACAACACACTTACTAACACTGATAATCTCACCATTACAACACTTATTGCTACAACAGCCTGAGCCAATGAGCGAGCCTCTACGTAGTCACTCGATCTACGAACTATAATAACTAAATCTCCTTCACATCACACTTACTTTCTTATATACCTGAAAAACAAAACCCGAAATGATCACAATTTCAATGCATTCAATCGTATATTTGCTCGATTGGGTTTGTCCTGTGGTTAAACAACGACAATAACATTTACAAACACTCAACAGCACCGCCACTACCACCACAGTTCTCCGTTGTCAACAAAACAACTCTACCATCGCCACAAACCGCCATCATTAGTATTGCCAACACCGCCCAATTATCAACTTCGCCATCAACAGCAACAACAACAACACCAACAACATCAACACCAACACCAACTCCAACGACACCTACAACTAACATATCCTCAATCGTATGTTTCACGCAATCCTCTTTTACCAATACTTAGTTGTCTGTGCTTGAATTTAATGACTTCCGTTTACATTTCGGTAAACATCAAAGGATATAAGCAGCTTAGGTAAAGAGAGGGGGTTTTGGTGTTTCGTTTTGCATTTGATGCTTATATTCCTGCTAACTATTGTCGTTGTTGTCGTAGTTTCAGTGTTGTCTTTCTAGTTTGGGTAGTGTTTGAAGTGGTGAAGGTGATAGTGCAGATAACGGTACAGTTGTTTGTAATGTTGGCAGTAATGGTAATGGGTGGTGATGCTGGATGTTTCTAGGTTGTGGCTTTCGTTGTGGTTGTGGTTATGGTGTTTGCAATAATGGTAGGCTAATGCTAGCAGTGACGGTATTGGTAGTACATAGTAATTGTTGAATGGCAGTAGTGATGATATTGGCATTGGTATTGAGGTATTACTATAAGTGGTTGTGATGTGATAGATGCTGTATTTGTAGTAGTGATGCCTTTTTATTTGTGCTGATTGTTGTTGTTGCTTTGTTGTTTATCTAGAGGCCAGCTCTGAGAAAGCAGATTTATGATCAAAGATCAGAGGCCTTCCCGTCATGACTATTCTGTTTCTTTGCAGACATAGCTTATCTAGGATGACATTGGCCATTGTTTCTTTGTCCTTTTTAGGACAATAGGTTAAAATTTTGAAGATGGTTTGGCTGTTACTTCTAGCCTGTAAAACGACCACGTAGGGCACCATTGTTCGCTCTTGCTCGTGATGGTGGTGGTGCTGCTGCTGGTCCTACTGTTGATGGTAATGGTGGTGCTGGTGGTGCTGCTGGTGCTGCTGGTGGTGTGGATATTGTTAGTATAACTACCGTTTTTTTTACATTTTGTATTTTTTTCTTATTTTTGTTACCTTGAATGACAGACATATAGACAGACAGAAAAAGAAAGAAAGAAAGAAAGAAAGAAAGAACAAAAGAAAGAAAGAAAGAAAGAAAAAAAGAAAGAAAGAAGAAAGAAAGAAAGAAAGAAAGAAAGAAAGAAAGAAAGAAAGAAATAAAGAAAGAAAGAAAGAAAATCGATTTTCATCTTTATTCTTGTTCAACCACTACAGAAATGATAGGGAAAACAAAAACAGCTACAACAGCAACAAGGATAAAAACAAAAAAGAACAAAAATACTACCACCGCCGCCATCAACATCATCCTCATCAACAGCAGCACCACCAAAAGCAACAACAGCACCAATGTTAACAACGCTTGAAATTGTATCAGCAGCAGCATTAACACTTTTATAAAAAAAAATGTAATAAATATAAATAGTAAAAACAACAAACATTAACCACAGCATAATCAATGGCAGCCACAAAAACAATAACAACAACAGTCGCATCGTTTATTGCAATATCAATAACAGCAGCAACAGCAACAACAACAACAACAACATTTACAACCGCCCAAACAGTAATAAACATGTAAATACGAAAACAGCTATAAAAGCAGCAACAACAATGACAAGTGCAATAAATAGAACATCAGTTCAAGAACTGCAGCAGCGGCAGCAGCGGCAGCAGCGGCAGCAGCAGCAGGAGCAGCAGCAGAAGCCATGGTAAGGAAATATCATCAACAGTCACAGGACAACAATCAACAACAGCAATATTAATTTCAATAAAAACGCTCGCAGCAACAACGGTAGATCGACGATATCAACAGCAGTATTAACATCAACAATATATTGCAATGTTACTGCCTCCAACAACAAAAGAGTGTCTTGAAGGCCAGTGCTTAGCTTCGATTCATCGGCTAAAATATACCACCCACCACCATTACCACCACCGCTACCATTCATCGCTACCACATAATTTCACCTTAATAGGAAACCATTCTCTTGCAGGCTAATATTCCTAGCAATTCTGATACCTTTCCCAATAGTTGGATGAGCTGGAGCCTGTAGAATTAAGCGTTTTGTTCAAAGATACAATGAAGCCCTTTGGCGGGTTTCAGCTGAAGAGTCATCCACTAATAGTTATGTTTTACTTCTATAATAGCAATATAGCATTGATATAAATAAAGTCAACTACAATACTGCCATAACATCAACAGTAACCTTGGGTCAACATTATCATAAAGCTGTTTTCTTTAAAAACTTTTGTCTACACAACCGAAGGGTAGCCATTGGACATCATTTTATAACGTTGTTGTAAAGCAGAGCTTCTTAAAATGTGTGAGTTTATTGTACAAGATACTTCTGCAATGTTTGCTCTTTAACCTTTTTTTATTTTTGTTTTCTACGGGGATTAACTTGGTCTAATTTATTATGACTGTGAAACTTTGAAGGAGAAACTTCACACGGTATACATACTACATACTTCCAGGCTGCCTCTGGTAGAAACGATGTTGATTTGTGCCCCACTGCCCACGAAAATAATAACACGTACTCGCAATGTTGTGATAGAAATAAGCTTTCCTAAAAACATTATTAATATTTTAATCAGCTTTTTCCAAGTCATTGGCAATTAATTCTGAAAACTAATACATAATATCAGTTTTTTAATCATTGTTGATTGAAAAGAAGCAGATGAATCCATGAATCTGAAAACTGTAGACAGATTATTGAACTCTCTTGACCATATGCGTCTTCAGAAGTATAAAATTTCAAAAGAATTTAGTTGAATCTATCAAAGTATTTTTTTTTATCATTTTACTAAGGAGGGATATGGGCTGCGCTCATGACCTTATATTTTTTCGGGGCCTTCTAGGCAGGTAGTAAGATGAGAGGAATTTATCCCCAAACCTAAGACCAAACCTTATCCTGAATACCGGCAACTGGGTGAAGCCTACTAAAAGCACCCAAAGATCAGGAGGTGATCTTGCACCTCCCAAAATAACTAAACTCCAAGAATTCAGAACTCAAACAGCCATAACAAACACTACAAGGCATCAGGTCCAATACGTTAAGAACCATTAATCCACTCCCATAAAATGGCCCTTTATATTATTGACCATGAAATGATGAAGGGCGGAATAACCGAAAAAATACAGTATTATGTCTTACGTTCTAATATTTCTGTTAGAAAATTTCTTCTACTCTAGGAACAAGGCCAGAAATTTTGGAGGAGGTGGGGCCAGTCGATTAGATCGACCCCAGTACGCAACTGGTACTTAATTTATCGACCCCGAAAGGATAAAAGGCAAAGTCAACTCGGCGGAATTTGAACTCAGAGCGTAAAATACCGCTAAGCATTTCGGCCAGCATGCTAACCGTTCTGCCAGGTCACCGCCTTATTAGTAAGAGATATTGTATTGTCAAAGATGTTCTAGTCGCGATCTACCTCTCTTTTATTTTTTTTTAAATGTATTTAAAACCATATAATAAACGAGACACGTCAAACCAATGCACAACATCATGATAAAACAAAATACCTACTTCGGTATGGACACTGATATATATCGACAATAGCCAACATATACATGGACTACTTTGAGCATTTGGCTTTAGGATCAACACCACTAAAACCAACCCTATGGCTGCGATATGTTGATGACACCTTCATACTCTGGCCCCACCCAAGTGCTGCTAGATCATGTAAACTCAATAAAGCCATCCATACAGTTCACAATGGAAAAAGAAAAAGACAATCAGCTAGCATTCCTGGACATATTAATAACACGCACCAAGTATGGATTCAGGACATCCGTATACCGCAAGCCGACCTTCACTGGACGATACCTCAACTTCAGCTCCCACCATCCATACAGTGTAAAGAGAGGGATTTCTCAGTGCCTAAAACATCGAGAAGTGAACATAAGTAGTGATCGTGATACCCACTACGAAGAAATGATCAAGCTCAGTAAAAATCTATTAAGCAACAACTACCCCAAAAGCATACACTCCACTCCAATTATGAATACAAAGGCGAAACATACCGCCCCCTCAAAATAAGGATAGAGTAACATCGCAAAGCTGTGACACGGGGAGATATTGATAAATCGGGTTTAGCTGAATATGTATGGAAAAATGGAGACCACCTCTCCCAGTGGGATGAAGTTAAAATAATAGACAGAGAACACCACTGGAAAATACGAAAGCTAAAAGAAGCAGCACATATGCTAGGACACAACAACCCCCTAAGCCGACCGAGTGCAGATATGAGCAGCATATGGGAACTGGTGTTAAGGAAGGATAGGAGAATATTAGATTTATAAGCCATAAAATTTACTCCATAATTGCCCACGGGCATATGGCGTAGTGGTTAAGAGCGCGGGCTACTAACCACAAGATTCCAAGTTCAATAACAACAACATCGAAAATGAGAACCCAGGTTCGAAATTTCCCCAAGACACCTGATGAAGGCTAGAGGGTGTATCAGCCAAAACGTTGTGTTAACAACAAACAATATGATGATAAATATCCGTCAATTGTAAATAATGTAAATGATGTACATAATTCCTCATCTCTTAATATAGAACTATCAATACAGGAAAGCAATTTATTGTAAAAACTTGAAAATCGAAGGAAACAGAAATAACTCAGAAAAAGTCGACCCAAAGTATACCCATAAATTTTGCATAAAATAACCTAGACACAGTTGTTAGTAAGGCAATCCTAAACAAAACAAATAAAGGAATCAGTTTATACCATTACAACTACTTTACTACGTCTAGTATTATCAGTGCAATTCAAACAAAATGTATATAAAATTATAAAATAAACCCAAAAATAAATACTATACATACACAAACTCACACATAAACATATATATATATATACATATATATCTGAATGTATGTATATATATATAAATATATGTATATACATACTTATATATACATACATATACGCATGTATGTGATATATATATATATAATGTATGCGTGGATGCATATTTTTGTTTGCATATATGTATATATGTATGTAAGCATATATGTATGTAAGTATGTATGTATGTACATATATATGTATGTATGTGTGTATGTATGCATTATATAGATGTACTTCCTTGCATGCGTGCACGTGTCTTATATCTCATTATATAAACCATTCGAAGATAACATGGATATTCACACTTGCATATATACGCAAGACCTTCTTGCACAAGAACAATCATGCATGCAATCGATTCTCAGCCCTAAAATGAGTCGAAACTATTCCCGAAGCAGTTTTGAAAGATAAAAGCGACCAACGGATGTTTTCGGAAACATCTATGCAAAAGGAAATTGAAATTCAAACGATTATATTGATCTCCTTGTATAAGTGTCTCCGAAAATGTGTCACAATTCTTCTAACAGAACAGTATTTCAAAGGAAATTTTATTTCATTGAAAAAAATTTATAGAATTGTAATAAATGTAACGATTTAGTTTACCTCTAATGTGGCATAACTGGTCCTAAGTAGGTTTTGAGGATTCTTCTGATGATATAGGCTTTTGTTTATTGATACTACTTACCGCTGGAAATGGATCAAACGTTATATGGGTGGTAGCAGGTTTTGTTATGATGATAGCTGAACAGTCTTTAGATAACTATCGATATACAACCACTACTACAACCACTGCTAGAAGTGCTGAGGCAGGAAACTGTTGAACTATAAATACATATATATATATATATATATATATATATACACGTACATAGATGTATAGATATATATATATATCTACACATATATATGTATATATATTTGTATGTGTATATATATATATATATATATATATATATATATATAAAACTTTGTATTGATCTTTTATTTCTTCTTGAAATCCTGCCATAATGTACTTTTGGGTTCCATCAAAGTGTAACTAGAACACAGTCAATAAACACAAATTTTGCCTGAGAAATAGAGCTCACCTGTAGTCTGGCGTGCAGAATTTACACGATTTGAATAAACGAACATAATATTTCAATGCACCAAAAATGTATTATGCATGCCTTCATCATTATTTTTTCTTACACTCGCACAGTAC
Organism: Octopus sinensis; assembly: GCF_006345805.1. Lineage (NCBI taxonomy): Eukaryota > Metazoa > Mollusca > Cephalopoda > Octopoda > Octopodidae > Octopus > Octopus sinensis. The sequence goes on along the minus strand of NC_042998.1, from coordinate 129,078,198 downwards.
CATATATACTAGACGAAGACTAAATTCTCCACAATATAACGTTAGTGCTTATTCTATTAGCCTCTGTCATGTTAATCAGAAAGTTAGTATTAGTTATTATGCAGTCCGACGCCTTTGCGTTCGTGCATTCAACGAGTAATAAGGACTATCAGCGGCCGTAGAAATTCCTTGCTTATTTTGAAAAGTTAAAAATTTTTGGAAGTTTCGAATACAGAATCCTGAAATTAATAATTTCTTTTCAAATTGAATTATTTCTGAAGTGTTTGATTTTTAGGATTGTGTAAAGTCATTTTGAAATTGTGTAGAGCAGCAGTTTTTAGAGGAAACATCTTTGAAAATTACACTCCTTTTTATACACTGCCCACCTTTTCTACATTCAAAGTTATTATCTGTTCCTCTCATATTTCCGTCTCAAAGTCTTTAATATGGAATGAAATAGAGTACATTTTCATTATTTATATTATTTACATTTGACGGATATTTGTCCTCATTTTGTTTGTTGTTAACACAACGTTTCGGCTGATATATCCTCCAGCCTTCATCAAGTGTCTTGGGGAAATTTCGAACTTGGGTTCTCATTCCTAAGGTATTTTTCGATGTTATTATTATTATTATTGAGTGAGAGAGCAGTTCATGCCATCAAAGTGAGACAATTATTATTATTATTATATTATTATTATTATTACTCAGGTCACTGCTTGGAATCGAACACTGAATCTTGGGGTTAGCAGCCCGTGCTCTTAACCATTATGCCATATATCCGAAAATATTATTTTGCTACGTTACGACCACACTGGTAAAACTCAAACAAATCTTTGTGTAGTGTATTACATCCTTACTTATACATCAGAGAAAAAGAATATAGCTGAACTTGAATCCACAGTCTCAGTGAACGAAATATATTCGTTGTTCCAATGAGCAGGGGGTTATCAGATCTAATTTAAAATATTTATTTATCAGTCTCTTCTGTTACGAATAATATAATAATATAAATGCATCTACAATAAATTATGTCTTAGATTTCGTTTCATAGTTTATCAGTCAATTGTCTTCTAAACAATATATTTGAATGTTGTGTACATAATGTATTATGTCTTCAATTTCATTCCATACTTAAGTGTTTCATAATATAGTAGATGAGCATGAAAGATTAGCTGCAGAAATGGCAGCTTAAATGAAATATATTTCAGTGTGTTCGTACATGAATGCATGAAGTAAATATGTTCTTTCGCTTCGTCTTTTCTCTTGATATTTTACTTCACTCTCATTCTTGTAATTTTAATGGCGTGTGTATGTATGGCGTGTGGTACGCTATCATGTCCAGGGTTCATTAATTTCTCGTTAGCCATATTTCGTCTGTATAGATAGTGAAATAATTTAAACTGTTATATTTTATAAACTTACTTTATATTAAACTTTTTTTGTAATAATATTAATGATATATATCAAGACGGCAAGCTTTACGTTCTGAGTTCAAATTCCGCTGAGGTCGACTTTTTCCTTTATCCTTTCGGGGGTCCATAGAATAAGTTCCAGTTGTGCACTGGTTGCCCAAGATCACGAAATGGCTGGCCTTGGGCCAAAATTTGAAACCAATGTTATTTATGTATATTAAAAGCCAGTGGATTGGTAGTATCAGTATATGTTGGAGAAAATACTTTGCGATGTTCAGTTATGTCTCTTTAGTTTAAATTCCACCCAAATGATTCCAATCTTTTGTCCTTCCGCCAGAGGGAGTCGTTTAAAGTAAAGTGTCGATCACGAACCTCAGTCAATATAATTGACTTTAACTCTCCCGTCTCTCTTAAAATTTATGGCATACTGTCAGTGTTAGCAATATTACTAGACAGACTATAGTAAATGAGCTGGCAGAATCGTTAGTGCGCCGGAGAAAATGCTTACTAGTATTTCGCCCGTCCTTACGTTCTGAGTTCAAATTCCGCCGAGGTTGACTTTGCCTTTCATCCTTTCGGGGTCGGTGAAATAAGCACCAGTTACGCATTGGGGCCTGTCTATTTGACTATCCCCTTCCCCGAAAAATTCAAGCCTTGTGCCTTTACTAGAAAGGATTATTACAGACAAAGTTTTAAGATAGTTTGTTTCTGCCCTTTATATTCTCAGTTAAAATCACGCCAAGGTCATACAGAGTTCCATAAAGTAAAGTACCAATCAAGTACTAGGGTTGATATTATAGACTAAACCTTCTGCGTAAATTTCCCACACATTCGCATGATTAATTAATTTTGCTCATTCAGGGCGAATGAATTTAACTTATTAAAATTATTGCTATACAAATCTGTAAGTATAAAAACTTTTAACTCCCAATGAAGAGTGTTGGAAATATTGTTAAGATAATTGTAGATTTTGACAACGTAGCAGATTCATGTCGTTATATTTCCTTTTTTCTTTTCGCTTTATTCTTTGTCTTTACTTAGAAGTTGAAAAAAAATGGTTTAATATCGTTTCAGGCTTTCTATATTGGTAAGACGAAGCGGCTGATTTTCAGTTTCAATATATAAAGATCGATCTCTGCATCGAAGACATATAACGTAAAACTTAATTTCAGAACGCTGTAATGGGTGAATCGGAACCGAGACACAAAAGGAATTGCGAGATATCTCAATAGGGTTAGCCATAGAGATATAAGTATTTTTCGATTTTAATTCGTTTTTGCAAGACTTTCGATCTGAAAAGAAGCCAACAAACATATTCACACATTCACTGGTTGTTGTTTGTTTATATTTCACTTACCCCTTCTCGTTTTAAAATTGTTGATCCTTGTTTATATCGCTTAAAATTATAAGAACATCAACACAAGCAATGACCGGTGGTATATAAGATATTGGGAGCAACCAGATCGAATTGTCTCAAGTGTAACTGCCCGAAACAGTTATGACTTCTGGTACTTGACTGAGGAAAGAAGGCGACGAATGACCCGTATTTTTTTGCCTGTCCTAACTGCTGTTTCTCCTGTCCACCTTTGTATCGTATATCTGGCCAAATGTTTTATTGCCTTCTATTGCGTTTTTGTCCATTTTTTATATTTATATGTGTGTGTTTGTATGTATGTATATATTTATGTATGTACGTACTATGTATGTATTATATATATATATAATTTAAGAAGAGGTTAAAATCTTTAAAAGAATTTATCAAGTAGTCAGCGTGAAAAACCTCAAAAAGGGAAACATTATAGTTATTCCCTTTAAATATATTTATTTATATTAAGAGCATTAATACACATAAATGGCTCACACTAGATGGGACTCCTAAAGTCAAAACTAACATGATAAATGTAGTGTAACGAACGCGAAGGAAAGCAACTTTTGAAGCCAACCTTTAAGAACAGATTCAGCTGCAAATCATATGGTTTCATTGTGTGTGTGTGTGTGCGTGTGCGTGTGCGTGTGCGTGTGTGTGTGTGTGTGTGTGTGTGTGTGTGTGTGTGTGTGAGTGTGTGTGTAGATATGTATATGTTGTATGTATATATGGGAAAAAGTCAAGGTAGAAAATGCTAAAATAATTTTATAAAAACAGTTCAGTACCGGTTTCGATCATTGAGACTTTTTCAACTGTAGGTTCGGAAAACAATTAAATTTTGGAAAAATTAAATGAAAAGTTTTTTAAAAGAATATTTGCATGGTATTCAAATACAAGGGGCATTTTCCTTGTTTCTGCCTGTCTCTGTCTCTCTTGTTTACTCGTGTGGTTTCGAGATTGTTGTGAATTCTTGGCAGAGAAGAAAAAGAAGAAGAAGAAGAAGAAGAAGAAGAAGAAGAAGAAGAAAAAGGGGAGGCGGAGGACAAGAAGTAGAATACGGGAGTGCTATGATAGTAGTAGTTTGTTAAATGGTCAAGTGCCCTGAAAGTGACTTGTTGTGGATGCTGGTAGTGATTGAATTCTTGAGATATCACTTTTGAAGGTATTGTTTATAATATTTGCGTCGGTGTTATTCTAAACAGCAGTAGTAGTAAAGGAAGGAAGAGGATGGCGGAGAGGAAGAAGACAAATATGTGTATTCAGAGAGATTGGCCTGTAGTTTTTAGATAGAGCATATAATAAATTTTTAGATAGAGCATATAATACCTTCTTTCAGCATTTTAGGAGGTTTATCGCTTGCAAGGAAACTTTGGAAAAGTATCTGAAATGGTTTCGATAAAGCCTGCTTATAAGACTTCAGAATAGCTGGGAAGACATCAGGACCAGTTGTGGAGCATGACCTCATTTCATCTATGGCCGCTATTACATCTGACTCCTCGATGTCGATGTAATCTATGGCTGTCGTCTCCTTTTTTAGAGCTGCAATATTCAGTCGGATTTTTATGTGCATATGTCCAAGGTGACGATACTTAGTGAAGATACTTTTAGATTGGTCACTGAGTAACTCACTTATCCTTTCTGGGTCCGCTGTCAGTAAATCATTCCCTTGGAACACTGGTCCTATTTTATATTGTATATATGC
>NC_042998.1:129053736-129068736 GCF_006345805.1 Octopus sinensis | reverse complement strand
TGTTATTTTGATAAATAAGCTGAAATACGTTGTAAATAGTTGATGGTTAAATAACTCATTTATATTTTGCGCTCAGCTAATATAAGCCATTGTCTTTCTGGAAGCGTTTGTGTATGGATCTAAGTATAAGCACACATGGGATTTATGGATTCAGTTCTCTCATGCCGTATTAATTTCATTCAGAAACAACATCATTATGCTGTCTTAACTTCTTTTAAATTTTGGGGTTTAACGTTACAGAACACAGTGTTGAAACTCTATTAAAAATAAAGGTTCTAAGTTTAAACCCCACTTAGAGAATTGTAGATAAGACGTCGGAACACAGTCGAATGTGGGATTGACAAAAATGTTGAATTAAACACAAAATAGTAGAGATGTGGTTAATAGTTGGAAAATGGAAATTTTGGGAATGCCACGGTTTTAAATTGATTATAAAGTAACTTTCTATTAAATATCACACACAGGTTATTCAAATTATTGGTGCATCATTAAATGAAATCTTAAGATATTTATGTAAAAAAGAATTGACAATACTGGGTTTGTGATATCTGCTGAGATACTTCATATTCACTTTGTTCTGTGTCTGTTGCGTTTGAATTGGCGAATGAAAATATCCAATTACCACAAGATACAACAAAGGAAGGAAAAACTATTTTAATGCATCAGGAGGAATAAGCTGATGGATGATATAAAATATAGGATTTATAAAATGATCTGCAGTTTGAAAGTCATCTCAACATTAGCGAGTGATTTATAGACTGGACACATCTAGAAAGTTGACATTACCACAAATCATTCATGTACGACGGTTTGCAACTTCTTAGAAGAGAAAGAATATTAATGTTGGTAGATGGAAGAGAAAATATCAAGTTGCACACCTCCTTTCACAGAAGCCTCTACATAATCCCTATATATATATATATATTATATATATATATATATACGCACGCACGCACACACACACACATACATTCGCATGTATGTATATATATATATATATATAATATATATATATATATATATATATATATATATATATAGTGGCTGTGTGGTACGTAGCTTGCTTACCAACCACATGGTTCCGGGTTCAGTCTCACTGCGTGGCACCTTGGGCGAGTGTCTTCTACTATAGCCTCGGGCCAACCAAAGCCTTGTGGGTGGATTTGGTAGACGGAAACTGAAAGAAGCCCGTCGTATATATGTATATATATACTACAAAATTAGAAAATGGAGAAACATACTTAAATCAATCAAATATCAACCATCAGATGATACCCAATCGATACTTTATTAGACCATTACATAACAGTAAAGGCATTATACAAAATATATAGTAAATATAATTAGACAAAGAAATAGACATATAAAATATAAAATATAATATATAATTATATCATATCTGACAGCTGTTTCGGCCGTAAGGGCAAGCATGCCTCATTTAACCTATAAGCCATATAAGGCAGGTATATATGAGACATTAACAAGGATGCCCCACGGCCTCTTCAGAGAATTTAATTTATTATAAGTGTGAAAAATTTTTTTTATACATATAAATATGAAAATAAAAAAATATGGATGGCTGCATAGCTAGGATTATACCTCTTTTATTATTTATTTATTTATGTGTTTGACGTTGTTTGTAGATATGTATGTGTATGAGTGTATGTGTGTGTGTGTACATATAATTATGTATGTATGTGCGATTGATCTGTGGATGTGCGTGTGCGTATGTGCGTTTCTTGACTAACTAACCGTAAAATTTCTTTTGTGATTCAAATTTTAAACTATAAGCCAATCGAATTAATCTAGAATAATCAATACCAAGCGGACAGAATAATTAAACTCATAGATATGTCGATGTCCGATGGATGTACTTGGTACAGACATAATTGTATTTATTATTATTATTATTATTCAGTAGTTTTATTTTTATAGCGTACTTTCACTTCACTACCGAGCGCAGCTCTGTGTGCCTTGGGTATGTGCTGTGATTTGTTGTGATGCTCTGATGGTTATTGTATGGAAAGTGTTCTGCGTAGGATGTGTGCAGTGCCTAGTAGTGCAATTTTCTGTATGTTATATGTGTTTGTAAGTCCTGGTGTTTTTGTTATGTATTTGTCTGAATATTTTTTATCATGCCTAATGCACCTACTATGATAGGAATTGTTTCTGTTTTCAGGTTCCACATTCTAGTTACCTCTATTTCCAGGTCTTTGTATTTTGAGAGTTTCTCCATTTCTTTTAGAGACACGTTGTCATCTGCCGGTATTGATACATCAATTAGAAAGCATTTTTTTTCTTCATGATCTCTGACAACTATATCTGGTCTGTTGGCCTTAATTTCTCTATCTGTGTGTATCGGCATATCCCAGAGTATGGTTGCTTTCTCGTTTTCTGTGACCTTTTCTGGTGTGTGCCTATACCATCTTTTTTCTGTTGTTATTCCATAATGTTGGCATAGCTTCCAATGTATGTAGGTTCCAACTCTGTCATGTCTGTGAATATATTCCTTCTTAGCCTTTTTATTATTATTATTATTATTATTATTATTATTATTATTATTATTATTATTATTATTATTATTGATATTAATAGTAATTTTTATTGACTTTTACAGGTTTATAATTTTATGAACTGAACTGTGTGTTTTTTTTTATTATTTTTCATGTATAGGTCTGATTTTAATTTAAATGTGAGTGTGCATATATTTTCCTGTGTGTTAGTTTTTGGAACTAGTAAGCCCAATATGTAGAATAACTGTGTTTGTTAATATATATGGATATATTTTGTTTTGTTTATTTTGTATTATTGTATTAATGAGTATATATATATGTGTGTAGTATTATGAGTGTCTATGCACACGTTTTTATATTTTATATTTTTATATTTATATGTATAAAAAAAATTTTTTCACACTTATAATAAATTAAATTCTCTGAAGAGGCCGTGGGGCATCCTTGTTAATGTCTCATTTATACCTGCCTTATATGGCTTATAGGTTAAATGAGGCATGCTTGCCCTTACGGCCGAAACAGCTGTCAGATATGATATAATTATATATTATATTTTATATTTATATGTCTATTTCTTTGTCTAATTATATTTACTATATATTTTGTATAATGCCTTTACTGTTATGTAATGGTCTAATAAAGTATTGATTGGGTATCATCTGATGGTTGATATTTGATTGATTTAAGTATGTTTCTCCATTTTCTAATTTTGTAGTATTAATTTACGGTAATATTTTTACCTTTGCCCACATAATACAGTAGATGAATTAATTGCATGGCAATTTTTAACATTTATGTATTAGTATTGTTGGGTACCTCTCTAGCAGTATATTGGATATATGTTATCCCATGGTGGGTTGAATTTTCAACCCCTATCTCATTTTATAATATGTATATATATATATATATATATATATATATATATATATATATATATATATATATATATATGTGTGTGTGTGTATATGTTTGCGTGTCTGTGTTTGTCTGCCCAACATCGCTTGACAACCGATGCTGATGTGTTTACGTCCCCGTAACTTAGCGGTTCGGCAAAAGAGACTGATAGAATAAGTACTAAGCTTACAAAGAATAAGTCCTGGGGTCGATTTGCTCGACTAAAAGGTGGTGCTCCAGCATGGCCACACTCAAATGACTGAATCAAGTAAAAGAGTAAAGAGTATATATACTCGTTGTACGCAATATCAATGTAGAGTGTAGTAGTGTATTTAAGCTTGTCGAGCTGTCCGTGACATGGGTGATTTTCAGAGCATAATAGAACTTCCATGGAAACAAGCCTGCATGCACCTGATAAAATTTTATATATATATATATATATATAGGGATAGAGATGAGGGGAGAAAGAGGAGTGAGGAGAGTAAAAGAGGAGAGGAGGAGAGAGATACAGACTCCGTTATTCAAATTTCACCAACAACGTATTGGGCAATAATTGTTCCCAGAATAAGTGCTACGGCTGTGAGATTGAACGCAAAACAACGAGGCTTGCAGAGCAATCCTCTTAACTACACAGCCTTTTCCTGCGATTACTTTTGTTATATTTACATTCTTCTTTCCAAAAGGAGATCTCAAAAGTGCATTTAGTTCTCCTTAAAAGAAAATCCGTGTGCTTCTACGTTGATAACTCATATGTGTTTTTTTTTTCTGGTGATAAATACAAAAGCATACCTTCTTAAGGTATTATTCAAGTTGAATATTCTCTTCTCTGTATTTCAATGTTTTCCAGTTGTTTTACTTCTATATTTATGATATTTATACCTGTGTTTATCATATCTGATACAACTGTAATTTCACTGGTAGGATTAGCTTATGTGATCTTACCTCTCTCTCTCTAAGTAGAGTGTCTATTCCTTGTTTCATTTAGCTTTCCAGTTTTTTTGGTTGTTCCTGTTGCTACTATAGTTTAACCCCAGGTCGATCGTGAACGAACAAATTTATAAGTAAAGACACTTCAGCCGTGACCATCTCACTGTTTTCTTACGTGGACATATTCAAAGCATTATTTTCTAAGAGAGTGACTGTGCGGAAGAAACAGAGAGACATGAGGTAGAATTGAGCTGTTGTTTCTAGTAGGTCAAATGATCACGCCAACGATCTTTCCGGCGGTGTTTTTTTATCTATTACAAACAATATTTAACCATTCTTTCAAAGACTAAAAGAATACAAGAACTCGACTTGCTATTGATAATATTGTGATATAGGATTTCTCACAGTGAGTTATCTATATGTGGCCTTAATCTATCTTGATATCAATATCTGTATCGCTGAATGGATTTCCAGCTTGTACGAATAAAGTTGTTAATCTGTAGATGGCACACAAAGAGTTCCTCTTCGACATTTTAATGCGACAACTAGCAGCACCAACACCAGCAGCACCAGTAGTAGTAGTAGTAGTAGTAGTAGTAGTAGTAGTAGTAGTAGTAGTAGTAGTAGTGGTCGTCGTCGTCGACGTAGTGCCCGGTTACTTTTGAAATATTTCAAATAATTATTTCTTACTATATTAATTAATATTGACAAATAACATAAACACAAACGTCTCAAATTCACAGAGGAAGTGTAACGGTTCAGTTGATTCAGGCTGCCTAAATTCATTACAGGTAGTTGCTTCATAGAATTAAAATACCGTTCGCATTTACTCCTACATTTTACAATTTCTGCCTCTTCAGCTGAATCAATATTCTAGCATAATGAAGATTGAATAGCAGAAATAGTACAGCACCGAATAAAATGTCTTTCAGTTCCTTAAGTTCAGAGTGAAAATCAGACCAAAGTTAGCATTACTTTTCAACTACACAGACTAAAAGAGAGAAAAAACAAACATAATAACAAGAGCACTCAGAAAGCGCAAACCTTCGCAAAGTCAACACCAACGTCCTAATCTTTTTATTACCAACCAAGAGGCGAACACAGAGGGGACAATTCATCACATGTGAGGACACAAAATAGGGGAAAAAATAGAACAACATATGAAAAACGTGTAATGACAAGTTGAAAATGAAAATTGTAATGAAGCCACTCGGTCCCACCTCTGAGCCCTCTTCATTTATACCTTTAATTCCTTTTATATCCTGTTCCCTCCAAAATATCGATCCCGTGTTCTTTCAACAATTCCTCATAAGTCACAAGGCCTGGCATCGCATTCCTATCCAGTTCCACTTCCTACATCTTATATCCACCTTTATACTTCAATACCTATTTCTTTACTACCCACAAGGGGCTAAACACAGAGAGGACAAACAAGGACAAACGGATTAAGTCGATTATATCGACCCCAGTGTGTAACTAGTACTTATTTAATCTACCCCGAAAGGATGAAAGGCAAAGTCAACCTCGGCGGAATTTGAACTCAGAACGTGACAGCAGACGAAATACGGCTACGCATTTCGCCCGGCGTGCTAACGTTTCTGCCAGCTCGCCGCCTTTATACTTCAGTACCCTCTTTCTCTTACTACTCCGAAAGTAATAAACAACAATACCAACCCCCTTGATGTTATCGAAACCGTTTGTTTCCACTGCCAAGATATCATTCCAAGATCTTACCTCATTATACAACTCTTCATTAGCGTCATCGTACATTATCACTGAACATTTTTTTTCGTTTTTTTCTGGGAGGAGGGAGTTTGGGGGTTCTTGTGTGCTAGTGATTTCTTTTGTGTGTGCGTGTGTCGGAGAGGAGTGGATAGGTTTGGTGTCTGTGGGGAGAGGGTGGGGTGGGGGGTTCAAATCTGTATGATTTGCCTTCTTCCTTTTTCCTTGTATTCTTACTTTCTACTTTCTTCCATGTCTCATCATCTTCCTTCATTGTTTCCGATGTTAAATCCTCCTCCGCTCTCACTGGTTCCCTCCCTTCGTTCCTCCTGGGTCTTCTTGGGTGGTGAACGGCAGTCCGCTCTGATGTGACCCTTTAGGGATTCTGCCCTCCACCCTGACTTTCAGCACTGTGTCTTCAACTGTTACAGTTTCTGTCATGTCTTCCAAGCTCTCTTCTGATCCCTGAATGATCATATCTAACGTTTGTCCTCTCCAATTTATATCCTCAGTCATTGTGGCCTGGAGGACTGTTTCATCCTCGTTGCCGAGAAGAACAGCAGCCACTTGTGTGTGTATGTCTGTGTGTGTGTGTGTGTGTGCGCGCGTGCGTGCTTGCTTGTGTGTGTGTATATGTGTATGGGTGTGTGTGCGTGTGTGTGTGTGTGCGTGTGTGCTTGCTTGTGTGTGTGTAATAGTGTATGGGTGGGTGTGTGTGTGTGTGTGTGTGCGTGTGTGCTTGCTTGTGTGTGTGTATATGTGTATGGGTGTGTGTGCGTGTGTGTGTGTGTGTGTGCGCGCGTGCGTGCTTGCTTGTGTGTGTGTGTAATGTGTATGGGTGTGTGTGCATGTCTGTGTGTGTGTGTGCGCGCGTGCGTGCTTGCTTGTGTGTGTGTATATGTGTATGGGTGCGTGTGCGTGCGTGCGTGCGTGTGTGTGTGTGTGTGTGTGTGCACGTGCATTAGTTACGCGTGTTTGAATTACAGTGAAAGAGTTTTGAGTGTCAACATTGCGATTGGTTGAAATTGAAACAGTCGCATTCAAAGTCTATATATATTTTTTTATATGATAATTATATATGAATATATTTTATTTTGTATATAAATTTCGTCTGCATTTAAAACATATGTGTATTATTTTGCATTGTATAATATATATTTCGTTCACTAGTTTATAATTTAGAAAAAAATTGCTTTTATATTAAAAACATTGCAAACTCAGAATCTCTGATGTCTGTTTTTTATTTGTTCTTTTTTTTTTAAAAAAAAATCATCATAAAAATGTTTGGGGATATACTGGGGAAAAAATCATATTGAAAAACTTGCTTCTAACACAGGTGATTGTATAAATTATTTCTTCCCCGTCGATGTGTGTGTCTGTGTGTGTGAGTGTGTGTGCGTGTGCGTATGAGTGTGTGTGTGTGTGTGTGTGTGTGTGTGTGTGTGTGTACATTTTAGCATTAATAACTTTAAACACAACTGCAAATGTATAAAGATGGGAAATGATATTTTTTTTATCCCGGTTCATCATATGAACTACAATAAAACAAACAGTGGAGGTTATAGCAAAGGTGTTATCTGAAATATATAAACAAAATACGAGATGGAAAGAGAGAGGGCAAGAGAGAAAGAGGTGGGGAGACAGACAGAGACATACAGACAGACAGAAAGACCGACAGAGACAGAGACAGAAAGTCATACAGACAGTCAGGCTGGTAGACAGCGGACAGACAAACAGAGAAATTAGTAGAGTATTCTATCAATACAATCTAGCAGCTATGTTTTTTTTTTCGAAAACGTTCGCAATTAAAATTAATCTTTTAGTTGTAAAAAGACCACATTTTAATAGAGATATATTAAAATTTTAATTTTTAAAGATTTTCTAAGCTATAGACACTTTAATAATTGCTTTCTTTTAGTGAAAGCTACATCATTCTAATTAATGAGCAGTTTTCTCCATTATAGTATAGATGAAGGGGTGAGTGAGCAGAATCGTTAATGCGTCGGATAAAATGCTTAGCGTATTTCTTCCGGCTTTTTACGTTCTGTGCTCAAATTCTACCGAAGTCGACATCGTCTTTCATCCCATTTGGGGATGATAAAATAAGATCCAGGTGGGCACTGAGTTCGATTTAAGCGACTAACCATCACTTCCCACCTAAAATCGCTTGCTTTGTTCCATAATCAGAAAGAATTATCAGTATTGTTATAAAGTGGTGGATTGGCAAAAGCATTAGAGCATCGGTAAAAAAGCCAAGCGTTCTTTATTCTGGCACTATACTTTCTAAGTTCAAATTTCGCTGCGATCAGCTTTGCCTTTCATTGGCCGATAGAATAAAGTACCTGTTCAAAATTGAGTTCGATGTGATTGATCAAATCCCACACATATACACATACACACACACAGATAATCACTTCAAAACCGCTGACTTTGTGCCTAAATTAGAAACCATTGCTGTTTGAAGATTTAATATCTTCATCATATTTGGTTGTAGACTGATATTTCTCACTATTTTAGTACAGGAAGAAAAGCAAAATTTGTCTCTGTAAAAACAATTTTTCCAGACACAGTATATCAAGGGTTACATCTTCAAATGTGTTCTTCTATTCTTAAAACAGTGGTTGGATTGGGCTCAAAAGAAATTTAGCTGTTATTTTTAACAGGTCCGGTGACCACGTTAAAGCTTACGTGAAACCTACTTACAACTAGATGAAGTGAGCCACTGGACAGTGAGATGAGAACACTTTTGATAGAACATATTACTGATAACGAGAAATGAATCAGACAGACCTGGACTGGTAATACAACCAAACCTTTTTGACATGGCTATCAATGCTGTCTTTTTCTAACTGCATAATTATTCCTAGTTACCTTTTTAATCTTCATCCCATTCAATATGTTAACTCTGTTTTATCCTTCTATCTACAGTTGACCAACATCAAACTTGGAAATGAAACAAAACTTAATACGGCGTGGTACATTTTCGCTTAGCTTACAGTTAGATTATAAACAGATTTGAATCTGATGTTTGTAATGTTAAGACTTCTAATACATAAAAGCGAGTGCATAGCCTCTAGAGATACCCCAACCAGTTTCGAAACCAATAGAAAAATATCCTTTATTTTGACTACGAAGAAACTAGAAAGATGATCATTTGTTTAACGCGTCGCAGTAACAGTTAGAAATTTTTACTGCTTGATAAGTTATACTCTGTATTCAATGCAATTTTCTAATATCCTCTCCCTGGGAGTTTATGTTCTATAATCGCAGGTTTCTAGAAATAAAGAAGGATCAACTTTCTTCTGTACGCCAAAATACAATATTCTGCCATCGTTTTAAATATTAATTTAGGTTCCATTTCTATGGAGCCACTAATGAATTTCACTTGCTTCCAATTCCCTTGCAACTTAGCTAATTATTTCTCAACCATCTCTTAAAGTTTCTTTCCTTTCCTCCCCACTTCCTCCTCTCTTTCTCTCTCCTTCTTTTTCGATCCTCTCTCTCTCTCTCTCTCTCTCTCTCTCTCTCTCTCTCTCTCTCTCTCTCTCTCTCTCTGCCTCTGTCGCTCTTTACGTGTGTTTGTGTTTACTCTGCAACATATATTGTGTTGCCACTTTCTTGGCTTCTTTCTTCCATCGTCCTTTTTCCTTTCTCTCTCCCCTCTCTCTCACTCTCTCTCACACTTTCATTCTCTCTCTCTCCCCCTTTCTTTCTTATCTTTCTATCTATCTATCTATCTATCTCCCTCTATACATCTCTTCAGAATATTAACCTTTCTTGTATTCTTTCTCACTATTTCTTCTTATTGTCCCCCCCCCTATTGCGCCCATTTTCTTTTTTCTCCAACCTTGATCAGTTTTAATCTTTTATCTCCTTTACTTTCACTTTCCCTTTTCCCTTCTCGTTAGTAAATTTATATATTCTCTCTATTATCGCTTTCTCTCTCTACCTTACTTACTCTCTCTCTATTTCTCTCTCTCTCCCTTTCTCTCTCTCCCCTTTCTCTTTCTCTCCCTCTCTCATCGCAAGGCAATTTGTCGAACCTGCGTTCACACAGTTTGATGTTTACCTTAATTTTTAATACACCTGTTATCGGTTGGCCTTGGTGTGCTGCGTGAATAACAAACTCTGCACTCTTCAATTAAGAGTTAACTTCCAAAGTAACCGTGGAAGATTTTCAATTATTCATATATTTCTAAAAACTGATCATTTCAAAATGTGTGCTTCGAAACTAGAGCAATGCAGTCGAAAATCAAATAGCGTAAACAATTAATCTGCACTCTTTGTGCACATTTTGAGAACAACGATAATTAAATTTATACATCATTTTATCAGTTTCACCTACTTTCAGTCATATTTTATAATCGTTATCATTTTATTGTAATATTCATATCGGAAAGCAATTTCAGGCTACAAAAACGAGATATCAAAAAGAGTGCATTTCATTTCCGGAAAAATTTGTCTATGTAATTTTAAGGTTTATGTGGGCAACTGATCGGAGTATAGTCTATCTAGAACGGTAGCTCCCAAAGTAGGCGGTACTTCCCCCTGTGAGCGGTGGGATGATCCAGTGGGTAGCGTTGAAGAAAAGTGGGATGATAATGGGGTGGTTAAAAGTGAGTAAGGTATGTAAAAAGAACAAAATAAAGAGTTAATTAGTTTAAGTTAGTTTGTGAAATACTGTTCTTTTGAATTTGCTGCTGAAAGTGGTGAGTGGTGGGAAGCGTTAGGAATGTGGCTCGAGTCCTAAAGAACCAGCAACCCGAAAAAGTTTGGGAACTATTGATCTAGAACAATTTACCTAGATGAAATTTATCGAAGAAATAGTTGTTCGAATTAATAATTCATAGAATAATATCATGCATTAAAAAACATAAGGTTACATTGGCAAATTTTACTGATATGATATGTTCTATTAACTCTCGCACCGCGGAAATCTGATGTATTATAGGCGTAGGAGTGGCTGTGTGGTATGTAGCATGCTTACGAACCACATGTTTCCGGGTTCAGTCCCACTGCGTGGTACCTTGGGCAAGTGCCTTCTACTATAGCCTTGGGCCGACCAAGGCCTTGTGAGTGGATTTGGTAGACGGAAACTGAAAGAAGCCCGTCGTATATATGTATATGTGTGTGTATGTGTGTGTGTGTGTGCGTGAGTGTGTGTGTGTGTGTGCGTGTGTGTGTGTGTGTGTGTGTATGTGTGTGTATGTGTGTGTGTGTGTGTGTATGTGTGTGTGTGTGTGTGTGTGTGTGTGTGTTTCTGTGTCTGTGTTTGTCTGTGTTTCTATCGGTCTGTGTTTGACCGATAGAATACGTACTAGGCTTACAAAGAATAAGTCCTGGGGTTGATTTGCTCGACTAAAGGCGGTGCTCCAGAATGGCCACAGTCAAATGACTGAAACAAGTTAAAGAGTAAAAGAGGATCCAGTCAAAATTTCATTACCTTTACCTGCGGAAAGTAGTTTTATATGACAGTCTAATGACTGTTACCAGATCATCTAAAGTCTTTAACATTGAATATATAATAAAGGCTACTCTAATCACAAAAATTCATACATACATTCATACATACATTCATACATACATTTCACACATACATACATACATACATACATACATACATACATACATACATACATACATACATACATACATACATTACACACATACATATTCGCTCAAAGAAATTCAAATGTCCCCTCAACATTAATATAAATTATCAACCGAGGTCAGTTAACTTCTTAATGTATCCTTAGCTGATTCACTCACTTTTCCCTCTTTCTCTCTCTATCTCTCTTCTCTCTCTATCTCTCTCCTCTCTCTCTCTCTCTCTATCTATCTATCTTATCTATCTCTATCTCACTCTTTATATATCTGTCTATCTCTATCTATCTATCTATCTAGCTCATCTCCCAATTCTTCACATCTATCTCTCACGGCATTCACTAGACTCCCACGGTCGTGGCATTCGTCCGATCCGCCAACGGACACGATGAATGCCACGGCTCAGAAATGCAAGGATAGTAAACCTGCAGCCTTGATATTCACACTATCAACCCTGCAGACCATTCAGGCAGTTGAACTAGATTTGTTCAGATAACTGAACAATATTACCGCTTATTGTGCTATTTCCAGAACAATTAATATTCTGTCATCATTTCAAATACTGATATACTGTTTAGTTAATACGATATATATGTATCTGTGTATGTATATATATATAAAACTTAGATAAAACTTAGATATGTTTCGACCAAAGATTGGTCCAGGCCATGTCTAACTTAATAGCAATATATATATATATATATATATCGTGTACATTAAAACACATTAAGAGGCTTCCATCATAGGAAAGCCTTGTGCTAGAAAGAGCAGTAGAAAACTCAAACCACTAATTAGGGATAAATTCTCGAAAGGAATGAAAATTAAAAATACTTACCATCTAATTTAGCTCCTACACCATGGTTTCTGACTAATTATATTAAAAAAATATTTACTGAAGCCAGTCTTCATCAGTAGGTAGCCTTTTTGTGCTAGGGTACTGGTAATGATAATTTCTATAATGCTTATTACCCTAATATTACTTATTATGTTTATATATATATATATATATATATTATAAGCAAACTTTGAAAGCGTCGAATGTGTTTGGTATTTTACAGACAATAAAAGTAAATTTCGAACGCCAAATAGCTGTGGAAACAGGAGAAACGTTGAACATTTCGCCCTTATAAGACCGAACATTTTTTCCATCTTATAAAGATAAAATACCCAACCTTTATGATCATGTATGTGCGTGTATATGTTGTGTATGTGTATATATATATATATATATATATATATATATATGAAAAGATGTATGGTAAATAAACTGAGTGTACAACCAAATGGGAAGCTAATACAGAAGGTTCCTAACTCTTCGTCAGTTATCAGCCAGTTTAGAAATACTCAGTTTCGCACCTGAATTGGTTGATAACTGATGAAGAATTAGGTACCTTCTGTGTTTGTCTCCCATCCGTTTGTACACTTAGTATGGATTTTTACATTTATTAATTAGCGGAACGTTAAACACACTGGATTGTATATATATATATATATATATATATATATATATATATATATATATATATATAAAGTATAATATATATATATATTAAGTATATATATATATATATATATTAAAGTATGAGCCGTGAACATCTATGCATCTGCCATCAATCAACGAGATTATTTATACCTCGTTGATAAAAACTTATTAGCTTTGATGCTAAGAAATCTTCGAAAGCTGATTCCACCTCTGGTTTGCACCTGAAAGTTTTATCACTTAAAAACGGATTTAAATGCTTTAAAACACGGTAGTCAGTGGGTAAAAAATCAGGAGAATATGGAGAATGTAGTAAAGTCTCGTATCCCAGGTCTGTGAGTTTCTGCAGCGTCATTCTTGCAACATATGGCTTTGCATTATCGTGGAGCAAAATTATTGATAAGACCAATGCAGATCTCATTCCTTGGATGTAAGCATGCATTTCAGCGAGTTGATTGCAGTAAACCTTTGCTGTAATGGTCTGATTGGCTTCCAGAAGGTTGTAATGGACAACACCAATTGCAGACCAACAGACAGCCACCATAATCTTTTGCGGATGCAACTTTGGCTTAGGGAATTCTTTAGGAGACGCATCACGATCAAGCCATTGACTTGATCGTTTACGGTTATCATAAAGGATCCACTTTTCGTCACAAGTAACTATTCGGTCAAGAAAAGGATCATTGGTGCTTCGCAGAAAGAGCATCGAGCACACTTCAAAACGCCAAAAGCTATTTGATTATCACTGAGCGCATGCGGTACCCATTTATCGAGCTTTTTCGCCTTACCAATCTTCTGCAGATTGCGTGAGACCGTTGCAATACTGACACCAAGTGCCTGAGTTATGTTCAACAATTGCTTTCAGTTGTTCATTGTCAAGACTACATGACCGTCCTCTACCTTCTTCCTCTTCAAGACTCTCATCAGCACTACGGAATTTCTGAAATCACCTTCGCACTGTACGATCACTTGTTGATCCCACTCCCCATGCTCTGTTGATACTGGCAGTAGTTTGGGAGGCAGTATGCCCAAGCTTGAACTCATGCAAGAAAAGTAAGCGAAGGTCCTTTTTTGTTATCTTCATAATTAAGGGCAGCTATGCTTCAAGAATGTTTTCTGTCTGAAGTAAATAACAAATTATTAAAGAGCATACATCAATTATTAAGTATATCGAAATTCACCTAAAATATAATTAAAATACAATGATAGAATTGCATTTCAAAACACAACACAGAGCGGCTATAATTTTCGGAACAACCTAATATATATATATATATATATAAATATGTGTGTGTGTGTGTACATGCATATATATACATACACACACACACATATATATATATACACACACACGGCGAGCTGGCAGAGACGTTAGAACGCCGGGCGAAGTGCTTAGCGGTATTTCGCCCGTCGCTACGTTCTGAGTTCAAATTCCGCCGAGGTCGACTTTGCCTTTCATCCTTTCGGGGTCGATAAATTAAGTACCAGTTACGCACTGGGGCCGATGTAATCGACTTAATCCGTCTGTCTGTCCTTGTTTGTCCCCTCTATGTTTAGCCCCTTGTGGGTAGTAAAGAAACATATATATATATACACACACACACACACACATACATACATGCATACATACATACATACATACAACATACATACATACATACATACATACATACATATATACATACATACATATATATATATATTTATTTATATACATATATTCTAAACTGAGACTTCACTCTTGTTATTTTGCTATTTCCAGTTTCCCATTACTACAAACGTCCTTCTACAATATGTTTAAGTAATATACATACATACATACATACATACATACATACATACATACATACATACATACAT
>NC_042998.1:129013736-129048736 GCF_006345805.1 Octopus sinensis | reverse complement strand
TCCATATATATAAATATACATATATATATATATATATATATATATATACATACACACACACATACAAACATACATACCATATCATACCATACATACACACATACACGAGGTGAAAATCTCAGTTTTAATTACTGTTCATTATCATACCATTGAAGTTGACTTTGCTGTCTTTCATCCTTCTGGGATCGATAAAGTAATTACCAAGCAAGCACAAGGGTCAATAAAATCGACTGCGCCAATGTTAGAAATCATTGTTGTTATTATTGACTTTGCTATATACAGTAATGTAACAAGTCGTTTCAGCATCGGATGAAATGCCTTGAGGTATTATTAATTCTTGTTCTCTGATTTTTTTCGTTTCTGATTTGAAAAACACTATATTAGTCCAGTACTATGGATTGGCAGGATTAGTAGGATTATGAGTGTCGGGTGGGGGCGGGGGTTAATCCCTTGCTATTTCTTCTCTGGCTCTTTGCATTTTGACAGTAACGCCGGGAATAATACTGATTTCAAATTTTGGCACATAGCCAGCAATTTCGGGGGAAGAGATGAGTCGTTTACATCGACGACTCCAATGCTCAACTGGTACTTATTTTATCAAACCCGAAAGGATGAAAGGTAAAGTCGAACTCGGCGGAATTTGAACTCAGAACGTGAAGACGGACGAAATACTGCTAAGCATTTTGCCCGGCGTGTTAACAATTCTGCCAGATCGCTGCCTTGTCGCCGGGGATTATATTAACGGCAAGCTAAGGCAGCGAGATGGCAGAACCGTTAGCACGCAAGGAAAATGCTTAGCAGCATTTCGCCCGTCTGCTCGTTCTGAGTTCAAATTTCGTTGAGGTCGATTTTGCTTTTCAAACTTTCAGGGTCGATAAAATAAGTACCAGTTAAATACTGGGGTTAATGTAAACGACATAACCCAGGCCCCGAACTTGCTGACCTTGTGCCAAAATTTGAAATCAATATTAATGGGAATCTGTATCGCCCCTTGCGTTTTCGTTCGACAGCGACAGTGGTGTGAGCAACTCCGTGCTTGGTCAATTAGTGACCTTTCAGGGAAGAAAAAATACTCTGCCTGGTGGCGTGGGTCCATGTAGGGTAGGAAATTGGTGTATTCCAGGTGCAGCACTCGGCAAGGACTCCTGAATATTATTTACACTCTTATACTGAAACTTTGAAAAATGTCTAAGTCCACCAATACTGGAATTTTATGTACCTCACGGATGAAACCGGTGTGTAAGTATTTAGAAAAGTAACATATAGATATGGAGGAAAAGAATGGATTTAGTTAGCACGTTAACCGCTACGGCCTGTTACTGGCGGTTGTGCAATACATGTAGCACATGTAGCGATTAACGTTACAATAGTTTCTATACCAGTCCATTTTTAACCACATTATATGTAAATGATTCCGTGTGCAAATTAGTATACATACATATATAATATTCCAGTATGTTGATAATACGTGTAGGATACTTCTGTAATAGAGTGGTCTTCTATCTAACATCAATATTACTTATCTCTCAAGCTCTAAACGTGGTAATGCTGAAGCTAAATTTTGACACTTATGAAGTCTCTACACCTTCTAACCATGAATTTTCTAACTACATTCTTTATAAACAGATATCTTCACCTCAGAGAAGGATTTAGATAACCTGAATACCATGTACATATACTTGAATTTCTGGTGTTAAATTTTTTGTTCACATATATACGCATACGCAAATCTATATGCATACACTCTCACTCACTTTCTTATGATAACTAAACGTAGATTTTTCGCTGCCAAGCTATTTCTTTTTCTTAAATCCATTTCCTTTTAAATCTATAACATTCTTTGAAGTTTCTTCGTCTAAAATAACTTCTTATGTATCGATTTCTTGCAATTGTATTCCGTCCATACTTATCTCAAGAGCACAGATGGGATAATTGATGTGAATTGGGAATCGAAACTTCGTTGCGAAATCGACCTGCTTGAAACTGTCTAACACTACGCTGATCTTAGTTGCAATGGGAACAGAAAAATCTCACTTCGTTCAACAGCACAAAACTCACTCTTTACATTTCCCGTGCAATATCTGAAAGTTACTCTCAAATGTTTTGTTAATTACTTGTGCGCTACTCTTCTCTTACGGCAGCTTCTTACCCTAACCTGCTATAGTAGAATGTGTTATTGTTAGAAAGTTCTCTGTCCAACCTTCTAGCAGATCGATATATGCAGCTACACTTCCCTAAAATCACATAATACCGTTTTAAAGAAGAAACTGATACATGTACAATTATGTAATTCTAGATACACAAAAGCTCGTTAAATGCCTGGATGGTCATAACGGGACCAACTTGATCATAGATCATGAGTTTACTCATTTAAAACTAACTTAAGCTAAACAGTAGTATCAAGAACAGCAAGAACAACAACAACAATAAACATTAAAAATAATAATAATAATAATAATAATAATAATAATAATAATAATAATAATAATAATAATAATAATAATAATAATAATAATAGTAATAATAATAATAATAATAATAATAATAATAATGATAATGATAATGATAATGATATTGATAATGATAATGATGATGATAATAATAATATAATAATAATAATAATAATAATAATAATAATAATAATAATAATAATAATATAATAATAATAATAACTACGCAGTCTACATATAACGCGTATAGCACGCGAGTAACAGGAGTGTATCTATGTGTTCAAGTGATCTGCAAGAGATGACGGCCAAATCTCCTTCAGATCACTTCCAACTATCTTCAAGAGTAGAAGAGCATATTGAATAATACAGTCGCAGATAAACCTAGAAAAAGAATGGTCTCATCTGGAATGCTTTCCATCATAGATCTGCTTTATAAGGTTTGCTCTAGGGTTCATCGACAACAAATGCAACAACGACAACTTCCACCTTAACGTATTGTGGATGTGAAGACCAACATACATTTATAACAGAAACAAGGTATCATATCAAAATCACTTTTCTCTTCAGAGTCTGGAAATGCTTACATTGTGCTCAGTTGCAGACTCTCTACAAGTCAATCAATTTATTACCTTGTTAAAAAAAAAATCGCAAATCATATCAAGTGTAATAAAAGCTAGCACACACACACACACACACACACACACACACACACACACACACACACATATACACACACACACACATACACGTGCGCGTGCGCATACATACATATTATGAGCCGATCGGAGTCCCACTGTAGAGACCCAAGCCCCACTTCCACCGACAAACCTATAAAAAGGGCACAGTGAATGATGTAGTCCTAGATACTCTGTGTCTACATAAAAGAAAAGAATGGCCATCACTGGAATGCTTTTGAACATAGGTCTTCCCGATCAGGTCTGAGTTATCACTAAACACCACCGACAACATTAACAACAACAGCATTAATCTTTACAAGTAGACTAACTAACTAACGGCACAGTTTAATTAATCTACCTTATCAGTCTAGAGTGGTTCTCTCTGGTTATGAATACTACTGTTCAAAGAAACATTTTTCGGAAAATATTGAAATATTTTCCCCTGCTGATGAACTCAATGAAGTGACGCAAGTAGCATTCATCAACAATTAAGATAGGCGTGGCTGTGTGGTAAGAAGCTTGCTTCACAACCCCATGGTTCCGTGTTTAGTCCCACGATCGTGAGGTTGTGAGCTCGAATCCAGGACCGAGCTGCGTGTTGTGTTCTTGAGCAAGACACTTTATTTCACGTTGCTCCAGTTCACTCAGCTGTAGAAATGAGTTTCACGTAACAGGTACCAAGCTGTATCAGCCTTTGCCTTTCCCTTAGATAACACTCGTGGCGTAGAGAGAGGAGGCCGGTATGCATGGGCGACTGCTGGTCTCCCATAAACAACCTTGCCCAGACCTGTGCCTGGGAGGGTAACTTTCTAGGTGCAATCACATGGTCAGTCATGACCGAAGGGGTCTTAGCATATAATATATATACGAGGGACGTTCAATAAGTAATGCCTCTGACCCATCTAGCTGAAATTTTGCATGTGCAATCATTTATATCTCTATAGAGTAAGTGGCAAATTCCAGCTCTGAATTAATTGTGGTTTCTGATTTACAGGTGTTTGAACTGAGTCAAGTGTGAAATGGAGCCTGTTGAGTGTCGAGCAGTGATCCGGTTTTTGTATTTGAAAGGACGCACACCACGGGAGACTTTTGATGAAATGAAAGTAACTTATGGTGATGATGCCCCATCATATGACCTTTTAAAACGCTGGCATCGTGAATTCAAACATGGTCGGAACTCTGTGGATACAGCTCCCAGATCTGGTCGCCCCCTTCTGCCATTGATGAGGCATCTGTCCGTCAAGTTGAGGCTGCCATTTTGGAAGATCGACGCATAATTATTCACCAAATAGCCCATGAGGTCAAGATTAGTACCGGGTCTGTGGAAACTATCATTCATGACCATTTGCATATGCAAAAGGTGTCTGCCAGATGGATTCCCAGGTTGCTCACGCTTTTCCAGAAGCAAGAACGCGTCGAGTGCTCGAGGGTGAATTTGGAGATGTGCCAAGAAGATGAGTCAAAATTTTTCAAAAGACTGATCACACAGGATGAAACCTGGGTCCATCACGATGATCCAGAGACCAAAGCCCAGTCAATGCAGTGGAAGCACCGTGACTCACCCCCTCCAAAGAAGGCAAGGGTGCAGCCCTCCGCTGGCAAGGTCATGCTCACAGTCTTCTGGGACCAGGACGGAGTAGTGATGACAGATTTCCAGGCAAAGGGTACCACAATTGCAGGAGCCTATTATGCTTCACTTTTGAGGAAATTAAGAGAAGTTATCAAAATCAAGAGGCGGGGCAAGATCAGCAAAGGCATCCTCCTCCTGCAGGACAACGCTCCGGTCCACAACTCGCTTGTCGCCAGATCAGAAGCACAGGCGTATGGCTATGAACTCCTCCCCATCCCCCCTACTTTCCTGACCTTGCACCCTCTGATTTTCACCTCTTCCCAATCATGAAGTTGTTTTTGAAAGGAAAGCGTTTCCCAGATGATGCAGCCTTGATTTCTGAAGTCACGTTGAGGTTGGAGGACCAAGCTGGGTTCTTCTACAAAAACGGTCTCCAGAGCCGCATCAAACGATGGGAGAAATGCGTAACTCTGGGTGGTTCCTATGTAGAAAAAGACTAATAACTGTGCCAAGTTTCGTTGCTCTACTGCTATGGAAAGTGGGTCAGGGGCATTACTTATTGAACGCCCCTCGTATATCCGCGTTCTAGTTCTGAATTTTCTAATTTTCTCGCCTTCTGTCTATATTTTTGTGCGCTTTTACTTTGAAAAGATCGTCATGGCGGATGTCAACTTGAAAGATCAATTTAAGTTGCTTGCACATGATACTCTTCTTCCAGCTCCATCTCTCGATAACGAACCAACATACTAATTAGTTCCCGCAGGAAACGAACAGCTATCTAATTGAAATGTTTCAATCAGTTTATACTGGATTATTACACATACACACGCGCGCGTGCGCTCACACACACACACACACGCAAACACGCACACGCATGCTTGTGAATATACACACACAACAAATACGCTTGTACCACATACGTGACCGCGAATACAAACATCCAAATACAACAATATACAACAGCCAGAATGACCATGAGGGTGACGATGATGATGATAATGAGGTTTGTGGAGGTGGTGGTGATGGTGCTAGAAGGGAAAGAAGATGAGAAAGACAAGAGGTGCAAGAGGAGGAATAGAGAAGGAGAGGATGGGATGAGATGAAGAAGCAGGCTTGTTGGCCCTTCCAGCTATTTTTGCTATTGTTGTTTAGCCCCAGGTGAAGAATCATTGGTTTGACCTATTCTCAAAGTCATTCCGTCCATGATCATCTAGCCTTTTTCTACATTCAAAGCTACTTAATACAATTATGTCCTTGCCCTTTATGTATTTATATATTTTAATGTTAGAAAATAATTTGAGGGAAATATAACTATTATTTCTAGTAGCGCGAACGAACTTAAGGACGCTCTCTCAGTTAATATGGCAAGACCATCACATTTTCGAGGAGAGATATGATCAATATAATCTACGGCAGTAAATGGTCGGTCTACATTACTACGTAAGGAGCATAAGCCCGGTTTCCCGGTATCTCTACGTATGCTTTCCTTCCTGGACGGTAGGCGCCGGTCCGTTGCAGGATTACTCAATTTTATCGGCTGAGTAGACTGGAGCAACATGAAATGAAGTGCTTTGCTCAAGAGAACAACGCATTGCCCGATCCATGAATCGAAACCACAATCTTATGATCATGAGTCCAACAACCTAACCACTAAGCCATGCACCTCCACTTACGGCAGTAAATGACTTCTTCTTCTTCTTCTTTTCCTCCTTCTTCTTCTTCAGGACAATCCTTTCGCGGTGTCGATAAGCTATTATACCAATCCAGGCCGATGGGTTGTTGGAAAATATCAGAAAGTTGGGTGGATGCCTTTTGGAGTTTGTTCTGACACTTTGACATGGCCTTCTTGAGCGGTCGAGTGAATCCGTCACCCAGTTTAACATCACCGGCTAACTTAGTTGCAAGCAATCGTGTCTAGATCTATAGTTTGAGGTTAACCTCCTCCTCTCCTTCCATCATTCTCTCAGATCTTGTAAAATGATCTGCTTTCCTTCCTAACCCTAACTCTAACCCTTTCCCACTAAAAGATAATATCCAAATGTAGTTTAACAGAGATCAGCCTATGTTTTAGGGGGATTTTTTCCTCTTCTTAAGACTAAATATTTCTAAAACCACATTAACTTGCGCGCCCTTTTCTTTTTTCATTTTTTTTTTTTCTTGATCTATAGAGTGTCTTTTGAGGAAGAATAAGACTCTATTCTAGCATATCAAGATACCCGTAGGAATACCTCATTTCCTCCCCCTCGCAACGAACCTTTTGTTTCTTTTTAGTGTTCGGAAACCAGACTGAACAGTAAATGTGAATTTGTACTTTAAACCTATAAAGTGTAAGCACAAAAGTGAATCAAAACTAACAGCTTAGTAGGAATCAAACATATAACTCCCTTGGCAGTTCAGATTCTTACATACAGTGATTGATGGTATGTTATTCTGTGTGGAGGCTTGAATACATCGTTTTTATTTTTACCGTTCAGTTTGTTTTTGTACGCTTCCACATATTGCTGGTGGCCACCACAAAGGTGAACTCGATCCCACATAACAGTCGTTGCTCTTCTTAAATATATCTTTCATCTTTTACTTGTTTCAGTCATGGGGCATCACCTTAAAGAATTTTTACCTGGATCAATCTCCCCTAATACTTTTTTTAAGCCTGATACTTATTCTATCGGATTCTTTTACCGATTCGCTAAGTTACGGAGGATATAAATACAATACCGGATGTCAAGCGATGGTGCGGGCCATCTTCAGACATACACACACACACACACACACACACACACACATATATATATATATATATATATATATATATATATATATATATATATATAATAGTTATCGCCATACTAATATGGCATTCTTATAAAAATAAGAATAAAGCTGTCCGCTTATTAGCTCCATGAGGCCATCGCCTTAAGTTAGCTATTTGATACACAAACTGTATCCATATAACCTTCGAACAAGGGAGGTCAGTCGCTCCACACTACTTGACCGGCAGCTACAGACGCGTTTCGGGGTATTGCCCCTTTTCAATGCAGCGTAGCCAGACCAGTAGGTGTCGCTTCTGACAATCTCTGTTCGAAGGTTTTATTTACCTAGCTTCGGTGGAATACATCTACTTGTTTTCAATAATAGAAATATTAAAATTACTAAGTCTCTCTAAAAGAGAACACCGAAGCTAGGTAAATAAAACCTTCGAACAGAGATTGTCAGAAGCGACACCTACTGGTCTGGCTACGCTGCATTGAAAAGGAGCAATACCCCGAAACGCGTCTGTAGCTGCCGGTCAAATAGTGTGGAGCGACTGACCTCCCTTGTTCGAAGGTTATATGGATACAGTTTGTGTATCAAATAGCTAACTTAAGGCGATGGCCTCATGGAGCTAATAAGCGGACAGCTTTATTCTTATTTTTATAAGAATGCCATATTAGTATGGCGATAACTATTATTTTCCGGAAACGCTGCCGTTGTTCTCTTTTAGAGAGACTTAGTAATTTTAATATTTCTATTATATATATATATATATATATAATATATATATATATATATATATATATATATATATATTATATATATATATATATATATTATATATATATATATATATATATATATATTATATATATATATATATACAACGGGCTTCTTTCAGTTTCCGTCGACCAAATCAATTCGGAAGGCTTTGGTCGGTCAGAGGTGCCACACAGTGGGACTGAACCCGGAACCATGTGGTGGGAAGCAAACTTCTTGCCACACAGCCACGCGTGCGCCTATAATTGGAGTACACTGGAAATAATGGTGATAGAATTTAGATTTTACTTCTTTTCTTTTTTTTTGTTACGACCATGTTAGGACTGAGTGCTAAATGAGTTTGCAGTTTTTTCTTTCTCTTTTTTTTATAAGCAGTGTCTTTTTGCTTCTTTTTTCAGATACACAAAACTAAGATCAAAGCAAAAAAGAAAAGATACTGCGCACCACATGGGCATAGAACTTACAGCTGCTCTGTAAGAAATAAAATGCCAGTTGAAATGTTTCGGATGTACAAAGGGAAGAAAATTAAATTTGCGTTCCTTATAAATTGTCAAAAATAACGAGAAAAATATTTTATAATCCAATTTGTTGTGACTTCAAAAGACAGACTCAGGAGCAACAAATGCATTCGAAAATGCACTTGCCTTGAATTCAAAATCATGAAAGACTTACTGTGTCATGGATAAAGTGTTCACACGAGTTATAGTACAGCCCAACGGAAGTTTCAGAACAACTGTAATTTATAAACACTACAACATAGGGATCTTAAATTGGATTCCGAAGATATAAAACAGTGTATGCAAATTTTGGCTCAGGGCCAGCAATTTCGGGGGAGGGCATCAATCGATAACATTGACGCCCCAGTGCTCAATTGACACTTATTTTATCAACGCCGAAAGGATGAAAGGCAAAGTTGACCTCGGTGGAAAATGAACTCAAAGCATAAAGACGGACGAAATATCACTTAGGATTCCGCCCGGCGTACTAACGATTCTGCCAGCTTCCCGCCTAAAGAGATATAAAATATATCATTAATTTTCCCGTTTTAATTCCGTTTTAGCTTTGTGTAGTTGCTTCGTTCAGCATCATCAACCCCTGGACATTACTCCCTCAAGTCCTAGGACTTATAGGATTGGTTACCCGTTCTCCAGGGCGTATAAGGCACCGGGATCACAACATTCACCATAACGGAAATGCTAGTCCATCCCAGAATTATTTATTTTCAGTAGAGTGGATCGGAGCAACGTGAAATGAAGTGTTGCTCAAAAATAAAATACACCGCCCGAACCGAAAATCGAAACCGCGATCTGGCGTCCAACACTCTAACCACTAGGCCACGCACCGTCATACTATATATTTCGCAAAAGAAATAAAACCTAAATGTATTTATCAAAACAATGTTGAAAGGAGCCACAGTTGTCACAGTTGGAACGGGTTAGCTTTATTTATCTTTGTTGTGATCATCACCACAGTCACAACGTCATACACATAGAGAAATAGTCTGAATGGCGAAAGAGTTACAATGTATTCAGATTACCACACAGAACCACATGTATTCGACCACTGCGTGTCAGAATCTGAAATATTATCCTCAACCTGATGGAAGCATTGCATATTCGAAGCTGTATAGATATATGGATCACACGTAGCTGTTTTCTCAGTCAAAGCTAACCTGGGGCTAAACAACAATAATAATAAAAGCCGAAAATGTTAATGGACAGCTTGCAATGCCTACTACTTCACATTTTTATTCGTAGTTATTGAAATGAAGCCAAATGCTTCAACAATTACTTTGAAAAATCGCATTTATTTACTTACTAAATTAATAAAGACCTGAATGAATGACAAATAGTGTACGTGTGTGTGTGTGAGAGAGAGAGAGAGAGAGAGAGAGAGAGAGAGAATGTGTGTGTATGTGTGTGTGTGTCTGTATGTGTTTTACTAATTGGCAATCTAACAAATACGACTCTACCAAAATATTCAATATCTGTTTCAACACGCTATTTTAGATCTAATCTCTTGACGACAATATAATATTTCTGGTAATTATTTTACCAACCCAGGAGGGTTGAAAGGCAAAGTAGAAAGCCAACAGAATTTGAATGCAGGAACGTGAGAGAGGAAAGTAGAAGCGACAAAGAATATTTTTGGTTATTCTACTGTTTGCACCAACTCGTTTATTAATGCAGTGTATGATAATAACGTCGTTCACACGTTAGATTGCTTCGTTTACGGCGTTTCTCTGTTACAATTTAATCTAATTTAGTACTAGCTGATTGCTACAAGCTACTCTGCTTTGGTTATGACATTTAATAACCAAAGATTGTGAATCAGTCACTGGAGAGCATTTTGTTGAGGTATTGTGTAAAAATATTAACCAGACAGTTATTTATACGTTTATATGTGCATAAATGCAAGCAAAACCGTGACAATTTGATGGCGTTTTTGTACAAATGCACTTGTATACATGTGTACACATGGACGTATCTACATGATTTTCAGTGAATACCTTTCCATCTAAGTGTGAGCGTGTAAAGATTCTACGTACAGCTACGCTATTCACATTTTTATATGTGCTAAATGAATACGTGTTCTGTAATTTACTATAAACAAATATATAGTCTGTCTAAATATAAACACAAATATTACTTGTGGAAAGGGTTTAAGCATTTCCCATGGCTTTCGCTAGTTCGCTAAAACCTGTTAGATCGATGAAGTTGTCTTCTGTACATTGATGCAAGAAGAAAAATGGAGATGAGGTTGTGTGAGTATCAATAACACGTAATGTTTTAAATTGCGGAATCAACAATGTGCAATATATATAAATGAACTCATTAACAGAATATAGTTTAGAGATCCAGGTTGGGTTACACTACAATGCAGTAATCTGAAAGAAAACTTCTGATATCAAAGATGACAAGTAGATGAAGACTATACGGTATATCAACTTAATAGGTAGGGTTCTCATTGTATCGGCATTGATTTGGACGAAGTTCACATGGGTAAGAGAGCAATGGAGAGTAATATAGCAAGTTTTCGGTAGATGAAACCCGGCAAAAGTTTTATTAGTGATCCCTGAGGATAGAGAAAGATTTCGTGATGAAAGATAATTGTTAACTGTTTCTATCATTTTAAGTATGCTAAAAGCATATAACTAGAAGGGTCAGAAGTGTAGCAATTTCCTTTGGTTAGGGCAATCAGTTGCGTATTTTCGAAGAGAGGAACAGATTACTGGAGAGATAGAGAGAGGGGGTAGAAAGAAAGAAAGAAAGAAAGAAAGAAAGAAAGAAAGAAAGAAAGAAAGAGGCGACATGGATGTGATTGAAGATACACCTCCACGATCGATCACTTTGTTTGGAACGATCAGATGAATTATGAATGGTGGCAATTGTTTAAATGTGGTGGTGAAATAAGCATGGGGGAAAGAACGAACTTGAAAGTGGGAGGTAAAGTGAGTGACAAATGTAGATTCGCTTTCAGTTGAAAACTACTAATAGAATGATTTTGACTGAGAGCTGGTGTATTCTGTAGCAAAGTTGACAAGAAGCGAGAAGATTCTACGCTTATTTGGAAAGCACAGGGTGCATGTCAGTATTGGATGAATGAAGGCATTCTTAACTGTTCTGTTAGTAGCATTGCAATCGAATTGGACGCGTGAATGAGTAAAGCCTGTTTATTGTTGTTTGGCTTCAAGTTAGTTGTTATTGAGTGTATGTATGACCAAATGTGTTCCAACCGTGACCATTCAAACGTTTTTTCAGTCAGCCTATCTAGCCCTTGCCCTACATTATTTCTTATCTTCCCATTTTATTTCAAAATAGTTTAAGGTATAATTTAAGAGTGATTTCACTGTTATTTCTAGCAGGTCAAGCATCCATTACGCGGATGAGACTGAATTCTGCCTAAGAGTATGTTGGGAACTCCAATTAATCTTCGTGTACCTTCGAATGCCACCACAGAAGAATTAAATAGACGTGCTAACCGATTTTACTCGTCATTAATAGAAGGTGCTGGACTAATAAAAAGTTAGAAAATACTGAGTAGATTCTTCGTTGTTCATTGTTCATGGCTGGTGAGTTCTTCCAGAGTCCTTACTACTGTGGCTTAAACAACCTGAAGGACTGTGGTTTATCGCGAATATTCTATCACGCATCTCATTTTCTGTTGCAAATACAGTCAACCATCGTGTCAGGTTCGACCCCTTTGCGCGGTGCTTTATGTATGATCTCAGTTATGAAGAAATTTATTTTACCGGTCCACCCAATTCAAATGAGTGAAAGTGGATTTCTAAAAACTGCGGAGAAACCCATTGAATAGGATTCTTCTGTTCAGGAGCGGTAGCTTCCATGCATCATTACGTTTAATACCTCGCAGAGCTTCCGGATTTACTTTAGGAAACAGCTCTGTTGCTAGTTTCCAGAAACAGTCTCAAAAGATAATGTTCAGCCTTTCCACCTCCATCCAAACCATAAAATTAACTTCGCGCACACACTTGCAAAAATATCCAATGTTTCCCTGAGTCCAATGTTTCCTGAATCAGGAAAATTCCAATGGATTAACATCACACTGTAATTACGTAAATTATGCTAAAGTTTTTTGATTAACAATGTTCTTTGTGTTTCCTCGTGAAGTCACATAGAGGCTGCTATATGAGGCAGTGACATATATAATTGACCATGGGGAAAGTAAGGACCCTCCAACTGTAATCCAGCCATCTTTAACATTTGAGCCCGCGATTTGTTGATGGACGTCACTCAATATATATTGGCTGGAGCCTTTTTAAAACAAGTGGAATGTTCAAGGGTATTATGGAATTTGGGGATAAACGTATTCTCACCAGCAACACAGTCTGCTAGTACTGTAACTTTATTCAAATATTACATAAGTTACTGAGAAGAATTATTGGTGATCTTTAATGAGGAAACGCATCATTTGACTCCATACTGTTAAGAAACTGGCTGGGTTTGTTCAGTGTCTTTGGGATCGAAAACGCAATTTATCGCCATGTAACTGTTGATTATTCATTTACTGGCCATATTAACAGATTTATTTCTTGAGTAAAATATTGTTCTTTCACATAACCATTTGTAATTGTGGTAGTTTTTCAGTTGGTCAACTGATGATGTAAATTCACTGTTCTCGACCAAAGATACGTATCTATTTCTATTATATGCAATAACCCTTCTTCAAGTTCCAAAGTCTTGTAGCAAAATCAGCTTAGTGTTGATTTTGTTAATGTGTTTCTAGCCTCAGTTTCTTTACATAACCAAACAAATATGACGATTTCATATTTTTATTTTGAGCATATTCTTTTCCTCTTTAGAATGACCAGAAGAATCTAATGAAAGTGTCTTGCTAAAACAAATGTTATTTGCCAAAAGAAGCATTTGTGCCCCTGGTATCCCTTAAACTCCAATTCAAAACTAACTTTATGGTGCTATAGTTCTCTCATCCCTAATTATCAGCCAACACTGATTTAGCACCTCTGTTGCTTGTGATCTCCTGTTATGGTTACAGATAGATCTCCTGTGTACGCACTACATGTTATTTTGCCTCCAAATCATAAAATCAAAGTGATACCTGGAGATAAAAGTGCTACTGCAACTTGCATGTTTCTTTGCTGCAACAACTATAAATTTATCAAAGGATTTTTCCTCTTCTAAGAAGTTTAAGAATCTTCTTTTCCATAGCAAATATAGTCACCCATTATTTCGATCTATCGTCAGGCAACTTAGACATGCTTTCCACAACAAATTAAGTAAGGAATTAGCATATTAGTTAAACCTCTCTTTATTATTAGTGATCTTGAGGCATGTTAATAGGGTCATATTTATGCAATTCGGCTCAACTCATTCACAAAATTTTATCCATAAGAGTAATTAGCAATGTTGAAAATGGCATTAATGAAAGTTGAAAACGAGAAACTCCGAGTAGCGAACAGACACTCAAAAATTCAATAAATATTATTGCGTTTCGCATAACAGTATTGAACACTTATATCGCTTAATTTACATTTCCCTCATGTGACATAACCAACCATTGCTGATAGATAGATGGATATATATATATATATATGTAGATAGATGGATATATATATATATATATATATATTATATATATATATATATATTATATATATATATATGTCCGTATATGAACGTGGTTTTTATGCTTTGTATACTTCCTTATGTTTTTTCTGTTACCTTTAACCATGGTTTTTCTTGTGCTTGTGCGTATATAGACGTATGTATGAACTTTTACGGTACGCATGTGTGTGTGTATAAGTTTGTATATATATGCGTATATATTTGGCGAAAAATGCGAGTAAAAATGTGTACGTTTTCATAGTGACGTATAAGTACGCACGTGGGTTCGCGAGCAGAATTATAACACAGTAATTTCCCCTTATATAACGGTATTTTTTCATAGCGTTTTTCAGATGGCCAGATAACCGAAGAGATGGTGTTGTGGATTTCCACTTCGGCATCTGAAACTCAGAGTTTTATCTTGACTATTGAGTAAATGTAACATTTTATTTTATAGATAAATTTCCTCTATTTACATAATATTGAGGTCTCTTTCTTTCTTTTGTTATCTTACCGTTTTTACCAATATATATATGTATATATATATGTATGTATTCAAATATATATATATATAGATATATATATATATATATATATATATATATATATATATATATATATATATATATATTAAGGTATGTAGAAAAATACAACATGGACAAGAACGTATAACTCTTAGAAGACGATACAATAAACACGGACAGGACATTCGAAACCCTCAGTCTTCAGTCAAGAACCGGATCATCGTAGTAATTTCGGCTGATTAATCTTGAGATTACTAGATCACGGCCAGCCCTCCAAGAAAAACTAAGCAGCGAGCATTAGAAAAACTAAGCTGGGAGCGTAGATTTCCTGGAAGAAGGATCGAATGCATACGGACACCAGGACAGCAAAAGGGACGAATATAAAAAAACAAAAAAATAATGGAACACAGAAACATGAAATACAGAAGCATTAACGGTGAAAACAACAACAAGTGTCTTACGACTGATAACAAGCAAACAAATTATTTCTCTGGCGCAAGGAAAGGAGCCTTATCGGCGATGCCTATAGCGGCGGACGAAAAACAACGATGTTAACACGACGCTGGTCAGAAGCTGAAAGGCAGATTTCGGCCAGCAGTCACGTGACAGAGAAGAGAGAAAAGAAAAGAAAGAGAAGCAACGGAAGAGAGAGAGAGAGGAGATATATATATATATGTATGTATTCAATATATATATATATATATATATATATTCAAATATATATGTATTCAAATATATATACACAGATGGATAGGTAGATAGATAGATGGAGATAGATAGATAGATAGATAATGAAGATTCGATTCGATACAGCCTATCCAGTCTGAACACAAGAACATAAGAGATCTACTATGATGCCCTTCAGCAAACCACTAAGCTAACAATCAACATGGCTACTCGACTAAAGCATCACGTGAAAACTACATAGGCGATATTCCTTCCTGACGAATATTGACATCGGTGTGTTTCGCTTTACTCATTGCTGCATCAATCAAACACACTTTTACTTTCCTGATCTATATTATTTTTTCAGTTGCACATTGATTACATTTTTTTTGCATTTTTCATTCGATGCTATTTTATTTCTTTTTGTTTTCTCTTTCTTTTTTTCTTTATTCGTCTATTTTTACCTATCTGTTGCCTCGCGTGTTTATTCAAATTTTCTATCTCTCTCCTTTATACCTCTCTTTCATCTCCTTCTGTCTGTCTGTTTTATATACATACACTTATATATCGAACACACACACACACACAAATCTATATGTATATATAGATAGAAAGATAGAGAGTAGATATGAATTTGTGTATGTAAATATACACATATGTACGTTTGTTGGCCTCTTTCTACATCCCTTCCCTCTCTCTCTCTGTATATATATATATATATATATACATGCATTTCTATATATACATATATACGCAAATATGTATATACATACATGCATATATATATATACATACATACATTTATATATAGGGACGTGGATATATATATATATATATATATATATATATATATATATATATATATATATATTATATATATATATATATATATATATAATATATATATATATGTATGTATGTATGTATGTATGTATGTATGTATGTATGTATGTATACACGTATATAAATCGAAACTCACACATACAAAAACGCATTCACATACACAATTATATATTTCTCTGTGATCTTCAACAGTGAAAATCACTCTCCGCTCTCTACCCACTCGGTCTGATTCCCTCATACCAACCATAAGTTGTAATCAAAGGATTCAATCTTCTATAACACGCAAGACATTCGCAACAACTGACCACAATCCACAATCTAGTAAGCTTGCGTTAAACTAGGTTTAAAAAACATGTTTGATAACAACAAAATTATATATATATTATATATATATATATATATATATATATATATATATATATATATATATATATATATATATGTATATGCACATGTCTGTTTATATATTTATATGCAGGTGTGTGCGTGTGAACATAGATAGATAGATAGATAATAGATAGATAGATAGATAGATAGATAGATAGATAGATAGAGATAGATAGATAGATAGATAGATATATAGATAGATAGATAGATAGATAGATAGATGGATATAATTACATAAATGTATATGTATATATATATATTATAAAATGCATTCTAGTTTTCATATAAATGCATGAGTGGTGTGTAAATATATATATATATATATATAATGTATGTATGTATGTATGTATGTATGTATGTATGCATGCATATGCACACACATATATATGTACACATATGCTTCTATATAAGTGCATATGTTGTGTATTATATTTGTATTTGCAAGTGTTTCTTAAATATGTTCTATCTCAAAAGACCTTTTTAAAAAAATTCTGTTATATTTCATTGCCCGTTTTCATTTTCTGTTTTTTTTCTTCTATATTTGACTCTCATTCTCTACCATAGAACTAAGTCCATTGTGCTTCACTTGATTAAATAGTTTTACCGTATATTCCAAGCAATAACTATCCTCCATGTTGTTACAGTTGTTGCTGTTATTAAGTGTTTCTGAATTTAATAATGTAGGTTTATTTTTTGCAGGTATTTATTTATATTCTGAGCTGTTGTCGGTTACGTAGTTATTGCTGTTTCTTTCACCATTGATATTTTAAATTTCAGGAAAAAGAAAATACTGATAAATTATATTATAAAATACATTCTAGTTTTTACGTGGTGTGGTATTCATCATGTTTGTAAAGATAGACATTACTTTAAACTTTACATACGAATACATACATACACACACACACACACATATATATATATATGTATATATATATATTATATATATATATATATATATATAGCTTTTAAAAAATATATATAAAATATATATACATAAAATATATATATATACATAAAATATATATATATATCTTTAAAAAATATACAAATACAAGCTTTGATAATGATTTATATGTCTTTTGAAACTCAGTGCAACCGTTATATTAGATAAAATCTATTTATTTACTCACACTCCATCGTTCAATAAAATATAAGCTCACCAGTTCGAAAGCCATAAAATAAAATAAATGAAAGAATGAGGATAAATTCACAGTTGAGAAGGATCATAACATGTTTCCAATGTTTGTATGCCTAAAGATGCAGCACACTTCTTGTGCGAAACTGTGTGTGCATGTGTGTGTGTGTACTTTTGTACTTTTGCTTTAGCCATAGGACGGCGGCCATACAGTAACACAACGTTGAGGTCTTTTAGCTTATCATTTCACCCCAACCCGTTTTCTCTATTTTTTTAAAAAATAAAATGTCTTCTGCCTGTTTCAGAGAACTTTATATACCGCACTACTGTTTTATATATAAACGAAAACACCGTTTTCTTTTTTCAGTCAGAAACAACAAAAAGAATCAGACACACGCATCATACATACAGGCATGAACTCGCACATATACACACATGCACACACAAATAACACGTTTGTTTGAAAAATTTACACACACAATACGAAGAATTCCTTCCAAAAGTTTCATATCGCTATGTTTTTCTAAGTAAATCTTTCTTGATATATTGTGAGTATATCAAATATTTTTTTGCGAAATCTTACGATTATATATTGATGTGTATATGCACATCTATATACACACGCGTGCATATATCCGAAAAAGAAGCACACTCTGAAAGTCAGAGCAGTAATGTTAATTATATGGCGGTGCCCCAGCATGGCCACAGCTCATGAGCTGAAACTGGAAAAATCAAAAATCAAAATAGCACCGGTCATAGAGTGACCAATTGTTTCGCATCCATAAAGCGCTTAGCCTTATAAACGACTTGTCAGACTCCACGACAGCTGGAGTCTAACGAGTCGTCTATAAGGTTAAATGCTTTGTGGATGCGAAACAATTGGTCAGTGTGCGAAGATCAGTTGTGTTTTGCAGTGTTGCTTTATTTTAACCCTTAACATAGAAATGGAGAAAGACATAGAGCTAGATATTAAAAAAATAATGCCATTTGAGGCTAGAAATATTGCAGAAAGACGTGAAATTTTTATGCGAAATCCGTGATGAGCCTGAATGATGAAATTTTACTTTTTTCCGCAATATTTCTATGGCTTATTTTTTTTTTATATCTAGCTCTGTATTTCTCTATTCCTAAGTTAAGGGTTAAAATAAAGCAACCCCGCAAAACACAACTGATCTTTACACAGAGATGCAGAGAATAACAGCAAACAAATAACAACGGCGGAGTGCACAACAAACATCAGCAATCTGACTGTTGCCTGTACTCTTGACGAGAGATGCCAGTTAGTCTTTTACTTCCTACCAGGCTTGTTCGTATCAGCCCGAGTTGCTGGATATATTTTTGTTCCTTTAAGAATATTGTAGAACGGAAACTGTTCATAGATTGGAATTTAAATTACATAGAATTTGAATTACTTTTAATTTTTACGATTATAGATGACAACTCGAACAGTAACTTGTGAGGCCGAGTGAGGCGCGTGTGAACGATGTCGAGAGAACGTCTGCTACGAGGGGCGTTCAATAAGTAATGCCCCTGACCCACTTCCCATAGCAGTAGAGCAACGAAACTTGGCAGTTATTAGTCTGTTTCTACATAGGAACCACCCAGAGTTACGCATTTCTCCCATCGTTTGATGCGGCTCTGGAGACCGTTTTTGTAGAAGAACCCAGCTTGGTCCTCCAACCTCAACGTGACTTCGGAAATCAAGGCTGCATCATCTGGGAAACGCTTTCCTTTCAAAAACAACTTCATGATTGGGAAGAGGTGAAAATCAGAGGGTGCAAGGTCAGGAGAGTAGGGGGATGGGGGAGGAGTTCATAGCCGCACGCCTGTGCTTCTGATCTGGCGACACGCGAGTTGTGGACCGGAGCGTTGTCCTGCAAGAGGAGGATGCCTTTGCTGATCTTGCCCCGCCTCTTGATTTTGATAGCTTCTCTTAATTTCCTCAAAAGTGAAGCATAATAGGCTCCTGTAATTGTGGTACCCTTTGCCAGGAAATCTGTCATCACTACTCCGTCCTGGTCCCAGAAGACTGTGAGCATGACCTTGCCAGCGGAGGGCTGCACCCTTGCCTTCTTTGGAGGAGGTGAGTCACGGTGCTTCCACTGCATTGACTGGCTTTGGTCTCTGGATCATAGTGATGGACCCAGGTTTCATCCTGTGTAATCAGTCTTTTGAAAAATTTTGACTCATCTTCTTGGCACATCTCCAAATTCATCCTCGAGCACTCGACGCGTTCTTGCTTCTGGAAAGGTGTGAGCAACCTGGGAATCCATCTGGCAGACACTTTTTGCATATGCAAATGGTCATGAATGATAGTTTCCACAGACCCGGTACTAATCTTGACCTCATGGGCTATTTGGCGAATAGTTATGCGTCGATCTTCCAAAATGGCAGCCTCAACTTGACGGACAGATGCCTCATCAATGGCAGAAGGGGGACGACCAGATCTGGGAGGTGTTTCCACAGAGTTCCGACCATGTTTGAATTCACGATGCCAGCGTTTTAAAAGGTCATATGATGGGGCATCATCACCATAAGTTACTTTCATTTCATCAAAAGTCTCCCGGGGTGTGCGTCCTTTCAAATACAAAAACCGGATCACTGCTCGACACTCAACAGGCTCCATTTCACACTTGACTCAGTTCAAACACCTGTAAATCAGAAACCACAATTAGTTCAGAGCTGTAATTTTCCACTTAATCTATAGAGATATAAATAATTGCACATGCAAACTTTTAGCTAGGTCAAACAACTTCAAGTGGGTCAGAGGCATTACTTATTGAACGCCCCTCGTACCAATGATACTTTTTGACACAAGGCACCTCGAAGACGACCATCAGACGCTGAACGAAAATAATTGAACTGCGACCAGGCTCAATAAAAGGAGCCCGAGTTATTGGCTGCAATTACATTCTTGAAGTCAATGTTGGCAGAAATTATATCAGCTTGCAAATACAAGTTCAATTTACTAAATTTACTGAGCCCGAATAGCCCGAGTGCTGGAGTCCGCCACACACACACACACACACACACACAACACACACACACACACACACACACACATACATACATACATACATACATACATA
This sequence comes from Octopus sinensis, assembly GCF_006345805.1. NCBI lineage: Eukaryota > Metazoa > Mollusca > Cephalopoda > Octopoda > Octopodidae > Octopus > Octopus sinensis. The sequence continues at coordinate 129,027,775 of NC_042998.1, read as the reverse complement.
CATACATACATACATACATATATATATATAATCAATCTTTCTCTCCAGGACTACTAACGGCTTTACTTGGAATTTCATCAATTGTTTACATCATGTCTCTGTAGAGTTTGAAACCATAGGAACTTCAGACGAGCAAAATGCATAGTTGCAGTCATTTAATTGTCCGTTTTGGAGGTGCTTGTATCTATTCATGTTTCCTTTGGATCATCTGAGAACCAAATCCCACAATAAATCCATATATCAATAAAAATTCTTCAGGTCTGCGACAAAAAGTTCCATATTTATGAGGTGAAAATGATCAATTTTTATATGCTGATTCAAAAATTACAGAGACATTATTCTGTTACGTACAGTTTAATCACTAAATCAACCATTGCATTTTACTATTATGCCCGAATTTAAGGCGGTCAGCTGGCAGAAACGTTAGCACGCCGGGCGAAATGCTTAGCGGTATTTCGTCTGCCGCTACATTCTCAATTCAAATTCCGCCGAGGCCGACTTTGCCTTTCAACCTTTCGGGGGTCGATAAATTAAGTACCGGTGAAGCATTAGAGTCGATGTAATCGACAACTCCCCTCCCCCAAATTTCTGGCCTTGTGCCTTTAGTAGAAAGGATTGTTATTTTTATTATTGTTATTTAACTTTTAAGCTGCATATTTGTTACAATCAGTTGCCGAGGCACACCCAGCGTTCTAGGGCGAGCGACGACTATGAGATATTACAGTATGACTGAAAAGTTGGGGAGGTGAAGTTGCAGGGGCAGTAGCGAAATATCTTCATGTAATACAACACAGACATTTAAATGAATAGGGTTTTTCTGAGGATGTGGGCAGTATTTGTCAGCACAATCTTTTGGTTGTCCTGGAATGTTATCTAGATGTTTCTAACACCCTTTTATTATTATCATTATTGTTGTTGTTGTTGTTGTCATTATTGATATCATCATCATTATTATTATCATTATTATTATTATTATTATTATTATTATTATTATTATTATTATTATTATTATTATTATTATTATTATCATTATTATTTCTTTTTATCACATATTTTGCTGGAACTCCTGGAGTCTTGCATGTATAGCGGGCTTGCTACCTACAGCCTACGGTACCATGCTATCTTTTCTTTTGAAGTATTTAATACTTTCCTGGTTATTTTGGCCGTGCCAAGGAGGCAAACCTTTTGTAACAGTTCTTCTGATCACTCTATTCCAATTTCCTTGATATTCCTCTTGATGCATTCTGATATTATTCCCAAAGACCCAACAATAATTGGGTACTATATTCACCTTCTTCATTTTCCATAGCCGGGCTCTTTCGTACTTAAGAGGGTTGTATTTATCTATTTTTCGCCTTCCTTCTTGACTATTCGTGGGTCAAAGGGGCATGCAATATCAACTATATATCACATGTGGTACATCTTGTCGGCTACCACTATTATTATTTTCTAATATGGCTAGCTGGTAGAATCGTTAGCTTGCCGGTCAAAATACTTAGCGGCATTTGGTCCCTCTCCACGTTTTGAGTTCGAATGCCATCGAGGAAGACTTTGCCTTTCATCCTTTCGGGGTCGGTAAAATAAGTACCAGTTGAACACTGGGGGCGATGTAATCGACTAATCCCCTCCTGTGAAATTGCTGGCCTTGTGCCAAAATTATTATTCGCTATACTATATTTTGTTATATTTAAATAGACAATATAATAGAATAACTATTATGCGTAATTTTGAAAAATAAGATTTCACTATTGATAGTTATCGATATTAAAATCTTTTTCAATAAGTTTACTAATTTCACAGTAAGTCAGAATATAGATAATGGGGGAGATAGAACTGAGAACTAGGAGAATATGATCTCATGGGGATTTAAGATTATTATGTCCAGATGGCATCCGAATGTCTGTAAGAATTTCTGTGTTCTACAAGAATTGGTAAAGGACGTGGCAACATGAAAATGTGTTACGAAACCAAAGTAACAACACATATACACGTGTGTTTGAGTGCGTGTCAGCGTGTGTGTGTGTGTGTGCATGCATGATGGTGTGTATGACATGCTTCTTATAATATCTGTAGGTATTTGGTAATTTGTACACTTTTTACTGTAGACAGGAAGAGAGAAATGGAAGAACAGATCATCTGCGTTACCTCTATAAGCAAATATTGATTTTTTTTCTATACCATGATACGAAAAACATACAAACACACACGCACTCAAACTCATACACATAGATTGATCAATCGATAGATAGATAGATAGATAGATAGATAGATAGATAGATAGATAGATAGATAGATAGATAGATAGATAGATAGATAGATAGATAGATAGATAGATAGATAGATGCATATGTATATGTGTATAGTTGTGTCTGCATATACAAATATAATTCATATTCAGCCCTTTTATATGCAATTTCTGTTAAATGTGAAGATCTAAGAATTAATTTAAGTGGCTGGATGAGGGTTGAGAAATCAGATTTCATGATTTCGAAAAGACAATTTACTGATCAACGTAAGTATAGTAAAATGGCACCAAAGTAGGAATGGCGACGTGGATACGGCTCACAGGGAGTTCAATTTAATTATATATTAAAACAGTAGAATCCTAGGAAACTAATAATGTTCTGCGCGAGCAAAAAATAATACAAATATATTATGTCGTAAAGAAGAAGAGAGATCTAGTATTTCGGGAATCCTCGGTAAGATTAAAAAAAAAGAAATGCAGAATGTTAGTGAAGGATGTATTAAATGGGATTAGCAAGAGTGAGAAGAGAAAGGGAGGTAAGAAGGAAGAAATAATAAATGTTAGTAATGGGAGAGAAGCAGTTAAGAGGAGATTATAAAAGGAACGCCAAGTAGATATGTATGAAGAAACGTTAACGATCTTCAAACATACAAACATATAATCACGACATAAGGACATGCAAATACGTGCACACTTATGTACACACATTTACATACACATGCACACTCATATACTCACATATGTGCGTGCGTGCGCGTGAACGTGTGTGCGTGTGTGTGTACATGAATTTCTCTCTTTCTCTCTCTCTCTCTCTCACGGCGTAGATAATGTATATGTAGGTGCGTATGTAAATACTAGTGGCATAAGTATATTTATATAACTGATATTAAAAAGTAAACATACAACCACATACGCGTATATCCCTAGTCGTTGTTATATAGGAATATGTATACGCGCAGGCGTGGTTGCGTGGTAAGATGTTTGCTTCCCAACCACATAGTTTGGGGTTCAGTCCTACTGCGTGGCACTTCGAGCAACTATCTTGTACTATAGCCTCGGGCCGATCAAAGTTTGTGAGTGGATTTAGTAAACGGAAACTGAAAGTAACCCATCATATATATATATATATATATAATAATATATATATATATATATATATATATATATATATATATGTACTATATATATATAGGTCGCTCGCGGTTTCGATTCCCAAACCGGGCATTGTGAGTGTTTATTGGGCGAAAACACCAAAAGCTCCAACAGGGGGTGAACCCTGCTGTACCCTTTCACCACAACTTTCTCTCATTCTTTCTTCCTGTTTCCTGTATTTCAAAGTGCCAGCCTTGTCACACTCTGTGTCACGCTGGAGGGTACACATGTCTGTGGAATGTTCAGCCGCTGCGACGTCACTGGTACTTTCCCTTGCCGTCCTTTTCCTTGCTGGTGGCGTGGAGAGGGGAGGCTGGTATGAGTGGGCGACTGCTGGTCTCCCATAAACAACCTTGCCCGGACTTGTGCAGGTGCAATCCCATGGTCATTCATGACCGAAGGGGTCACAACAATATATTATTCTTAATCAAGAATATTATTGACTGTAACTTCGAAGCTTCTGCCAGTTAAGCCATCATCCGACGAAGGCTTAACTGGCTGAAACTTTGAAGTCACAGTCAATAATATTCTTATTCAAGAATTTTAAATTTATACACTTCAAAAGTATAGAGCAACCACCAGAGTAATGTAAAATTGATCTTAATCTAACTGAAAGTAAAACAACCATTATTGTGGTGGGGTGTATGCGTGTACATGTGTGTGTCATATATATATATATATATATCTGCATGTATGTACCAAGAATTATAATTCTTCCAGGTTATAACGTAATGGTTTTATATTTCACATGAAACACAAAAGTAAAACACAGTTACGAGTAACCTGAAGTTATGATACATTTCCGATGAACAATTACGCTTGTTAAAAGAAACTAGATCATTCTGAAATAAAATCCATATAGTAGAACATAGAAATGCAGTCAGGATTTTTTTTTTATTGGTTTAGTTTGTCTTTTAGTAATGACCCCTCACAGGATTTTGAGACTGGTAAGAAAAAAGAGGAAGGTATCGTCAAACTGGTGACCTGGACCGAATGCATGAAACAGAAAGGACACTAAAGGCACCCTACGTAGCAAGTGGTAGATCATGACGAGAATTCGGCTCGCAAAGAGTCGGAGTAAATACCACGAAACATTGGTGGACGCTTTGATTAGTATGTACAGTACAAAAATTTGCGTAATTTAGGTCTAACATACATAATATTACTTCCTTGTTACCAAGAAAGTCTATAACGAAGTTACTTCCGATGTATATTAAATGAAGGCTAGTAACAATTACACGTGTACAATACAATGACTACCTCATATAAGAAATGAAACCGGTTTTTCATTAAGTATTTTGGAATGATGAATTATGTATTTTTGTATATGGAATATTTGTTAATGTATTTTTAGATGCTTTGAATGCAAACATTACTTTGAAATATATAATCCTCAAATAACTTGATTGAGGCAAAATGTTTTGGATATATTTTGAAATATGTAAGAATGTATTTTGAAATAATTTGATTGTGATAGTCTGTTTTTAAATACTTGTTATTGTATTTTGAAACCGTTTAATTGTAATAATGTACTCTATAATTAACTAACTTCAATGTAAAAGGAATAGCGCAATGTAAAAGAAATAGTGTAAAAGGAATAGGCGGCGAGCTGGCTGAATCGTTAGCACGCCAGGTTTGGCGGTATTTCATCTACCGCTGCGTTCTGAGTTCAAATTCCCCCGAGGTCGACTTTGCCTTTCATCCTTTTGTGGTCGATAAAATAAGTGCCAGTTACGCACTGGGGTTAATGTAATTGACAAACCCCTTTTACAAAACTTTTCAGGGCCTAGAGTAGAAATAATTATTATTCCTCCATATCTGCCGACTTGACTGGCATATATTTTATATCGTATATACATATATATATGTGTGTGTGTGTGTGTGTATACACACTTATGAGTGTCTGCACTATGTTTGCACGTGTATCTCTAACTAATAACAGCCGGTGCAAATGATTGTTTGTTTTTTGGTTGGGTGATTTCTCTAGCCACGCTTTGCATCATAGGGAAAGTGAAAATGAGAGTAAAAGAGAGATACAGTAAATTAACACAAGAGGTGCTGGGCGAATACCCGTATTAGGCTTGGTGGCAGGCAAGGAATAAACGAACGTTACACAGACACAGGCGCACAAATACACACGTACACACACACACGTACACATACACAATGTGAGAGAAAAAATTCATAGACACAAGGGAGGAGGAGGAGGAGGAGGGGGAGGGGGAGGAGGAGGACGACGACGACGAAAATGATAGTGTAGTTGGCTGTTGCTGAAAAAGATTCTGTAACAGTTAATATATATTGTAATGAATATTTTCCTTAGATGTTTCTCAAATACGCTGTTCGTTGGCAGACCAAGTTTGATATTTACTACTTTTGCTTTGTCTTTGTTTTGTTTATGTTTTGTTTTGTCTATTTTTGCTTTTTATGGGGTTGCATTAATCACTTGAGAATGTATAGTAACATGTTCACTACAATTGCTACAATATTAATGCACCAGAGTATTAACCCTCATATGACAGCAAATGTTGGATGAATAATTTTGCCATCTTTGATAAAATCGAGAAATATGGTATACTGGCCATAAATATAATTTAACTGTTATGCAAGCACACGTAGTGACAAACATATGCTCTCAAACTTGCGAGTTACACTTTATACAAGTAACGGGTAGCTCTCTATGAGGGGTTACTCTGAAGTATAGGTACATACATACATATATAGCATTGCAGATAAACATGATTATGTTTCACACGTACATACACACATATACACACACACATGCACACACACATATATATATATAGAGAGAGAGAGAGACAGACAGACAGACAGACAGACAGACAGACATACGCATGTACATATATCAATATACATACATATCGAAAAGCATCACTACATATATTCATAATGATAAATGCTTATATATAAACATATATATACATATATGTGTGCATGTGCCAATGTGTGTGCACACTCTCACGCGCAAATTGCTAATCTGCTGATGAAGGAAGTCGGACATATAGTAATATCTCTATATGACTGTTTACTGGTTGCATCCTCAAGACATTTTGCATATTCCATCTGCTAATTATGAACATTACGACCTTTGCATAATTCCAAGCTTCCTGAAACAGCTGCCGAGATAAGAAACTATATACTTTCTCTTCATAGTATTCTGTATTTTGCGTTTCGAGATTATATTTACCTATTTCCCTCCTCAGTGTAATATTTCGAGTTATAAATTAGATATGTACGCGATCAAACGTCATCGCATAATTGATAGTCAACCGTACTCCCAAAAATATACAGCCGAATGTGAATACATATTTATCTTTTAAACCCAGGTGTGTGTTACGAACTATCCCGCAGCAAACTGCAGTTTCGGTCAGGGAGTAAATTAAGATTTTAATAATAATACAGGGTAAGATTAATTAATTAATTGATCAATAATTAATAATTCTACCAAGTAGTCAGTACGTTAAAATAACCTTTTTAGGTGAATTATACAAAATATTCTATAATTATATACATAATTATAATCAGGGCTCAGCTAATCACTTCGCCACGTACCGAAATTAGAAATAGACGCTAATGTCATTTCAACTACCATAAGTATCTACGTGACAATAACACACTTTAAATGTTGGCAAAAACAAAAATGATGAATCCACACGACTTCGATTAATCACAGACGCGTCTCGAGATTAAGGTACATTATATTTACCTATATATCTTTTTTTCATTATTTTATTCTTTTACTTGTTTCAGTCATTTGACTGCAGCCATGCTGGAGCACCACCTCAAAGAGTGTTAGTAAAACAAATCGACCATAGGACATGTTTTAAAGCCTGATACTTCTTCTATCGGTCGCTTTTTGCCGAACCGCTAGGTTGCGGGGAAGTAAACACCAATACCGGTTGGATGTCAAGCAGTTATGGGAGAGTCAAACAGCCACATAGACACACGCACTCACTCACACACACACCACATGCATATATATATATATATATATATATATATATATTATATATATATATATATATATAATATAAGTATGTATGTATGTATGTATATATGTAAGTATATATATATATATATATATAATATATATATATTATATATATATTATATATAGATATAATACGACGGGCTTTTCTTAAGTTTCCGTCTACCAATTACCCACAAGGCTTTGGTCATCCGAGCTAGATTAGAAGATACTGGCTTTTATGCAGTGGGCTGACCCATAACCATGTGTTGCGAAGCAAGCTACTTACCACTTAGCATCCACGCTACGCCTAGCAAGCTATTTACCACACAGCACCGCCTTGCCTATATATATATGATAATACATGCATATATATATATACATATATATATATATATATATAATCTATATATATAATATAATGTATATATATATAATATAATATATATATATATATATATATATATATAGATATATATATATATGTATATATATATATATGTATATATATATATATATATATATATACTATATATATATACATATATATATATACATGCATATATATATACATATATATACAATATATATATATATATCAAAGGACAAACAAAAGAAACCTCAGGTAATTAAGATAATCAATCTCTCAAACAAAGAATTACACCTAACGAAATAAGCATACTCTCCAAAGGACTTAAATTTACACCCACCCCACACGTTCTAATTATTATGAAATGAAAGATATTTCGGAATTTTGCAGAAAAAAACTCACCGAGGCATTTCAAGACAAACAAATAGAGGAGACTCAATAGCTAGAAACAAGAGCAATTACAACCCACCAAAGGTAAGAATAAAGCCTTAGACCGTTATTGTGACTACATAACTAATTCCCGTTTCAATTCATCAAGAAACAAAAACACAGCCCTAACTTCAACAAAAGAGAATGGAACGACCTCATCAAACTAAGAGAAGACAAAACAATAACAATTAAGGAGCAGATAAGGGCAACGCGATAGTAATAATGAATACAAACAATTATAAAAATTTAGTGCTATCCCTATTAAGAGATGAAACGTATTATGAAAGGGCCCACAGTATAACCAGCAAAAAATAATGCATAACCTTAAGACATTAATCACACATACCAAGAAGGACTCACGAACAAGGAGTATGAATACATCACTAACTTCAAATGCAAATCGAGTTTGTTCTATGGTATCCCTAAGGTACACAAAAGCCAAACCATTAGAGAAACGTGCAAAACATCCACCGACACACTCATCAAAATCCCTTCACCAAATGATCTTAAACTAAGACCGATAATAGCAGGGCCAGCATGTGAAACTCACGCCTCAGCAATTTCTTAGACACACTTCTTAACCTTTCCTAAAACACATCAAAAGCTACTTAAGAGACGATATAGATATGCTCAACCACCTCCCTAAAACAGTCAAATAGAACCCTTCTATAGTTCATTCGACGTAGTTAATCTTTATTCTAACATCCCTCACAACCTAGGAATAGAAGCAATCACCTTCTGGCTGAATAACTACCCCTTTGAACTCCACTCGCATAAACAAGACCTTATAATAGAAGGACTTAGATTCATTTTTAGAAACAATTATTTTATTTTTGACAATGATTTCTACAGGCAAAGATCGGGAACAGCGATGGGCACGCGTACTGCACCATCTTTTGCCAACCTAGTGATGGGATACCTCGAGAAAATACTATACCGGATGACACTCGAGAAATATGGAACACCTTCGCCACCTATATCCATAACAACTGGAAAAGATACCTCGATGACTGTTTCATCATCTGGGACAAAGGCATAGAGAAACTTGAGGAATTTTAAATTCTATTAAATGGAAATATGACAATATACAATTCACGATGGACCACAACGAAAAAGAATTACCATTTTTAGACATCCTCATTAAGAAAACCGGCAACAAAATAGAGACAGATATCTACTATAAACCGACAGACTCTAAACAGTACCTACCCTTTGATTCATGCCACCCACGACACACTAGAATGAATGTCCCTTTTTGTTTAGCTAGAAGGATTTGCACCATAATATCAGCACAAACAAACACCCGACACACACGTCTCCAGGAACTTAGAACCACACTCACAAATAGAAACTATCCACAGCCCATAATAGACAGTGCAATCCAACGGGTACTTAAATTAAGTATAGAAGACCTGAGACAAACAAAACTAAAAAAGAAGAACAATTAAAAACCCTTCCTACATCTCTACACACAACCCACTCAACAATGAGGCCTTCAACACCATACTACAAGCACAGCCCTACTAAAGGGAGACCCAAAGATGAACCGGATCCTCGAAACAACACACCATCATTAAAAGTAAACGGCAACCAAAATCCTTGAAAGGATTTTAACCCAAGCTACACTGCACTCAACATCAACCACAAAACCAGCAGTTAGAAAATGTGGAAGGCCCAACTGCGGAATCTGTGTCATCTTGAAAGAAGGATCAGAATTTATACTGGAACAAGGCCACCAGTTCACCATTAGAACAAACTTCACCTGCGCATCAGAAAACTTAATTTACGTCATAACATGCGCAGGCTGCAATAGGCAGTATATAGACCATACAAAAAATAGCTTACGTAACAGGATGGCGGTGCATAAATCACAAATTAGATCTAATGTAGCTATAAGTCGTGATTGGGCAGAATTTGGATGACGTCCCGCTATGCTTGACTAACGAAGCGACTGGTCAAGACAGGAAACAAACAAGAGGGGTTATAATGCAGCGATTGGTCAAAATAATGATGACGTCCCGTTCCACTTGATAAAGCACCTAACGAAACGATGGTCAAAACATGATGACGTCACGCTACGCTAGATTGACCACACCTACAGGCATTATAAAAACCGAGATTCACAAAAACTCACTAGAACCACCCAGCGAACTTCCACCATGGATCATCACAATTGCTTAAGGTAAAAATGAATTCCTCGCTCTTTCGAAACATCAATCTTCTGTATTGACCGCTTTCCACCACTTTGATCTGTTTTTGTATTGAATACGTATCGCCAACGTGGGCCACTGCATCGAACACTTTGAACCATAACTTCAAACTATATATCAACTATACATGAACTATATATCAACTATACATGAACTCTAAGATGTCTGACTCCGTTGTGTTATAAATGAATTTCTTGTGTTGACGGCATGAGCTGTCTCTTTTTATATATAACTTTTTTTGATAAGGTTCATTTCAGGAACTGAAACATGTTATAATGTATATATAAAAATTAAAATTGTATAATACAGCAGCATTTTCGAACAAATTACATTTTTCACAAATATATAATATATAGAATATATATATTAGTATATATATATATATATATTACACCCCTTCCTATACCTAATTTATTTTACATAAGTTGTACTTCTCTCACACACACATATATATAATATATATAATATATATATATATATATATATGGTGTGTGTGTGTGGTGTGTGTGTGTGTGTCTATATGCATGTATAACCATAGATGTATATTATAGATAGACAGATAGGCAGAAACACAGACAGACAGGCAGACAGACAGACATACAAACAGACAGACAGACAGACAGATAGATAGATAGATAGATAGATAGATAGATAGATAGATAGATTATATAAGTAAATACATATACATACACACACACATATATATATACATATGCATAAATGTGAGTGGGTGCGCGTGCGCGTGCGCATGTGTGTGCATCCGTTGAGTGCGTCACAGTTTCAAGAAGATATCATCGCTAGAACAACCTCATTTTAGGACACATAACACATACCTATATTACTAATGGATATTTAGAGTAATCAAATCATTGTTGCCAGAACAAATAATATTACACTCAATACACGTGAAGCCTCATTAATATATTTCAGTATACTATATGGCAACTACAAATTATGGAAGGAAAATATGTCTGCATGCGTATGAGTAAGTGTGCATATGTATTTGCGCAGATATGTTGCTATTTACTTACCTATATATGCATAATGTGTTTACTTACATACATTACGCATATACAAATGTTTATATGCACACATACGCATACATAAGTATATATACATATACATACATACAAGCATACATACTATTCTTTTTCTGCTCTTTTTAATAATGACAAATACATTGTACCTATTGTTAACTGTTTATTATATGTATTAGCCCTCCTAACCACTTAGACCCTCTGAAGAAGCCTAGAGGCACACTCTTCATCCAAACTTTATTTGCCCATGCCTACAGAACACTGAAGAGATGGAGATGGCGTGCAGGATTTCATTGCCTCTTGGCAGAATCCGCTGTTAGGGACTGGTCTTTTGCTCTTTTCTGTAATATTTATGTATGTGTAACACATAGTTACTACACGTGTATGTTTTTCTCCTAATACTTTCTAATGCTTTTGAATAAATAGACACACTGGAATATCTACCGGCTGATGTATGTTGATTTGTATCTTGTCCATTTTCTTATTTGCCGTATAAATTAAGGGAAAAACCACTCCCACCCACCCCCCATATATGACACTCAATTCCGAGATTTCCACGCAATAACCAGCATTTGGGTATGAATAATTGGTTACACTACCAGCAGTATGATTGGAAGGTACATCCTTTAGTGGTCGGTTCCCAAACTCTACCCTCACGGAAAGATATATATTATATATATATATATTATATATATATATATATATCTATATATATATATATTATATAATATATATATACATATAGTATACATATATACATATATATATATATATATATATATATATATATATATATATATTATATATATATATATATATATATATATATATATATATATATATATAATATATATATATAGAAGAAGGAGAAGAGAAAGAAGGAGAAGTACGGATGAACAATGACTTACATCAATTATTATTTATTAATTCAACGCAAATAGACTGCATTATATGCACCACATGCACCACACCAAAACACACACACACACACACACACACACACACACACACACACATATATATATATATATATATAATATATATATATATATATATATACTATGTGTGTGTGTGTGTGGTGTGTGTGTTTGTCTATAGCATGTATAACCATAGATGTATATATAGATAGACAGATAGGCAGAAACACAGACAGACAGGCAGACAGACAGACATACAAACAGACAGACAGACAGACAGATAGATAGATAGATAGATAGATAGATAGATAGATAGATAGATAGATAGATAGATTATATAAGTAAATACATATACATACACACACACATATATATATATACATATGCATAAATGTGAGTGGGTGCGCGTGCGCGTGCGCATGTGTGTGCATCCGTTGAGTGCGTCACAGTTTCAAGAAGATATCATCGCTAGAACAACCTCATTTTAGGACACATAACACATACCTATATTACTAATGGATATTTAGAGTAATCAAATCATTGTTGCCAGAACAAATAATATTACACTCAATACACGTGAAGCCTCATTAATATATTTCAGTATACTATATGGCAACTACAAATTATGGAAGGAAAATATGTCTGCATGCGTATGAGTAAGTGTGCATATGTATTTGCGCAGATGTGTTGCTATTTACTTACCTATATATGCATAATGTGTTTACTTACATACATTACGCATATACAAATGTTTATATGCACACATACGCATACATAAGTATATATACATATACATACATACAAGCATACATACTACATGCTCTTCATAAATATGCACGCATACATTTGCGTCTGTGTATGAGTGTATTTTGACATATATATATGTATATATATATATATATATGTGTGTGTGTGTGTGTGTGTGTGTGTGTGTATGTGTGTGTGTGTGTGTGTGTATTATGTATATATATATATATATATATATGCACATGTCAGAATACACACAGAATCAGATAAACGTACGTTTCCGTGTGAAAAAATATATATAGATACATTCCTGCTTTATTTTTATATCGGTACACACTCTTGATTTCTATATGAATTTATATATGCATGAAACTATGTACATACATATGTGATATAAGATATGTGTGTATGTCTGTGTGCGCATGTGTGAGTGCGCACGTGTGTGTGTGTATGTGTGTGGATTTATGCGTATATATATAGATAGATATGTTTTTTTATATACATTTATATACATACATACAAATTAATATAACCACGTAAGGATATATATGTGTGTGCGTGTTTTATATATACAATATATATATATATATATATATATATATATATATATTATATATATATATATATATATTACACATATACATATATGTTGCTGTGATCGTGTGCGTACGTGCGTGCGTAAATGCTTACAAACAGCCACACATATGTCCTCTTTACTGGATGCACATATATGTGTACGTGTGTCTGTATACAATCAGACGCACGCACACAAACACACACACGCTCACGCACACTTTCTCACTCATTCACTCACACAGACTCACACACACACACACACCACACACACACACACACACACACACACACACACAACACGCATAAACACATACTTGGTAACGTGCTAACTGGCTGGCATTCATAGTTTGCAAGGAAGCTATCAAGCT
>NC_042998.1:128996236-129008736 GCF_006345805.1 Octopus sinensis | reverse complement strand
CATATACATTTAGGTAAATGTGCGTGTGTAGTGAATGTGGGCGTATATAGAACGAGAAAATTATTGATGGATATGGAAGGAAGGAGAGAGAGAGAGAGGAGAGAGAGAGAGAGAGAATGAAAGGGAGAGTGAGAAAGACAGAGAGAAAGAGAGTGATGAATGGATGGATGGATGGATGGAAGGACTGGGTGAGATAGGAAAGACTGGCGGATGGATGGATGAATTCTTTCAAGTATATGCAGCCAGGCTCTAACAACACAATAACAACAGCGGCAGCAACCTCGACAGTCACTAGAAAAACACAAACAGTAACGACTTCCTACATCACAGTGTGCATGCGTGAGCAATATATGCATATATAATATATATATATATATATATATATATATATATATATATATATATATATATATATATATATAATATATACATATATATGTACATATTTTACACCACACACACATATATTTATATGTATGTGCATATATAGATATATATGCGTATGTGCATGTATATATATAATCATGCGTATGTGCGTGATGCGTGGATATATGTATATCCGTACTTCTGTGACTGTTTTGTGTGTATGCGTGTGTGTGTGTGTGTGTGTGTGTGTGTGTGTGTCTGATGGAAAAATATGCCAATTTCAGAGTCATGATATTTCAAATTGACGCCTGCCAAAAAAGTTATTTGATTGCTACCGTGAACCCACACACACATATATATATATATATATTAATATATATATATATATATTATATATATATATATATATATATATATATATATATATATATATATATCTATATATATATATGTATTATATATATATATGCATATATATACATATATGCTATATATATACATATATATAACATATATATATGTATATGTACATATATATATCTATATATATATATGCATATATATACTACATATATATATATATATATATATATACATAATATATGTATATGTACATATATATATGTATATATATATGTGTATGTATACGTATGTGTATATATATATATATTATGCATATATCACCATATTGCATATATATACATTATATATACATATATATATGTATATGTACATATATATATCTATATATATATATGCATATATATACATACATATATATATATATAATATATATACATATATATGTATATGTACATATATATATGTTATATATTATGTGTATGTATACGTAGGTGTATATAATTAATATATATATATATATAGATAATATATATATATATATATATATACATATATAGGTATAGATATAACTACATATATACATACATGAGTATATTTGGTCTGTGTCTCCTTGCATGTATACATGTTTCTACGTGTTAATGCATGTCTGCGTGCGCTCGCGTGTTTGTGCATGTGTATATATGTTTGCTTGTGCATATGTGTGTGTGTGTGTGTGTGTATGCGTGCATGTGTGCGAAGGAGTTATAAGGTGGTGGGGACATATAGGAGGGTCGTAGAGTGGGGATGGGTTATGTAGAATTTTTGGTTTTTTTTTGTTTATATATATATATATGAATTTTTTTTCGGCAAAATAACATTAGCTAAGCTTATTTTCCAGGTCGTGACCTTCATCTAGGTAACAAAGGAATGTAAAGGAAGTGTTGCGAGGTGGGTGGGGGGGACGATGACGAAGTTATTGTTGTTGTTCTTGTTCTTGTGGTTGATGGTGGTGGTAGTGGTGGTGGTGTCGGTGTTGTGCTTTTGGTTGTAGTCGGCACAATGGTGGTTGTTGTTTTTGCTGTTGTTGACGTCGTTGCGGCTGTAGTTGTTGTTGTTTTTGATAGCTGTGGCGATGATGATGGTGGTGGTGGCGGCGGCGGCGGCGGCGGCGGTGGTGGTGGTGGTGGTGGTGGTGGTGGTGGTGGCAGCGGCGGTGGCAGTGGCGGTGGCGGCGGTGATGGCGGTGGTGGTGGTGGTGGTGGCGGTGGTAGTGGTGGTGTTCCTCTTAATAGCTTTTGTTGTTGTTGTTGTTGCTTGTTTCACGTTTGTTATTCATGTTGTTGATATTGCTGTTTCTTTGGTATTCTTACTAGTAATAACATTCGTATAGTTCTTCCTTTTTTTTTCTCTCTCTTATTCTCGTTGTAGTTGTTATTACCATTTTTGTTGTTATCGTTGTCGTTGTTGTGTTGTTTTATTGTGGCTGTTGTGACTTTCAGTTGTTTCCTGTTATTACTTGTTACAGTTCTAAATAACTGTTTTATTTTTCGTTTGTTTGTTTTTTTTCTTTTACTTTCATATTTTGTTGGGTTTTTTTTTTTTTGCCCTTATTGCTTCGTGTTGCTATTGTACTTTTTGTTGTCTTAAAAGAGTCTGTAGTCGTAAGAGGTAGTGGTAGGCATTAATGGTGGTTGTTGTTACGCTTACAGCTGTTGTTAGGATGGCTGAGAATACTCTCTGCCGAATATAGCAGCGTTTCTTGTTTATTTACACATGTGGCTGTGTGGTAAGAAGTTTGCTTCCCAATCACATGGTTCCGAGTTCATTTCCACTGCGTGACAACTTTCGGCTGTGTACCGTTGGCGATTTTTTTTTTCCTCCGTCTTCCCTTCTCTGGATCTTTCCTTCTCCTATGTTTCCGACGAAGAGCTCCGCTCGAAACGTTAAACCCTCCTTCTTTCCTTCTTTCCTGAGCGTCCAATAATACTATATTTGTTCCACGTCCTCACGTTGTTGTGTTTTTGTGCTTTCATGTTTGGATTAAAACTTTATATATATATATATTATATATATATATTATACATACATACACATACCCATGTATACACACACACACATATATATATACACATATACATACTATATATATATATACATATATAAATATCACATATACATATACATATACACATACACACACATATATACATGTGTGCAAACATACATACATTCTCATACAAGCACACACACTACATTTACATATATACACCACTTACACACATATATACATACAACATATCCATACATACATACATACGTATATGCATACATACACACACACACATACATATATATTATAACATACATACATACACATACACATACCCATACATAATATAACACACAATACATATACACATGCACATACTTATATCTCTACATACTCGCATATACATATATATATATAATATATATATATTATATATATATAACATATACACACACATACATATACCTATATACATGTATATATACACATACATATATATACATCTACAATTTGTATCTACACTCACATACCTGCACATACACATAACTCTACATACCTACATATACATCGACATACTCGCGTACACTCATATATATACACATATATACATATACACCACACATACATATACATATACATATACATACATATATATAAACATAACATACATAATACACATATACACACACATACATATATGCATATATATATATATACACACACACACACACACACACATACATATATATATATATATATATATATACATACATACATACATACACATATACATACATGTACATATACACATACACACACATATATATACACACACATACATATATCAACAATTGAGGGTAAAGTTAATTAGTTATTAATCAATTTCACCAAGTATTCAGTATGTAAAAGGACCATTATTTTTATGAGTAAACAATGTCTGAGGGAAAATTATTCTCTAAGTAGTGGAAGAGCTAAAAAACTTTTTTGGCTGCTATTTCTAGAAAGTTCAGTATGCGGCAAAGCAATCCATTTCACTAAGCCCTAATTATAAATTTTTATACTACATACACATACATACCACATACATATACACATACATATGCATACACACATATATACATATATACATACATACATCTATACATATATACACACACAACACACACACACGCACATACATATATTATATATATATTATATATTTTTTACATACATACACGCACACACACACATAATACATGCGTATATTCCTACTATACCCATACATTTCTATACATATATACGATACACATATACAAGCGTGCACATACAATATGTGAAAGGTCTTAGGAGAAAAGGTAATCGGGGGTGCTAGGGGAACGGTGGGATGGGGGGGGTTTTGTGGGTGGGGTGTCATCAATCTGGTTGCCGGGTAGGTCTATAGTTCTTGTAGTTCGCATACTTCTTATGCATACAATTTGGGGAGTGTTCTGAGATTTTGTTAAGGAGAGGGCCTTTGGCGAACAAGATCTCTAGGCTCTCCGATATGCAGAGGTCACAGCAGGTATGGCCTCCTGTGTACGAGCGCGCCTTCTGTAGTAGTTTCCACTTGGTCTTGAAGGGGATGGAGTTCCTTTTAAGGTACCAGATGTGGGCGGCGAGGGTAGTTTGGTTGGATTTATCCTGTCGCCGAACGAGTGTGTGTGTGCGTACCAACGGGTCTTAAAGCTGTTTGACGTCATTCCGATGTAGGATTTTCTTTTATCGTCAGGGCCTGATCTTACCTCGCATGTATATACTAGGTCCCTCTGTAGGCAGTTGTTGTTGAGGGGGCAGGTGGTTTTATCAGGGCAGTTGCAATTGCTATCGGACGTTGGATGGGCCTCGAAAAAGTAGATATGTTAAGTTTTTTCACATTGTTGTTGGCTAGGTTCCTGGCTAGATTGGGCGTGGTAGAGTAGGAGAGTCTATAGTGTTCTTATTTAGGATAGGTAGTACTTATGTTGGGTGGGGAAGTGTTTCTGTAGGAGAGTGAAGAAGATTTTTGCTACAGGTGTAGCGACCTCACGGTTGAAGGGGGGGTTGTACCAGCTAATGTGTCTTCGTCTCTATTTTTCCTGGGTTGGCGTGGGGCTATACTAGTATAGGTAATCTTATCTTGAAGCCACTGCGGGCCAGGGCCTCGTTGTAATAGGGGGCTGCGCCTTAAAGATATTTCCGTGGCGGACAGGCTAGAAATTCTAATTGAGACACTTTTTACTAGGTTATCTAATATATTTTTGGGGGTGGTTGGAATTAATATCTATATTATTTAGGGATTCATTCATTCGGTTTGTGGTACGGTAATAAAGTGAGGTTTTTAAGTCGAGGGTGACATCAAGGAAGTTAGCTTTAGTTAAGTTGGATTCTAAGGTAATCCTAAGGCCTAAGTTTTTTAAAGAAGGTGTAAAGATTTTTCCGGAACCCATCCGTGGTCTGGGGTTTATTTTGTGGAGGGCGAAAAGGCCGTCATCGCGGTAAAGACCACCGGAGAGGCCTGTGAATAGGGTTTTCAGCCTATGGAGGATGAAAAGGCCCACTAGGTCACTTATTTCAGCAGAGTCGTTAGCACCCATGCTGACGTCGAAGGGGGTCACAGATTTTTGTTGATCCATGGGATCCGTCATAGAAAAGAAAAGTCTTACGTGCGTGGAGGATCACATCTTGCTCGGCTCGGTGATGGTGGAAGACCTCCTGGCGAAGTTAATCGCGTCGATCAGCAAGCTCTCCGATATTGAGGCGTAGTAATCCTCGATATCCAGTTGTAGGAATCGGGTGTTGCTTTTATCAGGTAAATCCCGGAACCAGGTTATTGCCTCGGAGGTCCTATTCCAGAGTGGAAGGGGTGAAGCTTCACGCATTTTTGGTAAAATCCTGTCCAGGATCTTCTTGCTGACGGATCCGATGTCAGACTTGGTTGGGTTAATCAAACGGACCATAACTGCGCGTATATATATTTTACTATTTACTTATTTTTTGATATGCATGTAAGTATGAATATAAGGAGGCGCGTGTGTGTGTGTGTATGTGTAAGCATAGATATATGTATACTTTTACGCATGTGTGTACTTATGTGTATATATGGATGCGCGCGTGTGTGTGTGTGTGTGTATGGGTACGCATGTACATGTGTATGTGCGTGTAGTGTATATATATGTATATGTGTGTGTATGCGTATGTGTGTATATATATATATATATATATATGTGTATATATATGTGAATAATATATATATATATATATATATAATACATGTATGTATTTGTATGTAGGTGTATATGTATGGTGTGTATTTATATTTATTGGTGTATATATATAGACTAGCCTTCTAAGAGTGTAGACATGAATCTGTAGGTACGCGTACGTATGTGTATATACGTGAATGTATGTAGATGTATGTATGTATGAATATAACGCGTGCGTGCGTGTATGTGTATGAGTGTACGAATAAGTGAGTGTACGTGCTAAAGAGTGTGCGTGAGTGAATGAGTGCTTGTTTTCCAGTAGACAGATAAATGGACTGGCTGTCATAGCCAAGATGTTTGTGACCAAGCGGCCAAGATAACAAAAGTAATAACGAAGATAATAAAATTAAAATTAGGGAATGGGTCTGTATTTGTATGTGTATATATGTTGTGTATGTGTAGGTATGCATAGGTACACATATGTATATATATATATATATCTATATCTATATATATATATACATGTATGTATATGTATGTATGTGTGTCTATATGTGTGTGTATGTGTATAGATGTGTATATAGGGACTAGTGTGCTGTGTGTGCATGTGTGTGTGTGGATAGGTGTGTGTATGCGTGTATGTGAGTATGTGTGTGTATGTGTATATATATTTTTCTGTGCGTATATGTAGGTGTGGTCGTGTGTGTATATATACATGTGTGTATACGTGTATGCATGTGAGTGTGTGTATGTATACATATATGTGTTGTGTAGATATGTATATGTATGTGTATGTGTAAGTGTATATATATGTATATATATGTGTGTTATGTATGTTGTATGTATATGTATATAGTTGTATGTGTGTGTATGTATGTATACATGTGTGCATAGGTATAAGTGAGAATCTCCTTATTTACCTAAAACTCTATTCCCCTTTTTTTTATATATAGATTTTTTTTTTTTTTTATTTTTTTTTTATTTTTTTTATTTATTCTTCTATCTAATTTAACACTGACTCCTTGACCACTCCCCCAAGTATGATATTTTGCGCTATGCCTACCCCAAAAAGGTCCCCCACCAACACCCCTTAAACCTGCCTAAATGTATAAATGCCAATACAATTCTTGTTAACTAGCTTCCTGAAGATTTCTCTTGAATGAAACAGTTCTAGTCCTGTAGAAGCTCCTTCTATATAATAAATTAATTTTACTCTGCTATGTATTGAGTACCTTATTTACTGTGGTTAACCCCGAATCAACCCGGGACCTACATATATATATATATATATATAGATATATATATATATATATATATATATATATATATATATATATGCGTGTATGTGGGTGTGCGTCTTTGTGTATGAGTTTGTCCTCCAGCACCGTTTGGCAGCCGGCATTAGTTTGTTTACTTCTGCGTAACTTAGTGATTCGGCATAAGAGACCAATAGAACAAGTACCTGGCTTTAAAAAAAATAAGTCCCGGAAACCATTTATTCGACAAAGCCCGTCAAGATGGTGCCCCAGCATGGCCGCCGTTCAACAATCGAAACAAATAAAAGATAGAAGGATGTTGTTGGTGTTGGTGTCTTCGTCGTCGTCGTCGTTGTTGTTGTTGTTGTTGTTGTTGTTGTTGCTGCTGCTGCTGCTGCTGTTATTGCTCTTGTTGTTGCTGTTGTTGTTGTTGTTGCTGTTGTTGTTGTTGCTGTTGTTGTTGTTGTTGGTGGTGGTGGTGGTGGTGGTGGTGGTGGTGGTGGTGATGGTGATGGTGGGGTGATGGTGGTGGTGGTGATGGTGGTGGTGTTTAACTCAGGTCAGCCCTACGCGAACAAACCTTTAATTGAATACTTTCCAACCCTGAATAATTCATTGTATTTTTCCATCAGGTACTACCAGACTGTCCAATACGTCCTTCTCAATTTAAGACCATAGAATGTGATTTAAACGAAGCTGGCAGTTATTTCTAGCAGATGAAGCGGCCACGTATAAGATCTCTTGGATCGGTTTTGGATTAATTTGTTTATTTTTGGTAATTTCTTCTTGGCTTCTCTGGTAAAAAAAAATTGCTGTTTCCTCTCATTGTTTTCCTTTGAGAATGAAGTTTGTGACTTCATGCTACTTTTATCCTACTTTTAGTCCCAAAAATCCTTTTAGTCCTAAGTAATCATTAGTCATATATGACAGATATTCGCGTGAATCAGCAAACAGTTTGTTCACTAAAAGTTATAAACAAAACCGTCGTCTCTTTTTTAGCTTCAAATGTCTGGGTACTTCCGGTTGACGGGACACATGTCGAAACCCCTGTCTCTCAGAAAGAATCCTTTGTGCCAATGGATCGACTGTCTAATGAACACTTAGCCGTCATAAAAATGGAGAATTCCTGCGACATATAGAACAGCTATTAACGTATTTGGGATCTTTTCCTTTTGAACGGCACTTTGTAACATAATTTCTAGGTAACTAAAAAGTTTTAAACTTCGTATACTGGTAGAATGTGTTTATAAAACATCATTTTCTCTTGGCTTTATTGAGAAAATTCTATAGGTTGTAAGATATTTCGTCTTTAATTTCGAGCATTTCAGCAATTTTAACCAATCACTGACGTCCATTTAGGTAAATAACATTCTGTGCATAATGAATATGTCCCCCCTTTAAGAAACAGGTTGGGTTTATTTACATTTGTGAAGAAAAAAAGATACCCTTCCCCAACCCCTAACCCTAACCCTAACCCTAACCCTAACCCTAACTAACCCTAACCCTAAATCTAAAATAGATTGAAATGCAACAGATCGATACTAGGGCCATAATTATGGGTGACATTTTCATTTGACACCGCTAGAAAAAAATCCCATTTTCCGTAGCGGTGTCGTATGAAATTGTCACCCATAATTATAACCCTAGTATCGATCTATTGCATCTCAATCTATTTTAGATTTAGGGTTAGAGTTAGGGTTAGGGTTAGGGGTGGGGGAAGGGTTTTTTCTTCACAAATGTAAATAAACCCAATCTGTTTCTTAAAGGAGGGACATATTCATTATGCACAGAATGTTATTTACCTAAATAGACGTCAGCGATTGGTTAAAATTGCCTAAATGCTCGACATTAAAGACGAAATATGTTACAACATATAGAATTTCCTCAATAAAGTCAAGAAAAAGTGATGTTTTATAAACACATTCGACCAGTATACGAAGTTTTAAACTTTTTAGTTACCTAGAAATTATGTTACAAAGTGTCGTTCAAAAGGAAAAGATCTCGTATTTGTGTTCAAGTCTGTCAGAACGTATTGAAAATGAATATGCAAATCATCGTTTCACGCATCGCTGTTCACAGTGCAAATAACGATTTATCCTGAAGTATGTTGTTATATTTCGGGATTCTCATTTTTTTTTTCTAGATAAATATACATACTATATATTCGTTCTTCACTTCGGCTTTATTATTACCTCCGCCTTAGCGAAGGCAGAAGTATTGTTTTCAGTCGTGTTTGTTTGTTTGTTTGTTTGTTTGTTTGTTTGCCCGTGGACTAGATATCTCAAGAATCGCTGGATGGATTCGAATGAAACTTTCAGGGATGTTTGGCCTTGTAACTGGCACGAACTTGTTAAATTTTGGGATCGATCCGGTACTAGACAAAGATTCTAGATTATTTGTTATGTTTATTTTACATGAAGTATTACGATCTCTGATTATCTCACTTGAAAGCACATTCATTGTTTCCAATTATTAACTTTACTCGAGTCTCTATCTTAGTAGAAACTGACAGATAAAGAAATCAACAAACGGCAGCAAAACCATTCAGAAATTAAATAACACTAACGTATTCAGTAACAATAATAAATTCAATTTATCCTCGACAATTTTGAATATATCGGTCCTGTTTAAAACATCTTACCTACTTGACAATTGTATTTCTAGCTCTGCCTTGAAAGAAGATTTACTTCTTGGACTCACGTTTTTGTGCGCAACGATTTTGTTAAAACTCCGTTAACTGCACCCTTTGCGTTTTCTTTCATGTACGGATAATTTTTACTATAGACCTTAACGGTCGTAAAGACACTATATCAGTGGATAGACTAAAAAAGGCCTTCATAGAGAAAACTATCCCTATTCCCACTGCAGACGACATACACACAGCATTACAAACACGACCCGCTCACCCACCTTCACATTCCATGACTACCATTGGGATCGATCAGGTACCGGACACGGATTCTGGATTATTTTTCTGTTTTGGGGGGGGTTTTGTTTGTTTTTACTTAATTTTTGAGAACGGTCGGGTTCATTTTTAGTATTCTCGTTTGTGAGAGCAGTCGGATTTATTTCAAATATTCTCATTTTAAAAATCATCTCCGGCTAATCGTTGAGAGGATGTTGGTGTTGCCTTGGCGACGGTTTGCGCTCTCCGAGTGCCCTTGTTGTTCTTATTTTAGCGTTCTTAGTCTAAAATCTTTCATTGCACATTTTGTGACTTCTCCAGCGACTCTCTCCATCCCATATGTCTCCTCCTGTTCTGTTTAATCCGCAAGAACAATAATAAAGCTGAAGTGGAGAACGAATATATAGTACGTGTGTTTATTTGGCAAAAAAAATATTACCATCACCACATATAACGATATATGTTTCCAACACTCGATTTCACACCAGGAATCTTGCAAACCAAATACATAAACGCAACCTATGTAAACTATTTCCCCTAAAAGTTTAATGCATGAGAAGCCAAAGTGATGCAATTGAGATTTTACTGCAGAAGAGTAGCGTCATTTAGCCGCAGGTCAGCTCGGATCCACTATATCCATATTCAAAGACATTCTAACCGTGACCCCAATCCATTCATTGTAATGGTCATTTATTGTTCATGATAGTGACCTTCAGCAAACCAGTGGAAAGAATCGTAACAGTGGTAGTACAGTAGTTATGATTAGATTGTTGCTGTTATTGTATTTAATGATATTGCTGTATCAAAAGCGTTCCGAGCATGCCCCTACCTTTTCAAATACGATGTAGGCAAGATTAGATTTTTTAATGTGTACTTTTTCAAAAGTGGTAGCTTCTGGTTTTAGGGAAATGTCGCTGTTATTTCTAGTAGACAAAATTAGTGTGTAGAGCAGTGTTTCCGCGACTGCGGTGCCAAAAACACGTTTTGGGGGATATTGGAAATTCAAATTAAACTACAGTGGTGTTTCCTTTGAATACCACTACGGAAGTTTTAAGGACGGGTACTGACTGATTCGATTTGTCATCAAAATGGGTACTAGACTTTGTGAAAGATTAGGAAACACTGGTTTGGAAGCCCTCTCTTATCACATGATGGTGATGATGGTAGTGATGATAATAAGGAGGAGAGGCAGGGAGCAGGGAAGGGGGAGTTCACTATTAGTTGTTGTTCCTGCTGAGTAGTCACATTCAATTTTGCTTTTAGAGTTGGCTAATGACTCAAAAACGGTTTATAAAATGAAATTATTCAAATCGACTCTCAATCTTATTCCAATTGTGTGACAGTTTATCCAAAATAATATCAAACCTATTTTAGAAAGAGTGATGAGTTCGCTTAGAGATTTGGTCAATCCTACAAGAATCCCGAACGACTCCCTTCAACTGATCCAGCCTTGACCTAATCTTACACTTCTAGTGGTTAGTCCCAAGGTTTAATGCTAAGCTCCGATTATTTAGTGTGAAGTTCAGGAAAAACATATAAGGTCATGCAGATAAAATATTATCTTTGCAGGGGAGCATTCTAAAACCTATTCCTTAACATCTTAACTACTTTTGCGGTGGCTAGATGCAGTAAGGTGTGAAGGATTAAGACCATACACACATTCTAATGAGCCATATCAGTTTCAATGCTATGACCTCAGCAATTACACTTAGTAAGTTATTCAACAATCTATATTGCTTTTCACGACTTTCACGAATATTCCTGTGGAATATTGTTGACTTACGTAGGGATTCTATTACTAGGGCTTCAACAGATATGTCGCTGATTCATTCAGGATGTCTAATATGATTAAGACATGTTCGGAGTTTCTCCGATTATCAATGTAATAATTAAAATGATATTAGTTATTGAGCTAGTAATGTCTCTTTTCGCCTCATATTTATTTCTAATTAGCTTTTTAATACTCACTATATTAAAAATGCCAACACTTAGTTAGCTACTGTAAGCTGACTGTTAGATGGCTTATGCACGCAGCCAGTTCACCTTTCTTTAAATTTATGGTACTATTTTATATTGTTGATAGGTGATAAGATTTATACTTCTCGGATTGATAAAATAGGTACTAACTGGTGTTGTTTAGCCTCGGGTCAGACCTGATTAGGCAGGCCTGTGATCTAATAACTCTCCAGCTTAAACAATGATAATTCCACTATTTTATGCAACTAAGACTACTGTGTCCATTTTTGTGTCTTTCCAATTCTAAGAGGGAGAAATTTGATTTCAGGGAGATTCGGAAGCAATTTCTAGCAAGGGGATTGAATAAAGCGAATGCATATTTGGTACATATTTCCGTTTTCATGCGAAGCGATATCCTAATG
>NC_042998.1:128983736-128993736 GCF_006345805.1 Octopus sinensis | reverse complement strand
GTGCATATTCTCGTATATATGAATGTAATAAGTGCTGGCGAGGTGACACGTGTAAATCAATACCTTGTGTTATTTCATTCGACGTTTGATTAATATTGTTTGCTTTCTGCTTTTTTTTTCTTCTCATTTGGTTCCGTTGTTATTGCTGACTCGGCACAAATCTCTGGCGGTGGTGGCGGCGGCGGTGGTGGTGGTGGTGGTGGCGGCGTCGGCGGTGGTGGTGGTGGTGGTGGTGGTAGCGGCGGCGGATGTAGGGATATAGCGGCGGTAGTGCAGCAGCAACGGCAGTGGAGACAGTGAGGGAAGCGGAATAAGCGGGCGACAGAGGCGCAATGGCGGCAGCGGTGCAATGGCGGCAGCGGTGCCAAGGCAGCAGCGGTGCCAAGGCTGCAGCGGTGCCAAGGCGGCAGCGGTACAATGGCGGCAGCTGTGCCAAGGCGGCAGCGGTGCCAAGGCGGCAGCGGTGCCAAGGCGGCAGCGGTGCCAAGGCGGCAGCGGTGCCAAGGCGGCAGCGGTGCCAAGGCGGCAGCGGTGCCAAGGCGGCAGCTGTAACAATGGCGACAGCTTCATCGCCTCCTCAAAGGAAGACCTTCCGTCTTTAAGGTCGATTAGATAATCCATTAGCTCTTCCATGGCGAGTCAAAGAAACACCCATGAATCTTATCACTTCATAGCTCGAAGTGAGCTTCTCCTGTCGGATCTACTTGCTTTGGACTTAGCCTCTCCTTTATTTCATTGGGCTTTTCTTCTTTTCCTAGCTTTCTACCTTTCTTTAGTTTATAGCTGCTGCTCTGTGTCGGAAGACAATCTCTATGACTATGGTATTTGTATATATGTATAAAGTTTTCTACATAATCAAACTACGAAAATATATATTAGAAGGTATGCGCGAGTTATGAGAACGCGTCCGTGCTTGCTGTGCGCTCGCGCGTGTGTATGTGTGTTGTATGTATATGTATATGCATGTGTACTTCTAGTTTCTCACTAGTATGTCAGAGTTTTCTCATTGTTTGTTGCTGTTGCTGTTGTTGTTTCTGCTGTTATTGCAATTGTTTTTGGGTAGGTGGAATTATGTCGGTGTATATGTAAAAGTGTATGTAATCTCTGCATATACCCATGGCTGCCAAGGATTTTTCTGCACGTCTCCTTTGGTGGGAAGGCTCTTGGCTTCAGGCACTGAAGACAAGACGGTTTCTCTGCAATAATCGGAGCTGCAACTGGTAATTCCCTGCCCTAAAAGCAGTAATTTAGGAAGCCTGCTGTTACTGTTGCTGCCTCTGTAGTTGACTACCGCTCTCTGGCCCCTCTGGGCAGAGAAAGCTTCAAGTAATTCATATTGCTATATATATATAGCAACTGGATTTATTTTCCTGCGCTACCTGTCTAAGGATTTCCCTTTCTGACTCCACAACAAGGTATAGAGTTTTAGGTTTCGGAGATCATCAGGACTTGTATGTCTATACTAGTGATTCCCAAGGGGATGCCTATTGCCCCAAACTTAATGGGAAGGCGTTAACAGCCATAGTATTGCGGTGCACAATACATTTATTTTAATTCTAAAGGTAATCACTATCTGTATTACATAAAAGTTGGAAGGTATAGTGTATATGTCTTGGGTGTTCGGCATTAAAAGGGTTGGAAAACACTAGTCTATGCAAGTCCCCTCACGCTCATATGTTATTTAGTGTTACCACTTGCTCCTGCTGTACCGCGAAAATGAGGGGACGATAAGCCAGAGATCAATATCCTTAACAATGACGCTGGTGACCACTATTTTACATCTGTCCATATATTTCGACACCGGTCTCTGGGTAAACGTGTGGTGTACCAGCTCCACTTGTCGCCTTGCCTCATCGTCGACCTTGAAGACCGAACACTCACTCCGACATACCCTGTCCCTATGCTAGAGCAAACAGTGTGCCTTGCTAAGGTCTTCTCCGCTTCTGGAAATACAGAACTAAGTTTCTTTGCACCAGCACCTTTTCAGGGTGTATTCCTCAGACAAGGAGGCACTATCTTTTGTAACATACTTTTATCATTTTCTTTTTTTTTTTTTTTGGATACTAGCTTCAATCGATCACCACTCCCTGGTTTACAATGCTACCAAAACTGCTGCTTCTGCTATTATATTCAGCGTTTTAAGAGTAAATTTCGGCTGTGTTTGTTTCTTCAATTGTATCCATTTTCTTTCTTTTTGTTTCTTTTCTGTTTTTCTGTTTTCTTTAACTGGGTTCTTGCTCGCAAATATTTTTCTTTGGTGGGGTGGAATCGCTGCAAGTATTATTGTTGCTAGTTCTTTTTCTTCCTCCCTCAGAAGTCATATTAAATAACTAATATAACATTTTTTTTTAAATAGTATAAAAGCGAAAAAAGATTTTCCTCCGCTCAAAGTTATAGGGTAGAAGTCCAAACTTTACAAAGTTTCTCAACAAAAAGTTTACAGCAGTAAAATGAGACTAACCAAATCATTTAAATCGTGGTAAAATGATGTTTCTTCGAAGACGTCCGTCTCCTTCAAAACAGAATAATAATAATAATAATAATAATAATAATAATAATAATAATAATAATAATAATAATAATAATGATAATAATGATGATGATGATGACAACAATAATGAGGAGGAGGAGGAGGATAAAAACAACAACAATAATAATCCTTTCTACTAAAGGCACACGTCCTGACGTTTTCGGGCAGGGGACTAGTCAATTACATCGACCCCAGTTTTTCACTGGTACTTAATTTATCGACCTCGAAAGGCAAAGTCGACCCCGGCGGAATTCGAACTCAGAACGTAGCAACGGGCGAAATACGGCTACGCATTTCGTCCAGCGTGCTAACGATTCTGCCAGCTTGCCGTTCTAATAATAATAATAATAATAATAATAATAATAATAATAATAATAATAATAATAATGCAGAAGCCCTTGCATGAACAATATATTCTCCGAAGCCAAAATGCTGATGTAGACCAAGCAACAGCCCATTAGTGGGTGAAGAGTTCAGGATTGAAAGCAGAGACTGGAAGCTTCATACTGGCAGCACAAGATCAAAGCTTGTTTACCAGAAATTACCAAGTTAACGTTCTCCGAAACGGTACTGACCTTAAATGCATATTCCGCGACACATTTGACGAAACAATAGACCATCTCGTTTCGGGATGTCCTGTGCTGACACCAAACGAATACAAAAATCGCCACGATAGGGTAGGACAGTATATACATTGGAAGATATGTAAACACTACAAATTCGACACTCCTGCTAACTGGTATGAACACCATCCTCAGCCAGTTGTTGAAGGTTAAAATTTTACCATCCTCTGGGATTTTCCAGTCAACACTGACAGAACGATCAAGGCTAATCGACCAGACATAATTGTTAAAGACAGGGAAGAAAATATCTACAGACTAATAGAGGTAAGCGTCCCCACTGATAAAAATATATCTGTAAAGAAATTTGACAAACTTAGTAAATACTAGCAGTATCGCCCGGCGTTGCTCGGGTTTGTAAGGGAAATAACTATAAAGCATTTTTAGAGAGTTATAGCCAAAAAATAGCAAAAAATGGGGAAAAAAATTATGGTAAATTTTTTTTTGATAGTTAAAAAGGTCGAGTTGCATCCCCTAGACCATCTGTGGTTTGTGTTTCTGATTGTCGACCTCATGTCGAATTTATCGATCTCTTTCAGAACTGGGGGAACTTTTCAAAATTTTCGCTGCGTTAGTTTTGAATTATGACATTGGGCTATGTGTGTGTCAAGTTTCATCAGAATCGGTTGAAAGCCGTGGTCAGAGTGAGGGTACAAGCAAACAGACACACAGAAACACGCACAGACAAACTGCCGTTTATATAGAGAGAGATAAGGACCTGGAAATCGAAATACAAAAGATGTGGAATCTTAAAACAAAAACTGTTCCTGTTATTGTAGGTGCCCTAGGTATGATAAAAAAAGGGATGTCAGAAACACCTAGACAATATCCCTGGAGAACCATGTCTCAAGGAAATCCAAAAGATTGTGCTAACAAGTACTACCCACATCCTTAGAAAAACCCTATCAATGTAAATGTTGTATTACATGGAGATATTTCTCTACTTCCCCTCCCCAAGCTTTCAGCTATATTTCAACAACTCTTAACCTTCACTTGCCCTAGGGCGCTGGGTGTGCCCCGGCAAGTGATTGCATCAAACATGCAGATTAAAAGTAAACGACAATAATAATAATAATAATAATAATAATAATAATAATAATAATAATAATAATAATAATAATAATGATGATGATGATGATGATGATGATGATGATGATAATAATAATAATGATAATAAGCAGCCATCTATTTTATGTGGATTAAATGAAACTCTATGGCAAATACAATGATGAGCTTGAAGGCCTCTTACATATTCAGTGATGACATCGGGATGGAGTTTGATCATGGAAAGTGTGCCAAGGCCACTTTCCAGAAAGAGGAATTAAAGACCACGAATTCGGTCGTGTTTGATGCTGACACAGTTATAAAAGAACTTGAGTAAGAACAAACCTACAAACATCTCAGAATAAATGAAGACTCTGGCATTCAGCATACAAACATGAAAGAAAAGATGAGGAAGGAATGTTATAGGTAAATTCGAACAGTCCTGCAATCTGAGCCAAACGCACGTAACAAGGTGTTAGTCGTGAATTCCTTAGCAGTACCAGTTGTCACTTATGGCCACAATGAATTTTGATTATTCCAAGTGCTCCTACAAGCACTGGTATTGTAACCTCTTAAGAGGTCACAATTTTTCGATCTCAATTAACGAATCATATTTTCTGAGCTTGTCAAATTCAGTGAAATAAAGAAAATTGACAGAAAAACACGCAAGCTACTGAGGTGCACCACCCAAAGGAAGACGAGGATCGTCTTTACCTTCCCAGGGTCCAGTGAGGTCGAGGACTGATCCAATTTGAAGTCTCTTAAAAACCAACACTATTGGACTGGGCAAATATCTTGAAACAACACACGACCGGATGTTAATGTCCATTTAAAATTACGAGAGGAGGGAGAAGATTCATTCTGTCATAAAGGAGAGCAAAATATTTGTTTTGGTCTTGCACACCAATATCCATCCTGAAAGGAGTGCGGCAGCTGCTGTTACAAAGACGGTGAGGTTAATGGCAAAGAAAAAAGCGCACGAGCAATTAGCTGGTCGGTGGGAGCAGAGACCTCTGCACAGAAAATATGTGGCCCGTAGCAAGCAAGCTGATGTAGAGCAGAAGCACATCCATCAGTGGCTACGGAACTCAAGGTTAAAGCCAGAGGACAAAGGCTTCATCTTAGCTGCTCAAAAGCAAATCTTTTTGATCCAGAACTACCTAACCAATGTTATGAAAAATTAAGTAGATCCAAAATGATGTGATTGAAATAGTGGACCACCAAATCTCTGGATGTAAAGTTTTAGCACCAATAGAGTATAAATCAAGACAGGGCAGAGTTGGCCAATATCTACACTGGTTAATGTTTCGGCATTATAAAATCAAAAGCTGACAAGTGATATAATCATCACCCTGAGACTGTAACTGAGGGAGGAAATGTAACGATTCTTTGGAACTTTCCAGTACATACAAACTGAACCATCAAAGCAAATAAACCGGATATTGTTGTGAAAGACCAAAACAATAAACATTGTTTACTGATCAACAAGAATATTCGTTGTGATCATAATGTCTCGGCGAAAGAATTTGACAAGCTCAGAAAATATGATTCACTAATTGAGACCGAAAAATGGTGACCTCTCAGGAGGTTACAATACCAGTGTTTGTAGGAGCACTTGGAATAATCAAAAAAGGAACTGAAAATCTTTTGAGAATGATCCCTGACTTACCATGCCTGCAGAAAGTACAAGAGATCGTCTTAACTGGTAAGTCACACGTATTGAGAAGAGCATTGTCGCTATGAGAACGATTAATACCAATGTATTTTTATACTTTTATTTCTTATTTCCTTTTTCGGATAATTTCATTTCATTTTGAAAATGAACAATCAGGTGTGTTTAGTTTAATGGCCTATCAATGTATATACAGTGAGGAATTTTGGACCAAGGAGTCGGGAAGACACTCGGGAAGAAATAGAAAAAAATTGAAAGAATAAAATATAATATATTATTATTATTATCATCATCATCATCATCATCATCATCATCATTATTATTATTATTATTATTATTATTATTATTATTATTATTATTATTATTATTATTATTATTATTATTATTATTATTATTATTATTATTATTATTATTATTATTATACATTCTGCGATTTTTTATATCAGATATTTGAACAGAAAGCTCCATAGGATTTTTATAAATAAATATACATATATCTATTTATAAACGAAATACTTATAAAAAACATTTTTTCCCTCGATCTATCTATAAGCATTTGTTCTGAGTTAACTCGGTGTTATAAAATATTACCCTGAAAAACCGTTGTGAATCTACATCCAAATGTGTTATGAACACCCACTATAGGAGATGCAAATATCCACAATGATGAAACGTGTGTAGGGAAAGAATAGCATAAACTGTATGTAGAGTTCATAATTTTTTTCATTATATTTCCTCTACATTTAAGTACAGTAGTAACCACATTACTTTACTGGAAGTAGATTGGATGTTGATACTCTAAGTGGAACTCTAAATTTACCAGCAGCAGTTGTACGTTTAAACGTACACACAGAAACTCATATGTGTGCGTGTATGCATGTATGCATGTATTTATGTATGCATATACATACATATAAACATACATAGATACATATATATATATATATATATATATATATATAATATATATATATATATATATATATATATATATATATATATAAATATGTATGCTTGCATGCATATATAGACATATATTAATATATAATTGTGGGTGGGTAGGGGGTGCAGTTGCCTCGTGCTTCAAACGGTACTCGGTTTGTTCGGTTCTACTTTAAATGTGGTTTTAGTTCTGGTCTTGGTGGATTCTGTTTTTGTTTTGTTTTGTTTTGTTTGTTTGATGTTTTTTCATTCTTATTATTTTTAATGTGAAACGTACGATTACTTTAACGTTGCGATCCATGCACAAGGTTGTGTACATTTGAAAGAGATGTTCTTCGTTGAGAAATCAAGCTTTGACTCCAAGTCTCTTAAGGCTGATGAAATATATCAAAACTTGTATGTCATGTAAAACATTTTGCAAATTAAATTTTGCTTGAATGAACAAGCAGCAATAACTGCTGCCGAGAATCAAACAAAATTTAGTTGATACATTTTTATGTTTCTTTCTTAAATGATTCTGCGTTATGCGATGGTATTTTTAAAATCATTTAACAAACAAGAAGCATTATATAAATCAATAAATTTGATTCTCGATGTCAGTTATTGGCTCTTTTTCATTCAAGCAAAATTTAATTTGTAAAATATTCTATCTTTCAATATATAAGTGTTCACGTATTTCTATGAGGTTTATTTTATTCTGTATACTCAGATTAGGTTGTCTAACTTATAAGGCAGTGTATAATCGCCTGTGTGTATGAGTGAAAGAACCACAGGGATGTTTCTGATTGATACATACACATGTGATAGGCTTTCACGTATGTAATAAAATAGGCTGAAAAAGTTAACTGAGCTTATCCAGACAATTAGCTGACAAAAACTCCCTTTCAGAGTGTTTAAAATCTAAAACCAACAATCAAAGGATATAATTTCCATAAGATCAGCTAACCAAAAATTTCGGAAAACTATGATGTTGCAAAGAAAAATGGATTTATCTTTAGAGCGAATTGGTGAAAACAATGGTCATATTTCGGATATATGGAGTAAGAAGTGATCAGTATTTAGGTAAATAGAGAATGTGAATATTATGAAGGAAAGAAAAGACTGCAAAATTGCGTTTTATTTTCTAAACAAATATGCGATAGAGTCTCACATATATGAACTGGTTCCATCTTGCAGTTAGAAGATAAATATCCCACCTGGGTGGGGGTTAAAATCTATTAAAGCGATTTTTTTGTCTCTCGCTACTCTATTATATATGAGTCCCTCCCGTATATGTATTTACTATGCAGAACATTCTTTTGATGCTCTTACTTTCAGCTATATTGTTCATATTCGTAATATGAAATACAACGTACTATATAAAATATATACTACCCAACCATATATTGAAACTATCAGGTACATTTCATCACACTATACGCTAGTTTCTTTGGGTTTTTCCTTTTAATTCCGTTCAACAGTTTCGAAAATGAATCTCGAATATCAAACCAGAAAGGATCAAAACAGTAGATCTTTCTAGAAATTAAAATTAAAATACTAAATTAATTTCAAAATGGAAAGGGTTCGATAGAAACTACGAAGTTAATATTAATGAAATTATTATTAATGAAGTTAATATTAATGAAATAAATGTTAAACCAATTTAAAGAGACGATGAAAAAATATTGGAAACTGAATAATTATAGGCTCTTCAATAAATTCTAAACACACATCGTATATATCTCGAAATATTACAGAAGCAATGGAAAAATTATACAATTCTGGATAAATGATAAAATTCCAAAAGGATTTCCTATAGACAGCTTTATTTTGTAACAAAAAGCTGTAAGAAATTTTCTTCAAATCAACATTATAAATCAAACACCTAATGAACTACGGTATGGATCTTCAGGCAGTTACGAGTGGTTAGAAAACTTTTAAATCGAAGCTTCTTATATAATATCATAGAGTCTGGAAAAAGTGGATCAAACGACAAGTAAACTGCTAAAACATTTGTGCTACAATTAACTAAATTAATCGAATATATATTTTAAACGAGTTTGTAAAGTTGATGAAACCGGTCTGTTCTCGATGAGAATACCAATCAGAACTTTTTTCCAGGAATGGAGGAAATAGTGGGTTGAAAACCTCTACAAACCGAATCACATTATTATGTTGTAATGAATGTTTCATGAAATCATTAGAGAGTATTAGGGTTCTTAATCCACATACACTAAGAGGATTTACTAAAAACACTCTCCCATTTCACTGACACGCAAATAAAGCGATCATGGATTACTGCTGCAATATTTAAAAGAGGTATTACCAATTCTCTTTTCTGAGTTGAAATTTGTAGAAAACAAAATATGATCTTAAATTTTTTATTGTTAATCTATAACGCCCCATCACGTCTCTGCAATTTGAATATCCTAACGTTTAAGATACGTTAAATAAAGACTTGATTTGTAATGTTGAGGTAAATTATATTGCACAATGATATGGAACAAAACAAGTTTAGTATTTCAGAAAATTAATATTCTACACTCTATGGAAATAATTACAGCAGCAATTCGGAAAATTAAAACACCTTAAATTGACATTTTAAGTGCATTTTGTTTAGAATAATTCTGATTGTAAGAATATTTAAAATTCAAAAATAGTTGAGGGATTGGATGAATTAGTTATCGTATGAAACTGTGGAACAATGTAGCATGAAATGAAGGAAGAAGATTTATTTGAAGTGTTCACCATGATTCCAAGCAGCGAAAGCAAGATTGATGTTAATGAACTATAGTCACTGATTACTACTGGAATTGTAAAAGAAGGGCTACAAATGGCAAGAACTCTGGAATCTCGTATCATTAATAACGATTTTAATAGGGAAGGTAGTGTGAAATTTCAAGTAGCAAAAAGAGAGGCATTGTATAGCGACATAAATCTTTTTACTGATTTGAAAAACAATGTAAGCAGCCAGAAATCGGATTTCATAAAACGGTCGACGGTATAAGAAGAAGCAAGAAGTGATAGGAATGATGCTGATAGTTTTACAGCCAACGAAAAAATCAAAAACAAAAAACTGCTTTAATAACTTCAAATAAAAACCACAATCAATAAAATAAGCACTGCATACAAAGGCCATATTGCCGCATGAAAATTGAATTCTTTTATCTTCATTCAAATAAATAATTGTTTGAATTTTTAAAAAATAATTAT
>NC_042998.1:128953736-128978736 GCF_006345805.1 Octopus sinensis | reverse complement strand
TGGAATTTCACTGCAAAAACTATTTTCTTTATCCACCCACGGAGACACTGCTTGTAAACCCACTGTTTTTAACAGCTGAAGTACTTTAAACAGTCTGCATATACAACACACTCACGGAGTGAGTTCGGTTTATAAATTATTGATGCATTAACAATGCTTTGTTTCAATGCGAAATTGTACTAGAGAATATATCTATAGGCTTTTAATCAATACCGTATGTATAGACAAATGTAGAAACACAGTTTACACCTGTCTAAACTCAGTTTCTGAGGAAATCTCAACACGCTATTGGAACTGCATCATGCCTATTTCTCTTTCTGTCCACGAAGAAATTGTCGTTAAATACAAGGCGTACATACACTATAGTTAAAAATCTAATATGTTTTGTACGTCAATAAGAAAGATATAACTATATAAACAAAATTAGGACTGGGTGGGCACAAATGGAAAACTTTTGTTCATAGATGTATTCAGTCAAGATAAATTAGGAATTATATAACACCAACAACGTAGTAGTTAATATTATAAGTTGAGATAATGCGTAATAATTTTGTCAAGAACGATCAGTATTCCTTAGTCTTTAGTCGTTGAACATTCATTAGTCTTTACAAGTCTTTATTAGATTCTCTGCGCAAGATTTTTTTTTTTCCTTATCACCAAAGCTATCTCTGAATCTTTGGTGAATGCCAAGGACGATAGAATCACAGAATATAGAAAACTCACTGATTTTGATTTTGCCAAGACAACATATGAAGAAGCAACTGGAAAGATATGAAACAACCGTCTCAGAAAAAAAAATAGAGAGAAAGAGGGAGAAGAGAGAGGGAGAAACAAAAAAGCGATAGAGAAAGAGGGAGAGAGAGAGAGAGAGAGAGAGAGAGAGAGAGAGAGAGAGAGAGAGAGAAGAGCGAAAGAGAAGCCGCAACTAACAAGGTTATGAAAATTGAATGAATATTGTTGTAATCGATATTCTAAGATCGGATTATCGATATCAAGCAAGCAATATCTCTCTTTTCATGTGGAATCGATAGAATAAACTGTATGTTCTCTTGACTTTGTTGTTATTTTTATATTTTTATATTTTTATTAAAAATATTTTGGTTGTGATCTTTTTTGTATGTGTGTGGGAGAATGTGGAAGGATTTTAGGGTGAGGGATGGGGGATCCATTTTTAATTGTAGACTATGCTAATTATTTATATTTGTTGCCTCTTTTTGATGTGTGAGGGAGGGGTTAGGAGGGCGAGAATGGTAGTGACGGTGGCGGTAGTGGTGGTGGTGGTGGTGGGGCTAGTAGTAGTAGTAGTAGTAGTTGTTGTTGTTGTTGTAATGGTGGTTGTGTGATGTTAGTGGGGCTTTCTTTTTAGCTTGCTGTTATTGGTGGTGGTAACGATGAAGTTCGCAGTGGTGGTGGTGGTGTGGTGGTGGTGGTAGATATGACGATGGTGGATCTGATGATGGTCATTGTAGTCGTGGTGCCGGGGATGGTGGTGGCGGGTCGTAGTCGTCGTGTCGGCAGGGATTGAAGGTGGCGCTGGAGGATATGGCTATGTCCGGGGATATTATTTGCCGTTATATACGTTGTTGTGTTTTTCTATTTTTTGTCTTTTTTTTTTTGGGGGGGGGGTCTGTGATGTTAATAGTGGTAATATAGTGGTGTTAGTGATTGTATTGCTAATGTTGTTGTTGTTAATGTTGTTACTGTTATTATTGGTGATGATGGTGGTGGTGGTGGTGGGCGTCGTCGTCGTCGTCGTCATCGTCGTGTTGGTGTTGGCGGTGGGGATGTTGGGGAGTGGTGTTGATGGTAGTGGGGGAGTTATATCCTCACTGTAGTCTTGTTATTAGTGATGGTGATGGCGGTGATTGTGATGCTAGCAGTGGTTGTAGCAGGAGTTGTGTTGTTGCTAATATTGTTGCCAATGGTGGTGTTAGTCGTAGTGGTGGTGGTGATGGTAGTGGTGGTGGTAGTGGTTTTGGTGGTGGTAATGGTGATGGTATTTGTGGTGGTAGTGCTGGTAGTGGTGGTGGTACTAATTATTCTCTGAATATTTTTGTTAGTATTGTTGTTACTGGTATTGTTGTTGTTGTTGTTGTGGTGGTGGTGGTGGTGGTGTGGTGGTGTTGGTGGTGGTGACGGCGGCGGCGGCGGCGGATTTGGTGGTGGCGGCGGCGGCGGTGGCGGCGGCGGCGGTGGCGGCGGCGGCGGCGGCGGTGGCGGCGGCGGTGGCGGCGGTGGTGGCGGCGGCGGCGGCGGCGATGTAGCAGTGATTCCGTTATCATTGCCATAACAGTTGGATGTTGCGTTTCATAACCCCATGTCAGTCTTCATCAAACAGATCTATGATCAAAGACATTCTACCCATAACCATTCCGACGACTTCAGTTTTTTATTGTTTGCTTGTTTTTTTTTTTGTTGCCTTTGGCTCCCCCCCCCACCCACCGCCACCGTTTCTCTTTTTTCAGACATAATATCAAGTCCTAACATTATCCAGTCTGTCCTTCTAGATTTAAGACATTGAGTGTGATACGAGATAGCTTTGACTTTTGTTTCTAGTACAACGGATGACCACTTAGAAGAGGTCCTATCAACTTCGAAAAGTTCTTTGTTTTTAAGATGATACACTCACCTCCCTCCCAGTGAAATGTAGTAGTAGTAGTAGTAGTAGCAGTAGCAGGAGGAGCACAAGAATGTGGAGGACAAGAAGAAGGAGAAAGGAGATGGTGGTGATGATGGTGGTGATTGTGGTAGTGGGGGTAATAGTATTAGTGGTGGTAGCGGTGTTGGTAGTAGAAGTATTAGTAGGAATTGTGGTCATGATAGTAATAGCATTAATGGTGGTGGTGGTGTGGTGGTGGCAGTGGTTTTTAGTAGTAGTAGTAGTAGTAGTAAGGGATGGTGATGAAGCTAGAGGAGGCAGTGGTGGTAGTGGTAGTGGTAGTGGTGACGTCGCGTTTCCAAAGACTAGGTTTATGGATTCACTTGTATCATTTGTCTGTCTATAAAGTAAATAAATTCCACACGGAGATTCTTTCTTTATTTACTTCAATCATCAAGGCCTTACGTGTTAATAAGGTAAACATACGAAGAAAACACAGTGAGAGAGGGTAGCCAGACAGCTCAATCAAATTTCACAGCGATATTCTAGGAATTTTAATAATTAATACGGGGTAAGTCGCCGAATTAAAGAATCAACTAACATCATGTCGAAACAGAACTATTGATTTTGTTTTAACATTAGCACGCAAACAGACATTTTGGAGGAGAGTACAGCCGATTACACTGATTCCAGTACTTGATTAGTACTTTATCTTATTGATCCATCCTCGGAAGAATGAAATACAAAAGCTAACTTAGGTGGAATTTGAACTCAGAATGGAAATGGCCGTAACTAAATATCAAAAAAAAAAGTAAAAAATAAAAGATAGGTTATCTGATTCTGTGACGATTCTGCCACTGCACCACCCTGAAACATAAAAATTAATAGAGCCCCTTCAAGTACCACACTACTCTTCGCCTCTTCCAGACTTGAGTAAGGCGGCGAGCTGGCAGAAACGTTAGCACGCCGGGCGAAATGCGGAGCCGTATTTCGTCTGCCGTTACGTTCTGAGTTCAAATTCCGCCGAGGTCGACTTTGCCTCGATAAATTAAGTACCAGTTACGCACTGAGGTCGATATAATCGACTCAATCCGTTTGTTTGTCCTTGTTTGTTCTCTCTGTGTTAAGCCCCTTGTGGGTAGTAAAGAAATAGGTATTTTATCTGTCTTTATGTTCTGAGTTCAAATTCCGCTGAGGTCGACTTTGCCTTTCATCCTTTCGGGGTCAATAAATTAAGTATCAGTTGCATACTGGGGTCGGTCTGATCGACGGCCCCCCTCCCCAAAAATTTCATGCTTTGTGCCTAGAGTAGAAAAGAATTATAGGCCTGGGTGGTTATGTTGCCGCCACTCAAAATGTCATTTTCGTGTATTATACGTACGAGGGGATGCTGAAAAGTTTCTGGCTTTGTGTAAAAGGACATACAGAAGGATCAGTTAATTATGATTTTATTCAACATATACCCCTCTCAGATTCACGCACTTATTGCAGCGGTCCTTCAGTTTTTCTAAGCCCTATAAAAGAACTCGGAAGGTTGGGCCTCTTGCCAAGCCTTTCGCAATACCCTTAAAGCCAAGAATGTTTCAACATACATGAAAAGTCGGATTAACGGTGCTTGTCCTTCTTCTGGTTTTAGGGCAAACAACACTTGTTCATTTTACCAGATTGTTGCTGATTAGAATTACGAGTAGTCATTATATTATGATGCCTATTTACATTTCAACGCAGTGGTCCATGTATGAATGAGTTGTTTCCATAGACACAGTGCAGTATCGATGAAATATAACAACCGATCGATTACCTACCAATAGTTTCCAGTACACTATCTGTTCGGATATCTGTACTCTCACCTTCCACAATCTTCCTATGTTCCAACATTTCAATGATAAAAGATCCAGGACAGAAATCCTTGCAAGAAACGCATAGACAATGTCAATTCACCACCGCCATATCTACTGCCATCACTACCACGACAAACTACTACCACCACTACAGACTACAACACCAGCAAG
Organism: Octopus sinensis; assembly: GCF_006345805.1. Classification (NCBI taxonomy): domain Eukaryota; kingdom Metazoa; phylum Mollusca; class Cephalopoda; order Octopoda; family Octopodidae; genus Octopus; species Octopus sinensis. Next base: position 128,974,125 of record NC_042998.1, on the reverse strand, counting down.
CCAAAAGAGAAATGCACCAGCATCACCATCATAGATACTATTACTACTAACTTAACTCAAGCCAATATGAAGAAATGAAAACCATACCATATCACCATAAAAAAGCAAGATCTGTCTTCTGTGTGCATCGGTGGCTGTCCGTCTTCTTGTATGCATGTGAGACATGAACTCTCACTATAGAGATACAGAGAAAAATGCAGGCACTAGAAATTTTAGGTGCATCGTATTTGGATAACAGGTCTGTGAAACCATCCAGCATTACATTGTTCCAGGCGATGCTGGATGGTTCTTACAACTGTGAAAATAGAATAAAAATGAGGTGTCCTTGAATCAAAATTCAGTGGTCTTGCAAAACCCATTCTTCAAGGAAGTGTGGAAGGATGGGCGAAGAAGCGAAGACGGGGAAAAGGTAGGCGGACAGCATCAAAGAATGGACAAGCAAATCATTAACGAAGACCCGAGCTCTAGCTCGCAGTCACGACAATTTATCATGACGGCGCCTCTACGAGTCCGTTGGGAGATGACGGCAAGCAATTACAATGTACTACATTACAAATCTATATTACTTCATCGCTTTTGATCTTAATTCTGTTCAAGCATGTCTGACCTGGAGCTAAACAACAACAACAACAACAAACTATATTGCAATACTACATTGCAATATATATCATGAAAAGGAATTGAAACAAAACAATATAACATAGCTATTATGCCGCAATACTACAATTCTGCAGCGTCTTCTAGAAATAGGTAAACCATATAAAGATTAAATATTCAGTTGTTTTCTTTCGACATACTTAGTCATTAGACTTACTTCCACATTCTACAAACTGTTCTATAACGAGCTGATTAGGAAGTCTCTGCGTTGTCAGGAGACTTGATAGAAATAGCAGCCAAATCTCCTTCAAGTAATAATGGAAATTGGATAACGTTTTTAAGTTTATCTGCAGAAATTTTCTATAGAATTCAGAGCCAGCACTGAAAGCTACGACTTTTCGTATACGAAAAGCCTATACAAACAATGTGATTGAAAGTAGAAGATATAGGTAATTGGTATGAATGCATGATTTTTTTTCTTCTTTTTTCGATCACGTAGTTTACATAAACGTATTCGTGTACGAAACGTCGTAATTTTCAGTGCTGACTCGGAATTCTTCAGAAAATATGTAGCGCTAAACTTAAAAATGAAAACATCGCACCACTGACACAAAAGTTAGGTGCAACATCGACTTGTAGACCTTTAATATACCTTTAGTATATTATGGTTGCAAAGCGAAATTCTGTGTCCTTACTAACAATTATTACTGGATAATAATATGTTCCTAGTTTCCCTTTACATATGAAAAAGACGAGATAATCAATTCTGGAATGCCTTCGATCATATGCCTGTTCGGTCAGAGTTGAGCTGGTTCTAAACAACGTCAACAAAAAGGCTTTTCTATGAAGAGCTAACGAAGTAACAGCAGCACAGTTGCTCGACTTGTCAGAAATAACAGCCAAATTTTAAAAAAATGGAGACATAACATATCTTGGATAAATTATAAATTAAAGAAAGGGAGATTGTCAATTTGAACATCTCTGATAACTGGTCCGCTCAATCAAGGTAGATATAACAACAACAGTGGCTCGACTGAGTTTCGCCTTTATGTTGTCGCTAGTGTTGTTGTTCATGTTGTTTAGAACCCGGTCGGTCCTGGTGGAATAGACTGGAGTTCAAACCCTAACGGGGCTAACTTTGTCTTACATACTTTTCAGTGTCGATAAATAACTAAATATCCCAGTGGTGGAGATTGGTTCAATTAGCAGAATGTCAGGCAAGGTGCCTTGCAGTATTTTTTTCCAGTTCTTTGGATTCTGAATTCAAATTCCGCTAAGATACTGATGCCTAAGACTAATCACTCGACCTCGAAGCAACCCATCCAACATGTGATTGGTCAATGTGGACATATAAACCTAGAAGTTGCACATATAAACCAGCAATGGTATGCTGGGGCTTTCATCCAACATAGAATCAAAAATGGTTAACTGGATTAAAATATTACTCTGTGAAATCATAACCGGCAACCACAAGCGTGTATGACTTGATAGCATGAACTGTACCATAATTTCGTTTTGAGTGCCTGTGTAGTCGCGAGCAGACAAAGACACCGTCACGATTCCTTCATTCTTGACCCAACGGAACATTGAGGATATAATGGTTAAAGAGAGAAACGGCTGAATCAGTATTAGGTTGGTACTCGGTAACGTGAAATAAAATGCAACATTTAGAAATCAAACCCACGATCTTACGAAAGAGAATTCAAGATTCTAACACATTAGTAAACTGGTAAAAATCCTCTTCAGTCTTGAATGACCATGGGATTGCACCTAGAAAGTTATCCTCCGAGGCACAAGTCCGGGCAAGGTTGTTTATGGGAGACCAGCAGTTGCCCAAGAATACCAGCCTCCCCCCTCCACACCACTGATGTTATCCAAGGAAATGGTGAAGATCGGTTCAGCCTGGCACCCGTGACGTTGCAACTCATTTCTACAGTTGAGTGATCTGGAGCAACGTGAAATAAAGTGTCTTACTCTAAAACACGACACATAGTCCGGTCCCTGAATCGAACTCACTACCTCATGATTGTGAGCACGACACTCTACCCACTAAGTCATGCACCTTCACAAGGCATTATGAAGACGTCTTATGAAGACGTTAGTACCGCAATCTAATTCAGCGATTCTAAATTTTTTTTGACTTTGTAATCTACTTGGGATTAAATTTTTTAAAAAATTACTGAAAATAATTGTTTGCCTTATTTTATTAATCGTACTTGTGTATTCTACAAGACACTTACGCATTAGTGTGGATTATCTAAAGCCTTAAATTGCATTTTAAAAATCCACAGTGCGCCGTTTGAGAACCATTGTTTTAATTAAATATTGCAACTACAATGCTCGAATGTTTCTGACATTCGTAATTATATTTTCTAGTATACAAGAGAATATAATTACGAATGAACTTGACTTTTATTTTATTCGACTACGGAAGGAGGAAATGCGAAGTCGACCTTAGAGTGATTTGAACTTATGATAACAAGAGACATAACTAAATATTACTAGTACCATGCTCTACTGCTTCTGACATTCATACTACATTCTATCAATAAAAAAAAATATTAATCGAATTTTTACGTTGTCAAATGTGTAGAATTGCTGAGTTGGCGTTCGTTTTTGTTTTTTTTTCCTTGTCTTTTATTTTTTCCTCTTTTTCATATTCATTTTAACCTTTTCCAATGTTAATTGAATTAACATGAAAAATATTTATGCTTTTTTAAAGCTCTATTCTTCCTCTACGACTTTTGTTTATCGTTTTTAAAATTTGAATAGATTTTAACTCCTTTCAGACTTATAGCGAAGAAATGCAAGGAGAAAAAAAAGCGAATGAATTTATCAGACAACTCACAGTATTTAAATATCTTTCAGTGAAAGGACAACATGGGGGAAGAAGTGGGAGAATAGGAGGAAGAGTTTGAGAAAGAGAGATGAAGAAGAGGAGATAAGAAAATGGCTACGCGCTCACTTCTTTCTCGTCTCCGTCATTACATTCTATTTTAATGACGCTCTAATAGATTATGTAAGATGGTGGTGAAAGTAATATTGATGTTGTTATTGTCGTTGAAGTTTTAGCTCTAGGTCAGCCCTGGTTCAGCAAATTTATGGATCAAATATATTCCAGGCATGACTATCTCGCCTCTTCAGACATAATTTATGATAGACTATAATCAATGAGGAGCACACAGAACAGTGAGAAACCAAGCAAATATATATCTATTCAGTCTCGACGCGTTTTGGCAGATTCGAATGCGAATATGCCGATTGCTGTTGTATTTTGTTACTGGAGAACATCTCTTACCTTAAGATGATGTATGTTCATAACACATGATTCATTAATGTAAGGGAACTTTGAGTCACTGCGATGTTTCGACCTTTTTGCGTGTCTCCTCAGCTAAAACTACTTTTAGATCAATGTTCTAACACGAGTATTGGCTCTTATCTTACAGAACTCAGCAATTAGATTATTTGCTGATGTGTACTGATGGCTACCAAGTAGTGTTTTGTTGAACAAACCAAACAATGAATATGTGTGCGTGTGCATTTGTGTGTGTATGTGCGTGTGTGTGTGTTAGCACATCCAACCTAACCTGGACTTGCTGTTTATAATGCCGTAGTCTGCAGTGAACATCCTGAAAAATCATTTCGTGTAGACGACAAATGCCAGAAAGCATCGAAATTCTATATCGGTTAACTAATTCGCTAGTACCAGCTGTTTTAGCGCTATTATTCTATATAGTTTTGGCTGACTTTCTGTCTGGCATTCGGTATTTGGCTTCCTGCTGATGATGATCTACAATATGAGGAAATCATGTCGATGCTGACGACATTTAGTCAACTGATATAGAATTTCAATGCTTCTTAGCATTTGTCGTCTAAACAAAACTATTCTTCGGGACGTTCACCGCAGTCCACAACGTTATAAACATCACATCCAGGTTAGGTAGGATGTGCAAATTAATATTCATTATAAGGGCTGCATATATCAACAGCTAGTATTATATATATTCAATTCCCGGTCCGGGCAGCGGGTTATTTTCTTGAGCAAAACACTTCATTTCACGTTGCTCTGCGAGCGGGAGAATAACAGAATTGTTGATGCTTCACGGTATATTTGCCGCCTCCTCCCCATTCTGAGTTCAAATCTCACTTGCCTGGAGAAAGCAACGGAAAACCACTTCGGATTTCATTCCAAGCCTTGTCATGGTAGCCGAAGTTCCAGTAATCCACTTAACGTTGGTAGGGGAGAGTATGACTAAATCAGGTTTCGTATAGAGAGTACTGGAGAAGGTTCACATGCACAGAACCTGCCCAAGGCTAGACCACAACTACACTAGACTAGATTAGATATATGTATGTGTATATATACAGGGTAGGGAAGCAAATCTTGGAATATCTTGCAAGCCTTATTTTTCATATATTCCTGAGCATAAATACTGAAATATTGTTTTCTATTTCAGGATGGAGGTATAAAGAATTAATTGAAGCAGAAGTTCCAGTCATACGATCTAACATGTCCACTTAATAATAAGCCAAGAGACAACACATTGCAGATTTGCTTCGTGCCGGGATTGAAATTAGACGTATTGCTCAGATTGTTGGGGCTTCTGTGAGCATTGTCTACAACGTTAAGAACCGAATGCTGGATATTAGAGGCATCAAGAGAAAGTAAGGAAGTGGAGACATAAATAAAGAACGAGATAATGCATTTCTTTAATCTCTCAAAGCCAAAATTTCGGAACACCCAACAACATCCATGAACATGAAAGTTGATTTAAAGACCATTAGAAATGCTGTACACACTGATTTACATTTCGGATCATACGTGAGGAACCCGAGACACCTACTGACTCATGCAATGAAAACCAAAAGGAATGAAAGGGCCAAAAATGTGTTGCAATACCTGAAGCACAACGGACAAACTGTCAAAATCTTTTCAGATGAAAATATCTTAACCGTTGAAGCTGTTTTAAAACATCGCGATGATCGATACATTGCTAAGTCACCTTCTGAAGTAAAGAGCATCTTTCGGACCAAGCCCCCAATTCAAGTCATGATACTGGAAGCTGTGGCGTCTGACGGAAAAAAGATGCCTGTCTATTTTTTCAAGCCTGGAGAAAAGGTTGGGGATGACGTTTATCATAAAGTCCTGCAGTATAGGGTTTAGCTTTGGCTGAAGTCTAACTAGCCCAGCGGTAATTATTGTTTAGCTAAACGTTAATTCCTGATCGAGTAAACTCATGATCAAAGACATTCCACGAATAATCATTATTATCCTTCCTGTTTTTCGTTTGTTTTTGTTTATTTTGTTTGGGGAACTTAAGATACCATTATCATCTCACGTGTCATTTTTGAAGTCAGTTGGAATGTGATTTAAAAAGTTTCTCGTAAATCATGCTCTAACGTTTTTGAAAAAGGAAGGATACATTGGACAAAAATTATGTCTGTAAAGGTGAGACAGTCATGCTTGGAATTTTAAGACAATCATGTAAGTGGTCCCCTTTAAATGTATCTTTACGGTGGTTTGTATGTATTTCGTAAGTTCCATTCTTTTAAATATATCAAGCTAATTTTAGATAATTAATGCAACCTATAATACCTATATTGTCTACTGATTTTTGATTTTTCATAAATACTTAAATAAAAACTATATGAAATATATTAATATTTCACTTGCTAGTGACTTGCAATTTACTTAAAAACATAGTAGGTATGGCAGATGGCGGTTAAGAAGTTTTTAAATATGCATTTGAAATAACATGTACATCCTTATTTGGTATTTCCGAATGCACATACACATACATCTTGACCAGTATTTTTTTAGGGAGTTTTTTTTAATAGATATTTATTGGATACCATAGTGAGGAAGTCACAACTTAATATATTTAAACAGCCAAGTCCTTTAATCTTTTAGTCTTGAATCAAATTTTTGTGAGTGGAAGAATGTATATACTAATACCTATATAATAATGATTACTAAGAAAAATTCAATGTATATTTAAAAAATCTTTTTGTTTATTTTCCTTTAAATCTCACTTACTGAAGAATACAAATTCGACCTTTCTGATGTTCTCTTTATGGAAATGTTGGCCCTTTTGTCAGAAACAGTTGTCTAGGATTATGGATAATCCATTTTAACATTTAATCTGCTTCATTTAATCTATTTCATGATATTTATTGGACTTTTTTTTAAATTAATTATGTCATATATATATATATATATTATATATATATATATATATATATATATATAATATATATATATATATATATATATATATACATATATAATCAAAATAAGCAAGAAGGGTATCCAGAGGTAATGCATTACCTCTGGATATCTTTGTTGCTTATTTTGATTTTAATCACCCCATTTTGAATTATATGGATAATACCATACCAAATTCTGGTGCCTTTAACTTAAGTACCATATTCAACTGAATCTAAATTTTACTGAACTTATATATATATATATATTAAAGTCCTTACCCCATCCCGTTTCAAACACGTACACGGTTATAATCCTTTTTTTTTTTTCTTTTACCTAATGATTTCTCATTTATACACAGTGAAATGCACGAAGATATTCCATCCTATATTCCTAATCTAATCATTGATATTCCTTTCGAGTGGAAGGTCTGTGGTACAAACAGTAAATTTATACAAGTATAGATAAAATGACAAAAACAAATTCTGGTATTTCATTCTTTTATTCTTTTATTCTTTTATGCAGCTGCGGTCTGGCTGGAGCACTGCCGTGGTGTGAAGAAAGATATGAAAAAAGAATCAATGACAAAAGAAAAAAAATTAATTAAAAGACGAAAGAGGCATAATCGATTGAATCGACTATATTATATTACTGGAACTAGCAAGGCGGTGAACTGGCAGAATCGTTAGCACGCCGGTCAAATTGTTTAGCGTCGTTTCGTCCGTCTTTACGTTCTGAGTTCAAATTTCGCCGAAATCGACTTTACCTGTCATCCTTTCGGAGTCGATAAAATAAGTACCAGTTGAACCCTGGAGTCGATGTAATCGACTTTTACCGTTCCCCGAAATTGCTAGCCTTGAGCCAAAAATTGAAATCTATATTACTGAAACTGTTTACATCAGCCTCGGAGAGAGAAATATCAAAGTTTATCCCGACAGGGTTTGAAATCAGAAACTAAAGGGTCTAACTAAATGTCACTGGTCATATAAACCAGTGCATTACATTCTTCGATTAAAATCGTTTAAAATTTTGGCACACAAGTCCAGCAATTTTAGGAGGAAGAGACAAGTCAGTTACACTTGAGTGGTACTTTATTTTATCGAACCCGAAAGGATGAAAGGCAAAGTCGACCTCGGCTGAATTTGAACTCAGAACATAATGAATCGGTAATTATTTGACTAAAGATTTGTTTGCTTTTTTAAATTGATGGGACCTCTCGAGATATTATTGGCGTTTATCTTATCTAGATTGTTAATACGAAAGATGAGATTTCATCTCGGAACAAAGAAGGAGTGTAAGCAAATATTAATTTCAAGGCCAGCAATTTCGAAGGAGGGGTTAAATCGACTATATTGACCCAAGTGCTCAACTGGTACCTATTTTATCAATCCCGAAAAGGATAAATATTGAAATTAGAAGACACTACCATTTCAGGTACGCAGAGCCATGGACAGTACCTAACGTAATAACCCAGTCTGGTTGTTCATCAAAAAGACAAAAATATAGGAGGAGGTGGGGGGACAGGGAGGGAGAGTGTTTGGGGAAGAGAGATAAAGAAGGAGAGATAGTAAAATGGCTGCGTGATCAAATCTTTCTCATCTGCATCATTACCTTCTACTTTAATGACAGTTTAGTAGATTATATAGGATGGCAGTGAAAGTAATATTGATGTTGTTACTGTCGTTGATGTTTTAGCTCCTGGTCAGCCCTGGTTCAGCAAATCTACGAATCAAAGATATTCCAAGCATGACTGTCTCATTTCTACAGATATGATTTTTGTCCAATGTACCTTTCCTTTTTCAAAGACGGTAGAGCATGATTTAAGAGAGATTTTGGTTGCTGTTTCTAGCGAATTTTTTAAGTCACATCCTAACCGACTTCAAAAATGATACCATTAGATCAGTGGTTCCCAACCGTTTCACTACCAAGGACCCCTTTCATTTAAATGGGTTTTCTCACAGGCCCTTTTAATATGTTTATCTTTATGTGTACATATATATATAATATATATATATATATATATATATATATATTATATATATATATAAACGGCAGTTTGTCTGTGTGTGTTTCTGTGTGTCTGTTTGGTTGTACCCTCACCCTGACCACGGCTTTCAACCGATTCTGATGAAACTTGACACACACATAGCCCAATGTCATAATTCAAAACTAACGCAGCGAAAATTTTGAAAAGTTCCCCCAGTTCTGAAAAAAATCGATAAATTCGACATGGGGTCGAGAATCAGAAACACAAACCACAGATTGTCTAGGGGACGCAACTCGACCTTTTTTAACTCTCGAAAAAAATTTACCATCATTTTTTTCCCATTTTTTTGCTATTTTTTAGCTATAACTCTCTAAAAATGCTTTATAGTTATTTCCCTTACAAACCTGAGCAACGCCGGGCGATACTGCTAGTATATATATATATATACATATATATGAAACGGCTCTCCAGTACTATCTTTGGGGACCACAGGTTGGGAATCACTGCATTAAATGATAATGGTGTCTTAAGTTCCCTAAGCAAAATTAAAAAGAACAAGAGGAAGGATAATAATAATTATTCGTGGAATGTCTTTGATCATGAGCTGACTCGATCAGGATTAATCTTTAGCTAAACAATAATGACAACAATGTGTGCTGCTCATAACCGTTTTACTTTCTGACACATACACAAGTTCATACATTCTGGGTGAAGGACTAGCTATATTTTTGCAGACTTATTGTATCGACCCTTGAAGGATAACATCGATGGAATTTGAACACAAAAAGGTAAGGAACATATTCAAACAGAAAATTGTGATTCTAAAGAGATATGGTTTCTGCCAGCTATACACTAACTTTTGGGGCGTTTTGTTTTTTGTTTTTTCTTTCAGAAAATGAATGATACTTTATTTTATTGTCTTCCTCCTCCGCCTCACTTCTATGGTTACGATGAAAGACGACCTCCACGCGATTTGAACTCGGAACGCGTCAAGGAACGTAATTAAATGCCGCAAATACCACACTCTACTGCTTCTGATGTCCATACCTTATTTTCTCTGAACAAATTTATAAAAATTAATGAATAAAATTATTTTAATAACTCACAGCAAAAATATAAAAAGAGAAAAAAATGTCAGATGAAAAAGAGAAGGAAAAGTGAAGAAGCGATAAAGTAAACTGGCAGCGCGCTCTCCTTTTTCTCAACTTCATCATAACAATCTATTTTAATGGTTGTGTGATAGATTACTTTGAGATAGCGATGGAGGTAATAATGTTACTGTTATTGATGTTTAGACCTCCGTCATCCCTGAATGAGCAGACTTATGATCAAACGCTTTCCCTCCGTCCACATCCATTTTTTTAAATCAGTTTTTTTACCTCCCTCTCAAAAAGTGCATTTAGGACTCTATTATCTAACCTCCTATCGTTTTATTTTATTTTAAACGACAAACATTTGGTTGCTACTTCTAGCAGGATGAGGGATTATACAGGCTTACACATGGTGGTGAGGTGGTGAGAATTTGAGCGCTGTGATGTTGGTTAAACCACGGAATGAAGATGGTTGATGGCAGTGGTTTTAGTAGAAGTGGTGTGACAGTGACGAGAATGATAGCTATTATAATGCTAGAGCAGCAGAAGATGATGAGGTGATTGCTGACGATGGTGATGGAGTTGTGGTGGAGGAGACTGCGATGGTAGTTAATTGTGTTTGTTGTGGTAATTGCAGAAGTAGTGATAGCAGTAGTAGCGGTGGTAGCGTATCAGCGGTGTTGTAATATTTTTGAGAATAATAATGGTGGCTGATATTGTTTGCGGTTATGGTATGCATGACTTAGTAACTGTGCTACGGTGCAACAGCAGCGGTAGCAGCAGCAGTAGTAGTTGTATTAGTAAATAATGATGATGGCGGCGGCGGCGGCGGTGGTGGTGGGAGTGGTGGTGGTGGTGGTGGTGGTGGCGATGGTGGTGGCAGTGGTGGTGATGGCGTTTTGTTGCGGTGGTGGTGATGGCGGCGGTGGTGGCGGTAGTCGTGGTCGTTGTTTCGTCGTCATCGTCGTCATCGTCGTCGTCCTCGTCGTGAATGTCACGGTGGTGATTGTCACGGCGGTGGTGATAATAGCGAGCGGTGGGTGGAAACGAAGATAATTACAGTGTTTGTTTAACAGTGTGCGAATAAGTGACATATACGGCGTTGGTGGATGTTTTGGTGGTGGCGGGCGTGGTGATGATGATGACGACGACGACGGCGATGACGACAACGATGATGATGATGATGATGATGATGGGATATACAAATAAAGACAGTAATGAGAGTTGCCAAAGAAGAAGAAGAATTAAAGTGGCGTAGGAAGCGAGGTGAGGTGAAGTGAGACGAGGTAAAGTGAGGTGAGTGAATGAAGTGTTTTGTTTACGTACGATGTTATGGCGGCCATTGAATCCGGCCAATTGAACATGAATGAGGAATCTATAGACAGAGACAAGCAGTGATTGGTGATGCCGCTTAATGTCGTCGACTATATTGACAACATGCAGACAAAATATTAAAAAATAATAAAATTGAAAAAAAAGCTAAAGGCAAGAAAAGAGAAGGCAATGATGGACAGAAGACGAACGTGGGTGAGTCAGGTGACAGAAGACACAAAAGATACAAAAGTGACGGGGCCGGAGAAGATGAGAAGAAGAAGAAGAAGAAGAAGAAGAAGAAGAAGAAGAAGAAGAAGAAGAAGATGATGATGATGATGATGAAGAAGAAGAAGAAGGACCGGATGATAAGGCTGATGAATATCATAGTCATCGCCATCATCATCATCATGATCAATATAAGAACGACGACGACAACGATGATAAAGCACAACAATAATAACCATAAAAATTATAGCAACAACACCAACAAGAACAACACTTGAAAAGTTAATGATATGCAAAAGAAATCTTGCAAGTTGTTTTGGATAACTGAAACACTATTTGTGTAGGTGGTTGTGGCGGTGGTGGTGATATTGGTGGAATATTATCGGTGGTGGTGGTGGTGCTGCTGGTGGTGGTGCTGGTGCTGGTGCTGGTGCTGGTGGTGGTGGTGATAGCGTCGGTGAGATCGCTGATGAAGAACATGGAAAGTATTGCTAGTCTTTGTGGTGATGGTGATGGTGGAGACGGAGGCGGCAAAGGTGGTGGTGGTGGTGGTGGTGGTGGTGGTGGTGGTGGTGGTCTTTTATTTTCCATTTGCATATTAAATTGGTAAATAATATTTTCTCCTTTTCTTTATGTCACTGCATGGATAGAATTATTAAAATGTCAATATTTAGAATATAACTGTATGTAAATGTTTTCAATGCATGTATATGTGGTATATGTGTGTATATAGTCCTAAGCATGGCTGTGTGGCTTAGAAGCACCATTTGTCTCCATGTGGTTTGGGATTTCAGTCCTACTGTGCGGCACCTTAGGCAAGAAGTGCCTTTTATTATAACCCCGGGCTGACCAATACCCTGAGAATGAATTTGGTAGACAGAAACTGTGTGGAGGCCTGTCATATATATGCGTGCTTGTGGGTGTGTGAATATATGTATATATACACATGTATATATATGCCTATATATGTGCATATATATTTATATGTATACTAGCAGTATCGCCCGGCGTTGCTCAGATTTGTAAGGGAAATAACTATATAAGCATTTTTAGAGAGTTACTTCCTTTATAGATGCCAATTCGGGCTTTCTTAGCCATTTCTGTTTTGGTATCTTCAAGCCATGAAGTCGTTGTTCTAAAAGAACGCTGGTCTCCTTGACAACGCATTACGACGTTGATTTCCTTAAACTCCCTTCCCCACAGCTTCACGAGGGAGAGAAGAAGGGGGAGAAGCAAACACAGGTGCAGTGTTTGAGCGTGGACGCCAACTCCGCCGCCATCGACACACGAAAAATTAGCATTAAAATGGAATAAAAAATGATGTTAAATTATTTTTAAAATCGTAGACTCATCGTAGACGCGCGCTAATAGCCAGACGGGCTCGATATTAATCACGACTATAAGATACCTGAATTTGGTTAAACTGCACCGCAAAATGTGGGAGGAGTTAGGAATCTAAATCGTAGGAGACAGACACTCACACAACTACAGTTTTATATATATATATATATAGATATATATATATATATATACTTTATTTAAAAGCATATTACTCTACCCCTGGTATTTGAGTACTCTTTTTTGCACCTTGTTTCACATTTATGTGTTTACTCCAGTATATATATATATATATATATATATATATATATATATATATATATATATATATATATATATATATATATATATATGTATAAGATTTGACATGGGCGATTCGTTATTGTCTTGGGATTCACGGCCAAACGGCTGGGTGGAATTGCGCGAAAAATTACACATGTGTAGAATGATCCGGTGGTGGTGCTGGGTTTTGTATTTTTTCATAGCTCTCATAGTTACCGAGGTAATCTACTATAATAATACTCTTGTGTTTATGAATGAGAAAGGAAGTGGTGATAGATGAATAAGGAAAGAAGGCGTGATGTCATATTTTTTCATAGCTCCCATGGTTACCGAGATAATCTACTACAATAATACTCTTGTTTTTTGAATGAGAAAGGAAAGGTGATGGATGAATAAGGAAGGAAGGGATGATGTTGTACTTGGTAGTGATGAAAATTGTACGCTAAAAAATAAATCAAACAGCGTTTCAACTCTGTGTGAATATATCTGTGGGGTATGTGAATGTGTGTGTGTGTGTGCGTGCGTGTGCTCACGCAATGGATGTGGGATGGTTCATCTTTGTTCGCTTAGTATTTGGGTTTATTTTTTGATTTGGTTGAATCTTGGTTGTTTCTCTTTTTTTACTGATCAGTTTTTTTTGCATTTTGGCAGAAAAAAGTCATTCTAAAATAGTTTTTTAATGTGTGTCCAAACAAGTCGAATGCTTACCCAGGGCAGGTTTTACAGCTACATCATCCAAACCGACCGTGCTTAGCTGCTAGTATATATAATATATATATATTATATATATATATATATATATATGGGTACAGGACGTCACCAACAGTAAATAACATGAAATATGAAAACAAATGAGTTCAATACACAAACAACGAGAGAAACATAAGGAAAACAGGACATGTAACATAAAGAACGACCCTTCATTAGTTGTAGGCTATCTATCAACTCCTCATTTCGAGCATTGAACGACAATATGTGTCTTTGTAGACAGTTGCCCCCATAAGTGACAAAATAAAATTTGGGTTTTATGGAGGGTCACAGTTGGGAACAAAAACAGGACAGTGGGGATATACAAGGAAACCGAACGAAAACAAACATGGATGGTCGTTAGACCAAAACGAGGGTAAAATTGCTGTTAGCTATTTTGGCTGTTTTAGCTTTTGTCTAGGTTCTCTTAATGCCCGTTCTTTCGAGGTTCTAGCAACATTGGTCGTATATCACTGTGATCACCGTGACCGACTAGGCTATCAGATGTTGCTACACATCTCTGGTCACAATGCGCTTCGCATTGTTTTAGCCTTCAAATAACGCCACCCAGCTGTCTAATTGAGCAGGCCAACAGAAGAAAGAGTGAGAGAAAGTTGTGGCTAAAGTGTACAGCAGGGATCGCCACCACCACCCCATTGCCGGAGCCACGTGGAGCTTTAGGTGTTTTCGCTCGATAAATACTCACAACGCCCGGTCTGGGAATCGAAACCGCGATCCTACAACTGCGAGTCCGCTGCCCTAACCACTGGGCCATTGCGCCTCAACTGGTCGTATGTGTGTGTGTGTGTGTGTGTGTGTGTTTGTGTGTGCGTGTGTGTGTTTGTGTGTCTGTGTTTGACCCCCCAACATCGCTTCATAACCGATGCTGGTGTGTTTACGTCCCTGTAACCTAGCGGTTCGGCAAAAGAGACCGATAGAATGAGTACTAGGCTTACAAACAATAAGTCATGGAGTTCATTTGCTCGACTAAAGGCGGTGCTCTAGAATGGCCACAGTCAAATGACTAAAACAAGTAAAAGAGTAAAGAGTATATATATATATATATATATATATATATATATACGCATAGATGTAATTATGCACATGTACGTATGTATATATGAATATATATATATTATTTATATTATGTATGTATATATATATATATAATATATATATATATATATATATATATATATAGCGAAGTGCATATAAAACTGTAAATAATACCATGTAAATATTGGATTGGAAAACCCTTTTGGGATAGAAAAAGTCGAAAAGAATGAAGTCCACATTCTCGCGGATGTTTCATAAATTTTTATGATGTCAAAAATATATGTCAACAATATATATATATATATCATTCGCCATGATAGATCGCTTGCCACTACACACATTTTTTTCTTTCCTTGTTTCTTTCTGTGTTCCTTTCTGTGGAAGAGCGTAGGCTCGAAACGTTAAAGACTTTTTCAATTCCCGAGCGTTATACTAATACATCTGTTTGTATTGTACTGACCTGTCTTCGTCTTTTGTGTTTTTGTGAATTCTCCCTGTGTGTGTGTGTGTGTGTGTGTGTGTGTGTGTGTGTGTGTGTGTGTGTGTGTGTGTGTCCGTGACCATTGGTCGTATATCACTGTGATCACCGTGACCGACTAGGCTATCAGATGTTGCTACACATCTCTGTTTATTTTTGTAAGAGTCGATAGAGTGTCGAATTGAATGCCGAACGATATTTGTTCTTTCTCTCTCTACTCTGAGTTCAAATTCAGGTCAATTTTGCCTATCATTTATGTACTAGGTGGTTTCTTCTATGTTCTTTATTTCTCCCTCATTTTCTCTCTTTCTCTCTCTCTCTCTCTCTCTCTCTCTCTCTCTCTCTCTCTCTCTCTCACTCTCTCTCTCTCTGTGAGAAAAACGTGGGAAACTAACGCTCACTCACAATGACTGAGGTCTCTATACCGTCAAAAATAACAGACAGCTCTGCTAACATGACTAAACCTCCATAGAGCTCAGAAGAACCACCCACACTCCCAAAAGTGAAGTTTGTTGATGATGATGATGATGTATATGCTTATATGAATAAAGGTATCTTGATGATGATAACGACGGCGACGATGATCATAATCACGATGATGATCATGACGAAAATTCCGTTTTAAAAAGATCATGATACATTACATAATGTAATCCCATAGCAAAAAAAATGTTCGAAATAACTATTTCATTGGCTAATCCAGGTCACGTGTAAACCACATATTAGGATATCTTTATTTACCTGGAACTCGCCACTTCTAAGAAATCGGGAATATAAAACCATAAAAGTATTAAATATATGTTATACTTGGCACTAAAAATATTTCAACCAAATTGATTGTTATTAATCTCTCAAGAAGCATATTTTGGTAACGTTGTTATTGTGCAAACTCGATCACAATTTTATGAGAAAGAGAGAGAGCTGCAGTGCAGAAAAGACTTTCAATGGAATTAGGAAAGATAGTATTAAGTGCAAGGATCCGTTCTGAATGTTAACACTTCTATGTCCAGTAATTTCAGACATTTTCCTTATATCATCTTTGTTAACAAAATGACTGAATACTTTCTTGATCGTTTTCAACCGCTTTGTTAATGATAGCGTTTAATCTCTGAAGAAGAGACATTCCGTTGGGACATTTCTTTTGAAATAAGGGATACTTCAATTATCATGAGTTCAGATTCAGAATCGGAAATATAGGATTCTTATGGCAAATTAATGATCACTCTTTACGTATAGTTTTCTTTATAATATTTTGCAAGGAGGTTTTCTGGAGAATCGAATGCATCTCAAATTAA
Source organism: Octopus sinensis (assembly GCF_006345805.1). Taxonomy (NCBI): domain Eukaryota; kingdom Metazoa; phylum Mollusca; class Cephalopoda; order Octopoda; family Octopodidae; genus Octopus; species Octopus sinensis. The sequence continues at coordinate 128,957,510 of NC_042998.1, read as the reverse complement.
AAGACAATTATTTGAAATCTTCGCCAAACAAGAAAGATGTTTTTACTCCTTTGCTGTTTGAATTCTTTTTTCTTTTTCTTTCTTTTTTAACACATTCTCTCAGCAAGAGAAGCTTTTTGTCGATTAAATTCTTCTAGAATGAAAAGAAAATACATCTACAGAAATCCAGGTGCTGCATCCTTTCGACCAAGGTCTTCAATTCCAGTTTTAATTGGCTCCATTGTTAATAACAACACCACAAATAGCATCAATTTCTTTGTCTGACAAGTTGGGGAGTTCCCTTATATTTTTCCTAACACGTTTTGCAATAGAATTTTTAAGCAACAAGAGCTTTCTAACATTACAGATAAACTATTCCATATTGTCTTATTTCCATTGATTAATTGCAGTTCATGCTGTTTTAACATTCAATGATTTGTTGGAAACATAAAAAGAACTGACACTCTTTTAATGATAATGGCATAGCTCGCAGTTTCTTCAATGAAAATGCCCTCTACAATAGGAGCTATTTTATTAAGTTCAATTTGTTGCAGATCACCTTAAATACACTGGTCAACAAAATGAAACTTTTTTAATCATTAGAGTTGCTGATTGGCTTTTCTGGGTTAATTTTTTATGCTGATTACGAATATGAAGCCCAATTTCCTCTATCAGGTCACATTTTCATGTTAATGATACCTATTTCTTTATTACCCACAAGGGGCTAAACACAGAGGGGACAAACAAGGACAGACATAGGTATTAAGTCGATTACATCGACCCCAGTTCGTAACTGGTACTTAATTTATAGACCCCGAAAGGATGAAAGGCAAAGTCGACCTCGGCGGAATTTGAACTCACAACGTAACGCAGACGAAATACCGCTAAGCATTTCGCCCGGCGTGCTAACGTTTCTGCCAGCTCGCCATGTTAATGATACCTGCTGTTTTAACTTATAGGATACGTAAAGCATGTCTATATAAAGTATATTGAATATAAAATACGATAATTTCATGGCTTTTTATTGTACAAAATTAAAATTATTATGTACAAATAAGTTAGAATACACTCAAATGCATAACAATTTAAAATCTTTGAGATTTGGACTTTCTATGGTGTTTTGTCTCAGGTTCATCCCTGTATAGCATCCAACAGTAGTCATCTAACATTCCTGAATTCCAAAACCCTTGATAGCGTTGTTCCATCGATGCAATATCTTGATGAAAGCGTTCCCCTTGCTCATCAGACACTGCTCCAGGTTATCTGCAAAACATTCCTGATGTGAATCAAGAAAGTGGACTTTTAGGGACATCCGACAGCACATTGCAGCGTAGGAGACTAGAAAACACACTCCATTTCTAAACTCTAGAGATCTCTTGTTGCCTAGGAAATTTTCACAGAGTCATTTAAAGGTTTCCCAGGCTTTAAGCTCAATCTCATCTAGTGCTGTGATGAAGTGGTTGTCCTTCAGGAGTTCTTTTAACTAGGGACCTATGAATACGCCCTCCTTCAGTCTTGCCTCAGTGATTTTTGGAAATTTGGCCTTCACATATTCAAAACCTTTTGAGCTTTTCCTGGAAAGTGGCTTCATGAATTGTTTCGTGAGGCCATGCTTTATGTGAAGAAGGGGAAGAAGAACAGTTTCTGGGTTTAAAAGTGGCTTATTCTGGACGCTAGAAACTCTCGGCTCATATGATTTTCGCAAAGGCCACTCTGATTGCACATAGTGCTTGTTAGTTGCACGACTGTCCCATAAGGCATAAAAAGCAACAATATTTCGTGAATCCAGATTGCATTCCCATCAACATTCCAATCACCTTCAAGTCTCCACATATTTTCCAACTGTATTTTGTATACTTTATGGCATTGAGGAGTACTTGCATGTTTTCATAACACTCCTTCATGTGCACTGAATGTCCTATGGGAATAGATGGTTTCTTATTGCCGTTGTGTAGTAGTACTACATTGAGGCTTCTGTTAGATGAATCAATGAATAAGCGCCATTCAGCTGGATTATGCTCTTGGAACTAAGAGCGAAATAACTCATCACTGTTATTACTGAAACAAAGTAGTCCATCAACAGAGAAGCATGAAGTCAGATCCCTATTTCTCTTCCTAAAATGAGTAATACAAACATCTTTCTGAAGCAGACACTTTTCTTGTAGGCGAGACGCTAATAGTTTAGTTTTATCCTTCAACAATGACAAGTCTAACTAAATCCTTTAATTCTCCTTGAGAAAATTTCTGTGGTACGTCTTCATTTTCAATCCTGAAATCTGCATCCACTTCGGTGTCTTCCACAGTGGTAGTATTTTCTTCAGGAAATACATCTTCGTCAGACATCTGAAGGCTATTTTCTGGTGGTATTGGAATGGGAAGATCATCATCGTTGTGTGGTACTGGTTTTCTTGCTGATTCCAAGTTGAGATACACAATCTTATGCTTGGTCTTTACAGTAAACCCGCATACATTAACGTTGCAGAAATAACAGTCCATGAAATGATCCTTTGGCTCTCTCCATATCATAGGTATTTCAAATGGCATTGCTCTCTTCCTCTTATTTAGCCAACCCCTTATGCCATTTGAACAAGCTGAGCAGATGATGTGCAGAGCCCAATTCTTATCTTGATCCCCAAGAGAGCAGCCAAAGTATAAATGGTAGATCTTCTTGATTTCACTTGTGATGGCACGTTGCTGAGCTTTGGTGGTAAATGAACCACAGACATGACAAAATATATCAGGACTCTTCTTGCTATGCCTTGACATCCTGAGTAGAATTTGATGATGATGATGACTTGGCACATTAAACAGAAAGTAAAATTTATAAAAAGAAAAGATTATGAAAACATAAAATTACAAAATAAATACAAATAGTTATATAACAGAAGTCAGAATTTACCTGTATAAGACGTTTACGTGAAGCGATACTGCTGATGGGAGTTCATCAAAAAAACTGTGCCTGATAGAAGGAAAATTACATGTTTGAAATCTACGGACAAAACTACATATAAAACACCATATAATATCCCTGGTGAAAATTGGCTGTTGACCAGTGTTATTAACCACATTCACAACTGCAGAATCTAAATTCTAATGATCATCCTCGAATGTACCTTCAAGTAGGTCCTTGTGATTACAAGTACCATTATCTAAATTATATTCATCACAATTAGATTCAATTTTCTTGTAAGCAACACCACAGTCAAATGAAATCCATGTGCATAACATAATTCATATTGTTGCCGAATTTGAACATGACACTTGCTCCATCAGTTGCCACTATAACTATATATATTTTTTCCAAGTCAAGGTTGAATATAGTAAGTTTTGCTTCAAATGATATTTTTTTGGTAGGTACACCTCCATAAATTCTGATCATTTCTAAATTCCAAATTTTAACAGGTCATAAATACATTTACGATCAAATATCTGCGATTACGCAACGATGTATAATCTTCAAAAGAAATACTAAATTTTTCATAGTTCTTCCATTTAACTCACCAATTACAATTTTTTTCTTTCAAATCATATTGACATAGAATAATCTGCGTTTAATGTGAACCATTCTGTAATAAAACCAAACCTTTAGAATAGCTTTCCTTAAAAAAAATCGCTTTTAACTGTTGCATTCGGGGGAAATCCATCAATAGCAACTAATTTGAATTTAATATAATTTTCTGTCTATTTTTCCTTACAGAAAGATATTTTCTGTTGGTCGATTCTCTTCGTAGGAGGTTCATCTAGTGCTCGTTTCTGAGAAAATATCCTTGCGAACGATCTTTAAATGTTGCAAAA
>NC_042998.1:128923736-128943736 GCF_006345805.1 Octopus sinensis | reverse complement strand
CAGTTTGTTTTTAGTGTGTGTGTGTGTATTCGTTTGTGTGTGTGTGTGTGTGTGTGTGTGTGTGTGTGTGTGTGTGTGTGTGTGTGTGTGTGTGTGTGTGTGTGTGTGTGTGTGTGTGTGTGTGTGTGCGTGTGTGTGAATATTTTTATATAGGATATATTTAATAAATGATACTTCCAAGAAAAATTGGTGTGAAAAAAAACTATTGTGCTGAATCATTCATGTATGTATGTGTACGCATATGTATATATGTGTACGTGTGCGTGTGTGTATGTGTGTGTGTGTCAGTGTGTGTGTGTACGTGTATGTCTGCATGTGAATGTGTGAATGTGTGTATGTGTAGGTGTGAATATTTTGTTGTTTTTTCCCCTCCTTTTTTTTCTTCATTTCTGAAGAAATAAAAATGCTTTTGTTTTTAACTAATAAAATAAAATATAATTAAAATAAATAAAAAGGAAAGCCAAAAAAAAAAAAAAACATTCAACACAATCAAGTGACTATGTTATTAAGATCAATAGGGTTCGATAATGCGTGTTATGGTTCTCTTTGAAGAAAAATCTCGACAATAATGGTTGAGCGGTTATTCTGCTATAAGATTTCGAGAATTTTATATGAAATCACTTGATCTGTGTACTTGGAAACCATCACCTTCAACAACAACAAAAAAATTAATAAAATCTGTAGAAAGAAGATTTATTTTCTATAATTATCATTGTGACGGTGTCGTTGCCGTTGTTGTTGTTGTTGTTGTTGTTGTTCTTATTGTTATCGTTGTAGTTGTTGTTGCCGTTATTGTTCTTACTATTTTTGTTGCTTTTGTTGTAGTTGTTATTGCTCTTATAGCTCTTATTATTGTCGTTATTGTTATTTTTATTGTTGTTGCTGTTAGGGTGACGAAATGTCAGAAATTGTAGAACGTTAGACTAAATACTACGCAATTTAATTTTTTTTTCTTGTTTTCTTAATTTCATCCCTCTACATTTAGAGTTCACATCTCACCAAATGTACTTCATCCTTTCGTAGAGGAAGGGAGGGATCAATAAAAAAACAAAACATGTATGAAAGATGTACGGGGCTAATTACTGCCACTACATCCGCCTCTCATAAAATGTGTGGCCCATTTTTTCCCCATTATTATTTAGTTGTAAAAAGCGGGAAACTGACAGAATCGTTAACACGCCAGGCAAAATACTTAGCGGCATTTCTTCCGACTCTTTACGTTCTGAGTTCAAATTCCGCCGAGGTCGAGTTTGCCTTTCATCCTTTTGGTGTCGATAAAATAAAGTACCAGTTGAGCACTAGGGGGTCGATGTAATCGACTAATCCCCTTCCCTGCAAATTTCAGGAGATAGGATTATTATTCGGATGTTATTTACCCTCCCAGTCAACCGAATTTATGGTCAAAGGCATCACAACCATAACTTCCAGTATCGTTCTATCAGATATCGTTTTTCTAGTAATACATTGTCCATACGTTCTTTACTTATCAGGGTGTAATTTGAGTGAGATTTAGTTCCTAACCCTGATAGATTAAGCGATCGTGTAGAGCTGGGATTCGCAACCAGGCTCCATACGGCACTTGGGGATCAATATAAGATTTTGTTAAAATTTATCTGCAATAAATTGGTTATACTTCAACAATACACAAAATATTTTAGCAAATTTTTTATACAATTCTTAATGATAAAACTTAGATAAAACTTAGATGTGTTTCGACCAATGATTGGTCCAGGCCATGTCTAACTTAATAGCACCACCTGATAGGATTATTTGAATCCTGTTTAAGTCAAGTTTTGCTTATGGTCCATTCAAGTAGTGAGTTTTTGTTGGGTGAGTTGTATCCAATTATGGGTGGCTTATCTGGTATTCTTTGAAGGAATCTATCCAGACTCCGTTTAAAGTTGATGGGATCCTGTTCATCTTTGATCTCTTTCGGGACAATGTTAAATAGGGCAGGGCCTGTTGAGGAAAAGAAATTATGTTGTAGTGTATATGTATGCTGTGATCTTGAATTGGGCAGGGGACGTATGGCCCGTGGTCCCAGTCTTGGATGAACCTTGAAGCTTATGTTCAGGTCGTTTGGGCAAAGTTGGCGGTATATTCTCCACATCGTACAAATGATGTACCGCTCACGGCGACGCTGGAGAGAGTAGAGTTTCAAGGCTTTGATAGTTAATTATAGAATATAATATGATTTTATAAATATCGAATGACTAGGGAAGTTCATTCAAGTAAAACAGGTATCAAAGAGGTGCACAGGTATAAAATGGTTGAAAAATCCTGGCGTAGAGGTTCCTTATTTTACTCGCATATTTCTTTATTCAGTAGAAACCCTTTATGAGCCAGATGCTCGCCTCTCATGACTTTAAGGCTTAGCACTTCAAAGTGGACAATTTTCGAAACAAACTCTGAACAGTAACTCTCTAAACGTTGTGTCCTTTTCACAAAAACTGCTTTCAACATTGACATTTATATACAAACAGTTTTATAAAGACGTCATTTAACTGTATAACTCGAAATATACCGTTACCTTATTTTCCAGTATATAGGTGAAATTTTTCAAGCCAAAGTTTATAGTCGAAGCTATTAGTTCGACTTATATACTAAGATGAATTTAGAGGGCAAAAAAACTTTCCATATGAAATACAGAAGGATTTGGAAATATAATGATGATGTTTGAATGTTAACTCTACATATTTATACTGTATAATATGTCGACTTTTATGCAGAAAAAATATAGTATTTACATATTTTTTAATGTTTCTATATTTGTATTCGAAATGTTTATAAGTTTATAAATGTTTTCTTTCCTTTCATTTACATGATCCATTATCGTTAAGTTTCAGTCATTGCTCTACTTAAACAATCTCTCACAATTGTTGCACCCTCCACGTTGTTTCTTATCGCATTGCATGATCTAGCTACTGGTACCTTCTCAGTTTCTCTTACTGACGTTTTCTTTATTTCTTTATTTCTTTGAGTTTTTTGTTGGAATTTTTTTCACTAGAATGGGCCTTATCAATAAAATATATCTGATTTCCTTCAATATTCTCGGAAATTAAATCCTCTCTTCTGGTTTTGCTTTCAACTCAACATTATATACACTCAGTAAAACTTCTCCAAAACTTATCTTCACTCCGATTTTCATTTCTATATACACTGAGTGCGAAAACAACTTCGGTTGTCTCATTGGTCCTCTCATTGCGTCGGGGATATGCCGCTAGTTTAGCCCTTACCTTCGTCAACCTCTTCAAATTGTCTCTCGTTATAGAGATCTCTCATGATCTTTTTAAACATATTACACTGTGTTCCATTCTCAAGAAAAACAACTTCTCTAACTCTGTCAACTATCGACCTCTGATTTTTATTTTAAACATCTCAAATATGACGGTCATGGTCATTAATAATCGGCAACTCCAAAACCTCAGACCCCTCTTTCTCCTCAGTGAACACCCGAAAGATATCTAATGCCCCGCCCCTCTTATCCTCAAGAACTTCGGCAAAAGTAATATCGTTTCACTACACATCAACAAAGTGGTTGAATACATCTAACAGAAGAAATGTTTAAGTATTCTGATCCACCCATGGAATCCACTTGTTTCTCATCTCTTGAAATCGAGCTCTTTGTCCGCTCTCATCATTGCAGCGTGCTCCAACCATGAAGTTTAGTTGTTCTGTTGCGTACTCCACACTCTTCATTCTGTACAATAAAGACCTGCTTTCTGTCACCTACGCAAATGATGCCAATCTTCACTTCTTAATCTCTCACTTAAAGGTCATTCATATGAAACCTAGGTGGCTAATGTCAATCCTGCACGCTCCCCATGAACAGAAACCTCGAAAAGATCATCCAATAAGGACATGACAACTTAGTCTCCTCCAAGATACCAAGCTACAATCATTTAATTATACCAAAGGAATAATATCGTATCCGATTCTTTTTTGTTTTGAACATCACACAACTAAAACCGTGAAAGTCACTACAAACTGAGCTTCATAAACACCTAGAATCTCTTCTTGTTATATTACATCCAGTACAACGAAGCATGCATCCTAAATAAATAAAAATAAATGCGCCCTTTTAAAGCTTATAGGCCCGGTTTCCCAGTTTCAATGGCGTATGTGTTCCTCAGCTAGACGAGACGCCAGTCCATCGCAGTGTTACTCATTTTTGCCTGCTGAGTGAACTGAAGCAACGTGAAATGAAGTGTTTGGCTCAAGAACACAACGCGTCACCCGGTCCAGGAATCGAAACCACAATCTTACGATCATGATGTTGACACCCTAACCACTGAGCCATGCGCCTCCACATGCATCCTAAATACTAGTCAAAAATTAATGACTCTCTGCAAACCTCATGTAAGACTGTTGTTCTATCTGGGGCGGAGATGCTGATACACATCAAAAAATATACTATACAGTGTCCAAAAGAATGCCATTACACTGGTTAGCAAAAACTCACGCAGAGATGCATTGTGATATCTATCCCACAGAACAGATGCACTGTCTTCTTCCTCTCTCTTCCTTTCTCCTCACTCCTTCATAACGTTACTCCAACGGTTAATGCTTCTCTGTACTAGCCTCTTGCATACCGCATTCTCCCAAACCCACTCATCTCTCCTCTTCATAGCATGTCTATTGTGTCTCGGTCTTAGTGTTTTCTATAGTGGTGGACTTAACTGAATATCTATCATATTGTTCAGACTAGTCTCTAAGGATATGTTAAGATCACAGCCATTGTTTTCCCTCCTGATTAAAACATTATTGAAATAATACCTCTTAGTCATTTTCAGTCATTCAGTTTTGCTTTCCGCAACTACTGCAGCTTCAACATATTGTTCTGCCGTTTAACATAACCACTCACCCACTAGTTTTTACATTTATAATCATTTGGCAAAGAGCAGTGGATTGGTAGGGTGGTTAGAGTACCGGATAAAAAATGTTGTAGTATTTGTTCAAGCTTTTTATATTCTGAGTTCAAATCCAGCTGAGATCAAAATTTGCCTTTAATCTCTCTGGGTTCGATAAAATAAATTACCAGTCAACTACTGGGGTCGATATTATCGACTAACCCCTTCCTTCTAAAATTACTAGCCTTGTGCCAAAATATGAAACAAAAATGGCGGCGACCTGGCAAAATCATTTGAACATCGAACAAAATAGTCTGCGTTACTTTGTTCCGGCTATCTACGTTCTGAGTTCAAATACCGCCGAGATCGACTTTGCCTTTCATCCTTTCGGGATCGATAAAATTAACACCAGTTATGTACTGGGGTCGCTGTAATCGACTTAATCCCTCCCCTCAAAATCTAAGGCCTTGTGCTTTCAGTTGAAAGTATTATTATATTATTATTATTATTATTATTTTATTATTATTATTATTATTATTATTATTATTATCATCATCATCATCATCATTATTATTATCATTATTATTATTATTATTATATTATTATTATTATTATTATTATTATTATTATTATTATTATTCAGTAGTTTTATTTTTATAGCGTGCTTTCACTTCACTACCGAGCGCAGCTCTGTGTGCCTTGGGTATGTGCTGTGATTTGTTGTGATGCTCTGATGGTTATTGTATGGAAAGTGTTCTGCGTAGGATGTGTGCAGGCCTAGTAGTGCAATTTTCTGTATGTTATATGTGTTTGTAAGTCCTGGTGTTTTCGTTATGTATTTGTCTGAATATTTTTTTATCATGCCTAATGCACTATGATAGGAATTGTTTCTGTTTTCAGATTCCACATTCTAGTTACCTCTATTTCCAGGTCTTTGTATTTTGAGAGTTTCTCCATTTCTTTTAGAGTAACGTTGTCATCTGCCGGTATTGATACATCAATTAGAAAGCATTTTTTTTTCTTCATGATCTCTGACAACTATATCTGGTCTGTTGGCCTTAATTTCTCTATCTGTGTGTATCGGCATATCCCAGAGTATGGTTGCTTTCTCGTTTTCTGTGACCTTTTCTGGTGTGTGCCTATACCATCTTTTTTCTGTTGTTATTCCATAATGTTGGCATAGCTTCCAATGTATGTAGGTTCCAACTCTGTCATGTCTGTGAATATATTCCTTCTTAGCCAGGACTGGGCAGCTAGAGATAATATGATTTATTGTTTCTTGTCCATCTCCACATATTCTGCAGTTACTTGTAATATTTCTTTTCATTACATTTTTTTGGTAATTTCTGGTGGGGAGGCTTTGGTCTTGTGCTGCAATTAAAAATCCCTCTGTTTCTGCTTTGAGTTATTATTATTATTATTATTATTATTATTATTATTATTATTATTATATTATTATTATTATTATTATTATGGAAGACTCGCGGATATTTCTTAATTACCGGTTGTTTTTTACTTGAAAGCAGGTAATAACAAATCACCAAAGGTTCCAAGTAGTGCCTTCTCCTGTGACTCAAAGAGACAATACTCTCCTTAGAATGCGAGCTGTACCCAACAATGCTGTCTTCCAGATCACTTCGAACCTGACAGCAGCTCCAGTATTCTTAATATATTTTTCAAAATCCTTGGAAGCTGCTCCTAATGATCCAATTACCACAGGTATCATCATTCTTTCATCATGCACCATAACTTTCCTATCTCGTCCTGCAGTGGCTGGTATTTCTCACTCTTTTCTGTTTCCTTACATTTTACCCTCGAATCGCCTGGTATTGCAAAATCTATTATCTTTGCTTCTTTTTCATCTTTATGGATGATCACGATATCTGGCCGTTTGATTTAAATTTTAGGATGACATAGAGAGCACTTTACCATGAGCACTATTTTGTTTTTGTTCCCACCATTTTTTATCGTGAGGCAGGTCCAAGTTTTTGCAAATTATCCAGCGAATATACTGTGCTGTTCTATGATGCTTGTTGAGATATTCTGTAGGCGCAAGAACGTTGCACATGGAGACAACATTTTTCAGTGTATACCGTGTATACTTACTTTCTTTCTTTCCTTTTTTTACCATTTCATTATATGTAAACCCCAACACTTTATGTCTGTCTCTGTATTGTCCCCCTCATCCTTCGCCCTTGTGGCAAATAAATTAAATCATTATTGTTGTTGTTGTTGTTGTTGTTGTTAGTAGTAGTAGTAGTAGTAGTAGTAGTAGTAGTAGTAGTGGTGGTGGTGGTGTGGTGGTGGTGGTGGTGGTGGTGGTGGTGGTGGTGGTGGTAGTAGTAGTAGTAGTAGTAGTAGTAGTAGTAGTAGTAGTAGTAGTAGTAGTAGAGTATTGTTACTATTAAAGCGGCGAGCTAGCAAAATGTTTAGTAGCATTTCGTTTGTCTTTACGTTCTGAGTTCAAATTCCCACACCTCCCTAAAACTTGCTGGCCGTGTGCCAAATTTGAAACCATTATTATCATTGTCATCATTATCATCATCATTATTTGGACAGTGACTTGTTATAACACATGACAAAATACTTTAGGGTATTTCCTCCGGCACTTCGCATTCTGAGTTCAAATCTCCCAGAGGTCAAGCTTACTATTCATCCTTCTGAAGTTGATAAAATAAAGTATCGACTTATCCCCACCCCTCAAAATTTCCGGCATTATGCCTAAATCAGAAACCACTCTTCCTCTTCTTCCCCTACCTCTTCTTCTTCTCTTTCTTTTCCTCCTCTTCCTTCTTCTTTTTCTCCTCCTCTTCCTCTCTTTTCTTCTTTTTCTCCTCCTCTTCCTTCTTCTCCTTTTTCTTCTTCCTCTCCACGTTCTTCTTTTAACAAAGCCTTTCATGGATTAAGCCAATGGATTCATGCCTTGAGATTTAGTGATTACAAGTTTTCCTAACTCTCAAAATCTTGGTGAAATATCCTTGAAGAATATAACAGATCAAAGCATCTTTTTAATCTCACTATCCAAATCTTAATTCTAATATCTCTCATTCTCTTGGACATCTGTTTTAAATATCACAACTGGGATAGCTTTCAATCACATGAACGAAAGAATTTTTATCTCTCTGATCAATAGGCGTAGGAGTAGCTGTGTAGTAAGTAGCTTGCTTACGAACCACATGGTTCCGGGTTCAGTCCCACTGCATGGCATCTTGGGCAAGTGTCTTCTACTATAGCCTCGGGCCGACCAAAGCCTTGTGAGTGGATTTGTTAGACGGAAACTGAAAGATGCTCGTCGTATATATGTATATATATATATATATATATATATATATATATATATGTATGTATGTATGTATGTATGTATGTATGTATGTATGTATGTACGTATGTGTGTGTGTGTATATATGTTTGTGTGTCTGTGTTTGTCCCCCCACCCAACATCTCTTGACAACCGATGCTAGTGTATTTACGTCCCCGTAACTTAGTGGTTCAGCAAAACAGACCGATAGAATAAGTACTAGGCTTACGAAGAATAAATCCTGGTGTCGATTTGCTCGACTAAAGGCGGTGCTCCAGCATGGTCACAGTCAAATGACTGAAACAAGTAAAAGATTAATACTTTCAGTTTCTTCTACTTTTTGTTCTCGTCCATCCATCCATCCGTCCATCTATCTTCTCTGCTCACTGTTCCTCTATTCCTGGAAGGATCTTAGGGACAGAGTCCTCAGATACGGCCTCCATAGGATCCTTTCTGAACCGACCGTCATTACACTTTCCGGTTGGATTCTCAAGCATGACCAGCAGAGGCTATGGATCTTATCCAACCAGCTCGTTCTTGATTTACCCCCAAGTCTGCTAAAGATTGGCTCGGTTTCAAGAATCCGTCTTGTGGTTCTTTCCAGTGACATTCTAAGTACATGTCCTTAGTACTGGAGCCGTGATTCCTCAATGTGGAGAAGTAGCAGCTCGAGTCGAAGAGACACCATGGTCGCAGAGTTACACACCCTGTCGAGTAACGTTACTCTAAAAATCCTTCGGAAGAACCCGATTTCGGTCGATCGCATTCGTGATCGTACCCTTCCGGTAATTAACTAACATTCGTGACCATAGATGAGAATAGGTAGAAAAACAGAATTGAACGCTAAAGACCTCCTATAATACAGCAAAATCTGATTTTGTCACGCATATCTCCTCGTTAATTCAATCTAAAGAACTCTTTTTTAAAACATACAATTCTAAAGATATTCAAATGCTCGTAGTCATATTTCATATGAGCTTTTGTTGTGTACTGAAATCCAAATTTTCTACTAACTTCAGTGTACCTTTGTTTTTCCATTTTGTCGTTTCTTCCTCCGTTTCTTTACGTATCCTCTGGCTACATTCTCACACTAATTGATACACGTATTCATCTACTTTGTTATGCATTCAACACTGGCTATCTTGCTGGTTTCAATCGATATTTTGCTATTTCCGTTAAGAATTTATTGCTAATGTTACGGACAAAACATTAACATCACAACTCCTCGTTTCTGAAAGTGAAAATTAATGATGACTTGAAGCAACTCAGTACACATAGACATCATAAGCGAACTGATCTGCACAAATTTTATAAGCCAATGAGGAAGCCTTTGCCTTTACATGGTCAGTAGATGTTTTAGAAATAGCACCCAAATTACCCTAAACCATACTTTCCCTGACTCTAAAGCAAAAAAGAAAAAAAGCGAAGAGACCTTGAAATAATATTGAATAGTTTTCGATAAACTGTCCGAAATTAAAGCTCAATGGTCACGGTTGGACCTCCTTTGATCATAAGACTGTTCATTCAGTGTTCATCCGTCGTTAAACAACAACAATGAATTTACCGACAGAAACAAAAGCAGATAGAATTTAATCCAAATATACGGTAGCAGTAAAATGACCTCGTGTTTGTTGGGTCACTACTGCAATCACTTCAAAGACAAGCTTCTAACTACTGCCAAGAAGTACTATTAGCTGCACTCACGGCAACGTATAACAATTAAGTATTATGATATCACAGAAGGCAACATTATCTAAGGTTTCTTTTAAGTGTCTACTAATCTAATATTTTACCGAATCACCTATGTTACTTCGCGAAGTCGCTGGCGGCGTGCCTGCAGCAGGGCGTCTACATAGTCGCTTGACCTGCTAGAAATAGCAGCCAAAACTCCAGGAAATTATACCTAAAAATGACAGGGCAGATTGCACAATGTAATCATAGGTATACAAAATTCTTGGATGATCACGGCTGGAAAGCCTATTGCCAAAGGTTTAATCGGTCAGGTTGACCTAGGATTCAACAACAACGGCAGTAACAGCAACAACAACAATAACAACATCTTAGAGCAATCAACAAGCCAGCAAAAGCACTCTCAAATTGTACACAGCCGTCCTAATAAAGTAATAGGAAGAAAACTGGTCAAAAAAAGAGTCCTAGAAATAAAGAGAGATGGGGTGGTAACAGTTTGGTCGTAGGTCTGCGCTGTCAGGGCTGAACTAAGGCCAAACAATAACACCAGGAACTTAGAGAAAGTGAAGATGGCCGTGTGGAAACGGTAACGGACAACTAGTTGTCGGTTAGCATATCGCCCATCCTTGAGGCAACGATTTATATAGTTCCTAGACATTGCGTTGTGTATGTAATAAGGACACGTAATTCTGAAATGGTACCATAAGGCTGGAACACGCAACAGTTACATGTAGTAGCAGCGCTGTTGTATTGTAAAATGGCTGTTTAGCATTGAGTGCAAAGCATGGAAAAGCAACCTACGATTCATCAGTGTTCAGATCGAAGTATTTGTTTCCGAAACATCAAGTCATATGGATCACTGTGATACTAGAAACGGTTAGACTTTTGTTTCAAAGCTAAATGAACTCATCTTGGGAGAGTCATTATGCCAGTAAACTTTAAAATAGACACACGCACCTGTTCAATATCACTTCTTTATTTGTTGTCAATCGGTTGAATATCTGACCAATTAACTAATCGATTGTTTGTTTGATTGTTTAATGTGATTATTAAACAATCAATCGGTTGTTTGTCAAACACTTTCCATCGTTATTTTCAACCTCTTCAATAAGATGCCCTTACACTTCAAGATCTACCTTAAGTTTGCCTGAGAATTAGTCTTATGCTTATGTGTATGTAGATATGTGAGTGTTTACTTATGTTTATGCATTTCGGTGTGTGTTTGTGCGCAGTGTAGCCGATTTTTTTTTGTAGGCAGGCGTCTGAATGTATGCCTCTGTGTGTGTTTGTGTGTGCCTATGTATGCATATGTGCTTATGCATGCTTCTGTGTGTGTGTGTGTGTGTGTGTGTGTGTGTGTGTGTGTGTTCGTGTGCGCATCCTTGGAGATATGTGTGTGTGTGTCTGTGTGTGTGTGTGTGTGTAACTTTCTCCGTTTTTCCCGTCCTTGTTTTCCTATACATTCGCTGCTTTCTTCCAAGGAATCTAATGTTCTTAGCTTATTTTTTCCTTTAGGCTGGCCAGATTGGAGCAATCTCAAGTATAACCAGCCGAAATTGCAAAGATAATCTGGAACTCGACTGAGGAGAGAAAACTCCGAATGACCCGTCCTTGTTTTCTTTGTAGCATCTATCTGGATGTTTTGCGTTCTTGTCCCATTTTTTATAAATATATATATATGGTTATGTATCAGAATTGTTCATATTATTTGTGTAGTTAACTGTATGAATTTCTTTGCATGCTGCTGTTATTCTAATAATACCCTATATATAACTACCTATACCCACACACTTTTGACCTGCCACCACATTCACCCAAATGGACGTAGGCACGAATGCACACGGGTATATATTGCATGGGTAGTGGTTGTGGGCAAATGCAAAATCAAAGTGAATAGACTCAGTTGCTATGAAGTAAGGAATCGGGTCACAGACGCGACAGTGTTGGTGATAGAATATGTAACGTTGACCTGTTGATTGATAATCAAGCAGTCTATCGAAACAGACACTTGCACTTTCTTATTTTAACGCATAAAACCAATGTTTGTAAGGACAACACTGAATTAGATACAGTATATTACTGTGTTTAATTTATTAGTATGTTAAAGGTGGCGAGCTGGCAGAATTGTTAGCACGCCGGGACACATGCTTAGCGGCATTTTGTCTGTTTTTTACGTTCCGAGTTCAAAATCTGCCGGTGTCGACTTTGCCCTTCATCCTTTCGGGGTCGATTTAATGGACTTAACTCCCTTCCCCTGAAATTACTGATCTTGTGCCAAAATTTGAAACCAGTATATGCTTTAAAAAGCGGCGAGCTACCAGAGTCGTTAACGTGCCGGGCCAAATGCTTAGCGGCATTTCGTCCGTCTTTAGATTCTGAGTTCAAGTTCCGCCGGGGTCGACTTTGCCTTTCCTCATTTCAGGGTCGATAAAATAAGTATCAGCTGAGCACTGGTATCAACATAATCGACCTTCGCCCTAACCCCAAAGTTGCTGGCCTCGTGCCAAAATTTGAATCCAATATTACAAGACAGAAAGCGGAGAATTGGCTGAATCGTTATAACGTTGGATAGATCACCCTCAGGTGTTCGTTCCGGCTCTCTGTGCTCTAAGTTCAAATACAGCTGAGATCAACTTTGCCTTTCGTTCTCTCGGCAGTAATCGATGAATAAAGTATTAAACCTGAAATTAATTTGATTCTTCTCTTTCTCTCTCTTTGACAGTAGGACTTGGCATGTCTTAACTGTCGGTATGAAGAGATAACTGAGCACATGATCTCATGATAGCGAGTATTAGTCATCACTGAATGAAATTATAGCACCGCACGATCTTCACCTCAATTAAGTGATATGATAGGCGCAAACATATATATACAATATAATATATATATATATATATATATATATTATATATATATTATAATATATATATATAATATATAATATAATATAATATAATATAATATAATAATATAATATAATATATTATAATGTAATATAATGTAATATATTAAGATTCCGGTGAATAAGGCATTTAAATGATAAGGCACCCGTTTTGGGTCAGAATAAAAATGCATACACAACAACTAAAGACGAATACAAACATTAGTATTATACATACATACATATATATATAGTGGTTGAATACTGTCAACTGAACGTGACAATCCCGTAAAGGGAATCACATCACCGCTATTTAGCCCTAGGAAGCATCGACACTTCCTGTCGGCTTTGACACATTTCCTGTGTCCTTATATTTGCAAATAGGAGGCAAGCACCCCCGCCAGCTAGGATTAGCACCTGAAGACATGCATGTTTCTGGGTCTTACCCGTCATCAGTCCAGGGTAGCAAGTCCTGCTAGCTGAGATGGCTGCAACCGCTTTGCAAATATATAATATTTTCAGTGATATTTATTCACTGGTTACCAAAATTAGAAATATTGAATTTCTAAATGTCTCAGAGAGACATGAGCGATGGTGGAGCGTCACGTTGAGTTGACAGTATACAGCCACTATATCGCCCCACCACCGCTCATGTCTCTCTGAGACATTTAGAAATTCAATATTTCTAAGCATATATATATATATATATATATATATATATATATAATCTAATACTAACTTTCTAAATGTCTCAAATTTCTAAATGGTGGAGCGATAGAGTGGTTGTATACTGTCAACTTAACGTGACAGTCCTGTAAGGGAATTACACCACCGCTGTTTAGCCCTAGGAAGCATCGAACGCTTCCTGTCGGCTTTGACACATTTTCTGTGTCCTTATTTGTGAAGGGAGGCAAGCACCCCCACCAGCCAAGATTCTTAAGACCCAGAAACATGCATGTCCTCAGGTGTGAATCTTGGCTGGTGGGGGTGCTTGCCTCCCCTTCACAAAGGACACAGAAAATGTGTCAAAGCCGACAGGAAGCGTTCGATGCTTCCTAGGGCTAAACAGCGGTGGTGTAATTCCCATACGGGACTGTCACGTTAAGTTGACAGTATACAACCACTCTCTCTCTCTCTCTCTCTCTCTCTCTCTATATATATATATATATATATATATATATATATATATTATATATATATATATATATATATATAATTGAATAATAAGTTGGATCAACAAGGAGTACGTTGGACATTTATTTTTAGTCACTACAATTGTTCCCCACGCAACGTAGTTCTCCAGGTTTGCAGGTATTTGGTTTTGCAACCTTTTCCCTAAATTATGAAAAAAATTGTCTTTACCAATATGCTGAAAAATAGATGCTAAATCGTCTAACTACATAAAATATTTTCACTTATATTATTACACCACGTGTCGAAACAAAGAATGCAAGCTAACAGAAATTCATAGAAATATAGTAATCCCCGAATCAGTTCCGACTTCTGGATTAATCCAAAAAAGATTCTTCCTAGATAGATAGATAGATAGATAGATAGATAGATAGATAGATAGATAGATAGATACATACATACATACATACATACATACATACATACATAGACAGATATAGATATAGATAATTATTTTTAATCGGTAGAAGTCACAAGGTGACTACAGGGCTGAGGTTTCAAGCATGCTACTATCAAACCTATACATATATATATATATATATATATATATATATATATACATAAAGATAGATAGAATAGATAGATAGATAGATAGATAGATAGATAGATAGATAGATAGATAGATAGACAGACAGACAGACAGACAGACAGTCAGACAGACAGTCAGACAGACTGACAGACAGAGATGCATATATATATATATATATATATATATATCTATATATAAACGGCAGTTTGTCTGTGCGTTTTCTGTGTGTCTGTTTTCTCGTACCCTCACCCTGACCACGGCTTTCAACCGATTCTGATGAAACTTGACACACACATAGCCCAATGTCATAGTTCAAAACTAACGCAGCGAAAATTTTGAAAAGTTCCCCCAGTTCTGAAAAAAATCGATAAATTCGACATGGGGTCGAGAATCAGAAACACAAATTGCAAACTGTCTAGGGGACTCAACTCCACCTTTTTTAACTAAAAAAAAAATTTACCATCATTTTTTCATATTTTGCTGTTTTTGGATATAACTCTCTAAAATGCTTTATAGTTATTTACCTTACAAACCTGAGCAACGCCGGGCGATACTGCAGTATATATATATATATATATATATATATATATATTACATTTATGTGTGTGCACGCGCGCATGTGTCCGTGTGTGTGTGTATGTATGCACGTATATATATAAATCTATATACATACTGAGAGACATAGAGAGAAAGAAATCGGCGGCAGGAGGAGAATATCGATAAAGTTTAGTGAGTAGTCGATTCAGAATGAGAACGATAGATACATTGATTAGTTGACAGACAGACAGATAGATAGATATCTAGATAGATAGATCTAATTCTATACCCATCGCTACAATTCAGCCTAAACCTTAGTTTTTTTTAAATTACGACACCAAATGATTCAATCAAATTCTTTACGGCTTTTTAGAATTTACGTTGGTTTTAAAGGAATCATATTTAAGGATGCGGAAAAAAAAATTTTCAGACAACGTAAGAGGCGGAGAGACATAACAATAAATAGATGAAGAGACAGAACGAAAAGGGAATGGTAAATAGGGGAAATAATGAGCGAGAGAGAACATTACCAAGGATTTCTTTTCTCTATTTTTTTTTTTTTTCCTAGGCGTGTGTTTTATTTTCATTTTTATTTCATTTATTTTCGGTTTTTTTTCTCTTTACCTTGTAGTGTCTTCTTTGATCGATTGGAAAAATCCAAGTCGGGTCAGATAAAAATCACTAGAAGAACGAAGAACTGGAAGAATTTTTTATTCTTTTTTTTTTCCTTCTTTTTTTTTTTTTTCATTTGTAACGAGGAAACAACTTCAAAAACTCTGCCAAATCAGATTGAATCTTTCCAAAACACTTAACTAGTCAATTCGAGATGATTTATTGTCATGTCAGATCAGATACCATTTTTTTTATTATTATTATTATTATTATTCTTTTTTTTTTATTTCATTTTGTCTTTTTTCTTTCAACTAATTCTTTTGACACACACACTTAGATCGTCAAAATTCTTATGAGAGCTTGTCATTGGTGAAGAGGAAGGAGTATAGGGAAGAAGAAGAAGAAGAAGAAGAAGAAGAAGAAAGAGGAACGAGGAGGAGGAGGAGGAAGAGTAGAAGTGAGCATAGTGGTAGTGGTGGTGGTGGTGGTGGTGGTGGTGACGATAATGATTGATGACAATGATGACGACGATGATGCGAAGCTGGAGAAGACCGTCTTGATACTATTCAGCAAACAGTCTTTAAAAACTGACGCCATCAATTTTTGTGGTCATTGTTGTTGTTGGTGTTGCTGTTGCGATTGTTAAAAATCTGTGTTAACTTCCATTGCCTCTGTTGTAAGAGAATTAAGCTACTGGCAAACAAAGATCTGCGATACGGGTTCAATCTTCGCTCGAAATAATTTCTCTTTATCTTATTTTGCGGTTTTTTTTTTTTTGTTTTTTTTTTTATATTAATTTTAAAGGAATCAAATTAAAAGATGCGATAAAAAAATTCAGAGAACGTAAGAGTCTTGCATTGTCTGCATTTTTTACAGGCAGTAAGACGTAACAATAAACAGCTGAAGAGACAGAATGAGAATGGAATAGTACTAAGGGGAAATAATTCTTTCTACTGTCAGCACAAAGATAGAAATTTGGGTGGAAGGGGCTAGTCTATTACATCAACCCCAGTGCCAAGGTAATACTTACTTTATCGATCTCGAAAGGATGAAAGCAAAATCAACGTCGGCGGAATTTGAACTCAGAACGTAAGGATGGAAGAAATACCACTAAGCATTTTGTCAGACATGCAAACAATTCTTATTTCTTTATTACCCACAAGGGGCTAAACATAGTGGGGACAAACAAGGACAGACAAAGGGATTAAGTCGACTATATCGACCCCAGTGCGTAACTGGTACTTATTTAATCGACCCCGAAAGGATGAAAGGCAAAGTCGACATCGGCGGAATTTGAACTCAGAACGTAGCGGCAGACGAAATACAGCTAAGCATTTCACTTGGCGTGCTAACGTTTCTGCCAGCTCGCCACCTGAAATAGGGGAAATAATCATTTCTACTATAGGCACAAGGCCTGAAATTTTGGGGAAGGGAGATAGTTGATTACGTCGACCTCAGTACTCAACAGGTACTTAATTTATCGACTCCGAAAAGATGAAAGGCAATTCGACTTCGGCGGAATTTGAACTCAGAATGTAGCGACGGAAATAAAGGAAATAACGAGAGAGAATAGTTACAAGGGTTCCTTGTAATCCAATATTTTTTTTTCTTTCACCTGAAATACAATCGAGAAAATAAAAGCACTATCATTTTAGTCTGCACTCGCGTTCAGACATTGCATCCCAGCAAATAAACTGATTGTCAGGTGGTGAGAGATAAAGACACATACACACATACATGCGCACACACACACACATCCATTACATAGATGTATGTATGCATGCATGCATGTGTGTGTGTGTGTGTGTGATGGGCTTCTAAATAGTTTCCAATCACCAAATTCGCTCTCCATGAATTTGTTGGCCTTGGGCTGTAGCTGAAGACATTAACTCAAGCTGTCGCGCAGTAAATTGAATCAGAGACCACCTGGTTTACAAAACGAACTTCTCGACCGTGCAGCCTTCTTGGACAAATATCATCATCGTGATCGCACTTGTTCTCAATTCTCCCATTTTAGGTGTTTGTATTGTCAACTTTTTATATATTGAGTTAATTTTCGATATATATTATTTTCAAATTTCGGCACAAGGCCAGCACTTTTGAGGGAGGGGACTAGTCGATTAAATCGACCCCCGTGTTCAACTGGTACTTATTTTATCGACCTCAAAAGGATAAAGGCAAAGTCGAACTCAGAGGAATTTGTACTCAGGACGTGAAGATGAACAAAATGCCGCTAAGCATTTCACCCGGTGTGCTAACGATTCTACCAGCTCGCCGCCTTAATTTTACATATATATCGTAGTTTGTTAGAACCAAAATATCAATGAAGATACATTCTTTCTTTTTGGTAGACTTTAATAATAATGCCTGAAAGATGTTCTTTAATCTTCTCAGTAGGTTTAGACTGGCAGAGAACGATCGCTTTTTGCAGCTCCCTGAAACCTTTTGTAATGTATGTTGTCTCTTTTCTGTGAGATTTCTTTAAAGCTAATAGAGTTTACGGTGTTTGTTAAACTTCACCTCTGTTATATCAATTTATTCTTCTTTTTTTTTTTTGGTTTCAGGCCATGCTGGAGCACCGCCTTTAGTCGAACAAATCGACCCCGGAACTTATTCTTTGTAAGCCTAATACTTATTTTATCGGTTTCTTTTGCCGAACCGCTAAGATACGGAGACATAAACACACCAGATCGGTTGTCAATCGATGATGGGGGTACAAACGCGCAAACACGCACGCACACACACACACACACACACACACACACACACACATATATATATATATATCCGTCTAAAAAAGCCACTCACAAGGCTTTGGTCGGGTCGAGGTTATAGTCCCCCTTGGGCAACACTGCGTACCACCTTGCGTATAGTCCACCTGCATACCACCTTGGGCACCACTGCCCAATGTGGTATGCATTGGGACTGAACCCGGAACCATGTGGTTGGTAAGCATGCTACGTACCACACAGCCACTCCTTATATTTTAGCTTCAGATTGACCTGCCAGAAACAATGTGAGTTATTGCTTCTACACAGCCATTACATGTTGCTATTTTATATTCTGCTTTCTTTAAATATTTGTGTATGCGTGTATATATATATATATATATATATATATATGTATGTATAACGTACAAAATGGGACAAGAACGCAAAACATCCAGATAGACGATACAAAGAAAACAAGGACGGGTCATTCGGAGTTTTCTTTCCTCAGTCGAGTTCCAGATTATCTTTGCAATTTCGGCTGGTTATACTCGAGAATGCTCCAATCTGGCCAGCCCCAAGGAAAAAACTAGGCTAAGAGCATTAGATACCTTGGAAGAAAGCAGTGAATGTATACGAAAACAAAGACGGAAAAAAAATGGGGAATATTACAAAAATACAAATAACAGGACATAACAACAGGTGTCTTCCGCCTAAGGACGAATTAGATTAAGCTAGCGTGTGTGGAAATAAAACTTTACGGCAGGGATGCAAGATTTCACAGGCATAGGGAAGAATGTAGATGTTGCAGGGACGACGGTCGAACCAAGAATGAAAGATCAGGCTTGGCCGAACACCGGTCACGTGGAGAGAGAAGAGAGGGAGGCAGAGGGACAGAAGAATTAAGGAGGGGCAAGAAAAAATGACAGAGACACAGTGAAGTGAAAAGAGAAGATTGATATGCTGAGCAACATAGGGTTTCCAGATTGGTAATCTAAGGAACTGTCGAGTAAAATATTTAGTGTGGCATCTTGCATAACACAGACTTGGTTGGTGAGAGACAAAACAGGTGCATCAGATATACCGAGGCAGAAGGGACTTGCAGTTCGTTGGAGGGGCAGAGTATTATTGTAATAACAATAGAAAAATCGGAAATTAACATACAATGGTTACACTTGCCGTCAACCATTAGACAGTTTAGAGTGAATTGTTATGTTTTGCACTATTTTGGGCCAGAATTGTCTGGAGAGAGCGCGTCGGCAGTGGACTCGGGCGTAAAACGGTGACTGGGTAACTAACATATAAACCATATATTGTCTAAGACTGATCCTTATTGGAGATTTTGTAAAAGTCATCATAGATCTTTTGCTGACCTAATGCCGTACGAAAGAGGATTTTCAGTCATCGTTAGACCCTTAATTTTGAAGAAAGAAGAAAGAAGAAGAAAGAAAGAAAGAGAGGGTGGTGGGGGGGAGGGGTGGGAGGGAGGAGGGAGGTGAGAGAGAAAGAAAATAAAAGAAAAGAAAAGAAAGAAAGAAAGAAAGAAAAAAAGAAAAGAAAAGAAAGAAAGAAAGAAAGAAAGAAAGAAAGAAAGAAAGAAGAAAGAAGAAAGAAAGAAAGAAAGAAAGAAAGAAAGAAAGAAAGAAAGGAAGGAATGTTGTGATATGCCGTTCGAAAGGTCATAAGCAGAATAAAAGAAGTTTTA
>NC_042998.1:128843736-128918736 GCF_006345805.1 Octopus sinensis | reverse complement strand
TGTGTCTAAAGAGAGTCATTCTTTTTTAGTGCCTTATAATTTAACATACTCACCGGTAAAATTTCCGTATATTTACTTATTTACTTTTCTAAAATCTACGTTGCGTCTTGCAACCTTTTCAATAGCTGTTGACTGTCCGTTATTCAAGCTGCGTTCTTTTTGTTCGTTTGTGCGCATGTGTGTGGATCAGTGTATGTGCGCATACACATATATGTATATATGTTTCTTTATTACCCACAAGGGGCTAAACACAGAGGGGACAAACAAGAACAGACAAACGGATTAAGTCGACCCCAGTGCGTAACTGGTACTTAATTTATCGACCCCGAAAGGATGAAAGGCAAAGTCGACCTCGGCGGAATTTGAACTCAGAACGTAACGGCAGACGAAATACGGCTACGCATTTCGCCCGGCGTGCTAACGGTTCTGCCAGCTCGCCACCTTCATACACATATATGTATATATGTGTGTATGCATGTATGTACGTGTACGTTTGTATGTATGTATTCTGCATATTCATGTATTTACGCGTTTTTATATGTATGTGTGTACCTCTTTCTCCTTGTGTGTGTGTATGGGTCTTTGTGACTATGTACTGTGTCTGTATGTATAGATGTGTATCTCCGTGTGTGTCTCCATATGTGTCCTTGTGTGAAGTGAAGTGTGTGTCTATGGACATGTATTTCAGTCTTCATTTGTGCATGTCTATATGTGTGCTTGTCTGTTCATATTAGCTATGTACCTATCCGTCTGTATGTCTATCTGTTTACTTTCATATCCATTTGCCTACATACATATGCATATATACACACAGAACACATCTACATAACAGCCCACTAACTATTCTACCATATATAAAGTGTGGGTTTGGGGGTATGATTACCTACTACGTATATTTCCTATTTAGTACTGGGGATGTTTCATTTATGAGGTCGTACTCCTGTATTTGTCTGAGGGTTGGGTCATTTGGGTGCTTGGATAAAGTGCGGATGCCAAATTGACCCAGGTTGCCTCCATGTTAATCCTTGGCATGATGGTAGAGTATGGAGGACTGTTTGTTTGTTTTTTTTTTTTTTCTTTTTGTCGTCATATTATCTCAAATGCACATTTTGTCCTTCCGCAGTGCTCCTAGATGTCTCCCCTATGTATGTCATGTTCATGTCTTTACAAACATGAATTGTATAGTGTTGTAAAATCATTTGGAACCAAAGTTCAAGTTCAGAAAAAATAAACTCAAGACTTGTAGCACTTTTCCATTTCCCAATCAAGCGAGAGCTTTGCGCTGATCAGTTAAAGGACTTTAAAAAGAAAAGAAAAAGAACTGAGCACTAGAATTAATGACGTCAAAGAAAAGAAACCGGTGTTAACGTTTTCTAAAATCCATTAATAATAATAATAATAATAATAATAATAATAATAATAAGAGCACTCAGAGAGTGCAAACATCCGACAAGGCAACACCAACGTCCTCTCAACGGAGATGATTTTTAAAATGAGAAAATCTGAAATAAACTCGACTTCTCTCACAAGCGAAAATACTAAAGATGAACCCGATCGCTCTCAAAAATTAAAAACACCGGGAAAATAACCCAGTATCCTTGTTCGGTACCTCATCGATAGTCATAGAATGTGAAGGTAGGTGTGCCGGCCGTGTTTGTAATTACCGTGCTGGTACTGTGTGTGTGTGTTGTCTGCTGTGGGAACAGGGACATTTTTCTCTATGAAGGCATTTTTTAGTCTATCCACTGATATAGTGTCTTTACTACCATTGAGGTCTGTAGTGAAAAATTTATCCACGCGTGAAAGAAAACGGAAAGGTCCTGCACACGGTGCTGTTAACGGAGGTTAACAACATCGTTGCGCACAGAAACGTGAGTCCAAGAAGTAAAGCTTCCTTCAAGGCAGAGCTAGAAATGCAATTGTCAAGTAGGTAAGAGGTTTTAAACAGGAGTGATATATTCAAAACTGATAAAACTAAAAACTGTCTAGAATAAATTAAATTTATTATTGTTACTGAATATGTGGATCTTTTCGGTTTGACCGGCAGTTTTTTAAAATAATTTCCACGTAACTAAACACTTTTAAACTTCGTATACTGGTAGAATGTGTTTATAAAACATCTTTTTCTCTTGGCTTTATTGAGAAAATTCTATGTTTTGTAAGATATTTTTTCTTCAATTTCTGCAATTTCAACCAATCAATGACGTCTATTGAGGTGAAAACATTCTGTGCCGTATGAATATGTCCCTCGTTTAAGAAACAGATTCAGTTTATTTACATTTCTGAAGAAAAAAAAGATACCCTTCCCCCCACCCCTAACCCTAACCCTAAAACAGATGGAAATGCAATAGATCGATACTAGAGTCATAATTATAGGTGACAATTTCATATGACACCGCTAGAAAAAACTGCCGGTCAAACCGAAGAGATCCCAATATGTTAGTGATATTTAATTTCTGAACGGTTTTGCTGCCGTTTGTTTATGTAGTTTGAGAAACGTGAATAAAATTAATAATAGAGAAACAAAAACAAAACTTCGGAAACAGCAACACCACGACAGCCTACGTGGAAACCATGAGCTTGCTTTCAAGGGAGATAATCAGAGACTTCAACGTAAGATCGTAATACTTCGCATAAAGTAAAATATAAAAAATCATCCAGAATCTTTGCCCGGTACTGGATCGATCCCAAAATCTAATCAGTTCGTGGCAGTCACGAGGTCAAACATCCCCTAAAGTTTCATTCGAATCCATCCAACGGTTTTTGAGATATCTTGTCCACGGACAGACAAACAAACACGACTGAGAACAATACCTCCGCCTTAGCGAAGACAGAGATAATAAATCGTAGTAAAGAAACTGCAAAAGAAATAATTTAACTTCAGGCTAATGAATTTCTTTGGTAAAGATTACAGAATGAATCTTTATTGCAATTTTCTGCAACGCTTCCCGAAAAAACTGACGCAAAAGCAACGTGCGTCACTAGAAGACATCTAGCTATGTTTGGTACTAATTCTAAGTTTGAGCAAATTTGTTTTGCTTTTATTTCTTGAATGAAAGCTAGAGTTAGTAAAATTAAGATTGACTGACAATCTTCATGATGATATGAAAGCCGCAACCACCTTGCCTGTCGTTATGTGTGTGTGCGTATGTAATGTGTGTGTATTTCGATTCCTGGACCGGGTGACGCGTTGTGTTCTTGAGCAAAACACTTCATTTCACGTTGCTCCAGTTCACTCAACTGGCAAAAATGAGCAACGCTGCGATGGACTGGCGTCCCGTCCAGCTGGGGAACACATACGCCATGGAAACCGGGCCCAAGTGCCTGGCTTGGCTTTAAAAGGGCGCATTTATTTTATTATATATATATATATATATATATATATATATATATATATATTATATATATATATATATATATATATATATTACATGAAGAAGGCTGCGAAACGGCCGTAACCCTAAAGACGTCAAGTAACTAAACATATTCCCTTCTGATACCTCCTGCCTTTTTATGGTGGAGCATGCATTGTTGAGAAGGTCTAATGTGACTGAAACATTTCTATTAACACACACACACACACACACACACACACATATATATATATGATAGACTCTCCCGTCGAAGACAACGTACGTGTTTAGTTTTTCCTGAACGACCTGCACAAATGATTTGCTTATAGTGATCAAATGTATGTGCCATACATTAAGCTCATTCCCTCCATCAAATCGACATTGCCTATACAGATGCGCAAGTGTACCACACGTCAGTTATCAACACGATCACAGAGCAACGTAAAGTGAAGTGTTTCGGACAAGAACACAACGTCAGCTCGGTACGAGAATCGAACCCACATCTAGCGATCGTGAGTGCATCACCGAAACCACTAGGCCACGTGCCATGTGTGTGTGTGTGTGTGTGTTAATAGAAATGTTTCAGTCACATTAGACCTTCTCAACAATCCATGTTCCACCATAAAAAGGCAGGAGGTATCAGAAGGGAATATATTTAGTTACTTGACGTCCTTAGCCTTCTTCATGTAATAATGATTTCAGTGTGTAATAAATTATGTTCACATGTGTGCACTAATATGCAAACGACACATTATACAATACAGTTGTATAATGCATGGCATGTATATTAATGCAGACATGTAAACATTATTCTACACTGATACTATTATTACATGAAGAAAACTGCGAAACAGCTGTAATCCTAGGAATGACAAGTGGTTAAATAAATATATTCACTTCTTAAACCTGACTTTTTGTTGTTCATATACTCCTCATGAAATAATCTCATCGAACAGATCTCCTGGATTTCAGCTGCATTATTGTACTATATATTACATGTGTGAGACCATAGCATATTTGTATTTAGTAAACAGAATGCTTCCCGAGGTATTTTACTCCCATCCACCCACCTTGGACATGTTGTTGATTACATATTCATTTGAAGCTGATTGTTCACTCCATCGCTACTCAAAACATTTAGCTGTGTACATTGCTTCAACTGACAAAATGATTCATTGTCCTGGGGCCTAAAGGACTGCACATCATATGAAACCGAGTAGTGACAAATGATAAAGCTCTATCAGCTTCAAATAAAGAAATTCGCCTGCATTTATTAAGTGGATTTTTTTTTTCTCACTCCATGTTTAAAAAAAAAAAAAAGAATTCATCTTCAAAATCAACAGAGAATTCTGACTGGTTTTAAATGTGGCACAACTGACGAATAGTGAAATATAAATTAATGAAATTCCTTCTCCTCAGTTAAAATACAAATACAGTGTCTTACACTTTATAAATAAAATACGTAACTGAAAGAATAAAGAATTCTTTAACAAGTATCATAAAAAAGACAAGACACTAACGCACATAGTATTATGTATATATTTACATTTAATATACAGTAGCTTATCAACATGAGAATAACATAGTTTCGTCAGTGATTTTAAAAAAATCCCTGCGTGTTTGCAATCTTTTTGATGAAGTCACGTATAAAATAATATTTTGTCTCAAATAACCAACTTAAAATTTGATGTCCCATCCCCAGTACAAACCTAACCCAAGCACCATACATTCTTCAATATAACCTCCGCATTTTCCTAATGAACAAAAATGAATGCTAAAAAAGGTAACATGAATGATTTTGTAAAAACTTAAATATAAAACAATTTTGCTTTCTTCTGGTGGTGGGAGGCTTATAGTTGAGAATATAAAGGATTCTATTTACATCAAAATGTTTAACTTTGAAGTATATATATATAGAAAGATTTTGGTGTTCAAAAATAAACAAAATATAACAAACATTTTCAACAATTGAAATATGAGGTTTCATCCATTGTGATCATGGTCAGTTTCAATAGCTATAAAACATAAGTTATCAATAGTTATTGACCCTAATAATGTTAAGGTGCTGTAGTTGTTGTAATTGTTGTTGTCTGTAATGGTGGTGGCAGTGAAGTTACAAATATTAATAGTTGGACCCAGTGAGTTTAAGAAACTGAAGACTACCAATATCAAAGAATAAAATTCGCAGTTTGGGGTCAGTGGTGGTGGTGATAACAGTGCTGCTCTAGAAGCCAAAGAGTCCATGGCTCACATCTCATCACTGTAACCAGCTTGTGTCCTTGAGAAAAGAAGACAACAGCTGTCTGCGTGACTGCAAATGGGTGACATAAGAAGCCACATGTCCTCTACTGTACAAGTAGGAGCTTTCTGTAACCAACAACATTACATAACTTCATTAGATTGCAATGCTGTGTCCAAATACTTCAATAACACAAGGAAAAGTTAAGAAAACCATTCCTTTGAATATATCCTACTTTAAATCACTACAGGAAGACAAAGTCTTCAATGATATCCTAACGAGCCGGTGGGTTAATCATTACTATTACTTCTGGAAAGCACTTCCAAACTTCATAGATGCTCATGAAAAGAACAGAATAAACATGGTATTAAAGGTTAAGATAACATCAAAAGAGCATATAGTATGTAATCATACAGTATCCGAAAAGCGTGATGTTAATTCTGTAAGGCAGTGCCTTGGGAACTGCAATTACTTAAAGTCTGGCTTGGTACTTTCACTACTAAGCCAATTTACTTTACATTAAAATTAGAAAAGTTAGGTTTTCTCACAACTTAATCATTTTGTTTATCAGTTTCCTTCATCACATTTCACTGGGGATTTAACACTCATTCAGCACACAAAGACACCATCATGGATGCAATGAGATTCGGTGGAGACGAGTTTATCTGAGAATAATTAAGCAATGTGTAGAAACTGTTTAAACAATATTCTCCTCTTATTGTGATATTTGCATTCAGAGCTTCACTCGCAATTGAATTACTTAAGTTTCAGATGAAGAATAAAGCACACATCTGGTTATTTGGCCGCTTAATTCTGAGTATTGAGACGACACCCATCGAGTGCTTTTTGTGTTTGTACACCTATCTGTATGTGTACACACATTATGTATATGTATACACACACAGACGTTTTTTTGTTAATAACCCTCAGGCATTACAGAGTGATGAGTGACTCAAGATTCAAGAGTTTTATGCATTGGCCAATGCACAAAAATCTGAGCACTTGAGTCACTCTGTAACATCTGATAACTGTTAATAAAATACATATACATATACTTGTATTTTGAGTTCTATTTTCCTGTTTGCATCACCAAACCCCTATATATATATATATATATATATATATATAATATATATATATAACAGATATAAATTGATGATGATGATGATGACGATTTGTGTGTGTGTGTAATATTTTTGAGTAGAGACAAAAGACATCACTACTGTTATAGGGTTATGTTACCTAGAATAAACAAACTTTGAACAGTTGCTAGTTTGAGTGCTTAAGATGATTGTCCTCCATCTAAAATGTAAAGATTATCTAGACACAAAAAAAATTATGATATAAGATTTTTCTCTTCATTTTTCCTTATGCATTTTTAAATCATTTCCCTACACTCTTTTTTTTTTTCATGATTTTTCATTCTTCTTCTTACCCTTAAAATGCTGCAAGTTGAAAGCTGGGAGTGAAAAGGCTTACAGTATTTGGTTATAAAATAAATTTGCTTGTTTCTTTTGGTGTTATTCAAATAATCATTATTATATTTAAATGAACCAAAAACAAGGGAAAAGCAGGGGTAGTATTTGATTGATTGATTGATTCTAGTTTCAGCTTATGAGCTGTGGCCATGCTGGGGCACCGCCATTTCTCTTTTTTTTTTTCTTTTTTTTTTTGTAAATTTAGGTGTATTATTGTACAGTGGAACGTCAGTTTACAAATGCTTCCTATTATGAACAAATCAGTTTATGAACAATTTTTCTAACATAAAACATCTTGAATGATAAGCAGCATCTCAACAAACACACAATAAAGGGGGGCAAGAAACTGAGAGTATCAGTGAGGGAGCATCAGTAGCTGTCTAGCTTTCACTCAGAGTACATCCTTGCTCAATTTTGCCATACTTTCTCTTGAGTTTCCAATGGGGAAATGGTTCTAGTTTACAAATATTTCAGGTGACAAAAAATCCTTCTGGAATGAATTAAATTCATAAACTAGGGTTCCACTGTATTATTACAGCAGCTATTTCACTCTTCTACTTGTTTTGCAGCTCAGAATAAATGTGTGTTTTGATTTCCATATATTTGGTTCTGTTATTATTGATGTAACAAGCTTAAGGGATTTTTCTTTAAACAGTATAGATTACATTTTTTTTTTCATTTTTTTCTTCCTTTCTATTAGCATAAATATTTTCATACCACAAGCCATATTTATACCATTCAAACTTTAAACAATGTTAAAACAATATATATATATATATATATAAAATATACACATATAAACAATAATGTATTTTCATAGATAAGGTTTGGCTAAATTATGGTCTTGCTTCTGTAAACACCAGGGTGTCTTACTCAAGTCACAGCTTAGTCTAATATTTATCACTTTTGCCACAGAACCATTCACAGATAAGTCATACTGGGAAACTTTTTCATACGCCAAAGTATCAAACCCAGTTTCATAATCACGGTGGCTGGAAATCTGCAACATAAACAGAGCAAAAAAATGAGATTCAAAAATAGAGTTTAGTTAGTTAGTATGTTGTTTTGTAACAGTGGTGTATTGATGAAAAATATTTGCTTGCTTTTTTCAATGATAAAGCAGCGGAAAAGAAAGGAAAGAATAAAGAGAGGAACAAAGAAAAAAGACAAATAAAGAGAAAAACTAAAGAAAGGACTAAAAAATAAATTTAGTTTGCTATTTCTTATGTTGATAAGTACATCTTTTCCATTATATTTTCAGTAAAAATTACTTAACACACAAAACAACATGCAATTTCTTCTGGATATTCACTGGCATAAACAATCTAACTGACCACTGATATTAAGGTTCTGGCAGCACTGAAGCTGGAATCACAAGTTCTCTATTCTCTGCCTACATGTTATCTCTTGGTCATAATATCAAATTTATTTTAGAGCAAGACTAGAAATAATTCTTGGATTTAATATATTTACAATATTTCTTGACATAGCTGCAACATAGCTTCAAGTCCACAGTGAACTAATCAGAGAAACTTTCATTAATGCTACTAATGTCATTATGAAATCCATGCTTTACTCACTTCTGAATAAATGTGAGGCACAGTATCACTGGTATTATTGTATTACTGCATTGCACATAGCATTTTAAATAATATTAATTATCAATTATCCTCCTGATTTTGAAAACAGTTTAAGTTCATTACAGAAAATAAATCCAGCCTCCTGAAAGATTGAAGGAATCCTCTCCTTTTAGATACAATGAAATCAGGCTCCACTTTCAGTAGGTAAAACTTATGACAAGTATCACTCAAGCATATCACAACACAGAAACATCATTCATCATTGTTCGACCGTGGTCGAGACAATGGAATTTACTATGCTACGCCAGACTTCACGGTCCATCATAGCATTACGAAGGTCCTGTTGCTGGATGCCTGTATCCCTGGAGATTACACCAGGGTAGGAGAGTGTGTGCCCTCTAGTATCGCAAGCAGATGGCTTCCAGAGGAGAAGAATAGAAATTACCTCGTTTTCAGCTCTACAACAATGTCCAGCAAACTGGACTCTTCTACCTTTCACAAGAGATGATACAGGTGGTAATTTCCCATATATTTATACTTTGGTTGGATGACGCTTCCATGAGAGATTTTGAGCTCTCATAAGGAGGTGAGTGTAAGTTCCATCCAACTGCCTCTCAAGCTTCTTTGATAACGTCCAGGTTTCTGAGCCATATAGTAGAATTGGTTCGACTGTGGCTTTGAAGATTTTAAGTTTGAAATCTCTACTTAGATTTGATGACCAGATCTTATGCATATCATTATAGGCTGACCAGGCCATACCCTTTCTAGTTAGAAAACACAGAAACAGACACAGCATACACAAGCAGAGGTTTGTCCAGTCAGTGCTGACTTGGGGTTAAACAACAGCAATAAAAACAGAGACAAACTGACATTTGCATAATATGGTGTTATGGCAAAAAAAAAGCATCAATGTTGTGGAAAAGCTATAAAAAAAGAGACTAACACATGAATACAAGAGAAAATACTTACATAGTGCTGGTTGAAAAAACGGCTGGTATCACGTCGACGTTTTTTGGAATCATGTAAATGTTTAAATGTTTTGTAACCAGTTGTAATATTTTGTGGGCGAGATATCTGCAATAAATGAATCAAGAAGGAATTGGTCTTCAACAAGTATGAATACATATATCATCATCATTGTCATTTAACGTCTGCTTTCCATGCTGGCATGGGCTGGACGGTTTGACAGGAGATGGCTAGGCAGAAGACTGCACCAAGCTTCAGTGTCTGTTGGCATAGTTTTTATAGCTGGATGCCCTTTCTAACACTAACCACTCTGCAAAGTGGATAGAGTGCTTTTTACATGGCACCAGCACAGATGAGGTCAGTTTTGGCAGGGTTTTTACAGTTGGATCCCTTCCAAATGCCAACCACTTTACAGTGTGGACTGGATGCTTTTTACATGAACTGAATGCTTTTACACAAACATTATATATTATATTTATAAACATGCAAATGACTCCTAAACCCTAAAGAGATTTTAAGGACCAGTAATTATTTCCAGTTTCCTGACATTAAATGGATCAGACGCAACACTTTCCTTGGGTAAGGATACAGATATATAATGGGTAAGGATACAGATATATAATGGGTAAGAACTATTTGAACCAAAGTAATCAAGAATCAAATTCTGTTCCCAAATAGGTGCAGAGTTTCAATTCACAGATTTAAACTTACTATACAAGACAATGCTTGGCCTAAGAACTTGAGCATCAAGTTAGCCATCAGTGACAGAAATAATACTTTAACAAGAACAAAGTGAGTATTCTCAGTAGCAGAATTTTCTGTGAGATGGCTGCCTTAGTTGTAGTAAGTTGTTTCAATAAAATATCTCACTACTGGTTGAATGACAAATGGTTTGAATACGGCATATGTCAAAAGCCCAGTCCACCTAATTGAAAACAGGTACCACAATACATTGTCATGAGAAGCAAGTATTTGATATTTCAAAGCTGATTTCAAATACTTCCATATCCATAGCTTTATCGAGAGATGGGACCAGCCAGATTAATGTAACCCAGTTGCATAGACTGTATAAAAATGGATTCTTTAATTTTGTTCTATGAAATGGGTTATGAGAATCACCAACATAGGAATTCTACCTCAGACATAGTCAAGTTGTACAAAGTAAGAACACCAGAGCAAAATTACAAAAAGGAAATTCCCAACTTTAGAGGAATGGGTATATTTACCCATCTTAAGGTATCTAGTAAAAGTGTTATATTTACAAACTGGGGGCATATAGAGGAAACAATCATCAGGGAAGTGTCTATGTGGTCACTTAACCTGGTAGAAATACAGGGTGGTCCAAAATTTGCTCTACCACTTAGTACATTCAAATATATTAAAAGGTAGTTTGAATTTCAGGCCATCCTGTAGAAGTGAAATCTATGGAATCACTCCTTGCTAAAACAAAAATGGGACACAATGTACAATATAGTCCTACATATCACTTAAAATTTTTTTTTTAATAAAAAAACAGGAAGATCATGGCTGGAATATTTTTGCTCACAGGTTTACTCAATCAAAACTGACCTGGGGCCAAACAACAATCAAGCCATCTCTATAGAGCAATTAAACAAGATAAATATTTATGTATTTTGTTGTGTCTCAGGAGGGTCATTATGCCAATAATAAGCATACACACAACACTGGTTCTATTTCACTTCTATTATCATTATTAGTCAACTATTAGTGAAAAAGAACAGGTGTGTGTGTATGTGCATGCACACTTATTAATAATAATGACCCTTTTGAGATACAACAAAATCTGTTTCAATACATGGGTTCACATCAAGAATCTTGCAAGCCAAATACAAAATTAAAATATTATCTATTTTATGCATCACTAATTAAACATAAAATTTATCCATCCTTAACTGTTAGCTGACAGAAGTAAATACTAATCAGTTAATTAACACACTGAATGCATTAACTGAGAGCTACCAGAAGTGGTTCTTACAATTATAGTACTTCTTTTTATTGTTGTTGTTGTTGTTTAGCCCCAGGTCAAGTAGTCCTTTGATCAAAGACACTCCAGCCACAACCTTCTTGTCTTTTACAAGTAATGATCTCTTATTGTGGAGAGGACATGTGGAAAGGGTAGATCCAGGAAAACATGGGACAAACTGGTAAGAAAAGATCTTCAGATGCTGGGCCTTACAGAGGGGATGACTAGAGACCAAAACTTCTGGCAGTTTGCTGTGCTTGAGAAGACACATCAAGCTACATAATACTGTGGTTATCCTTGCAAACAGGCATGTCCCTACATCCCTCTTCAACTGAGGGATCCTAATCTTGAAGGCTTGTAGGTGCTGATACCACATAAAAAGCAGCCATGCTGGTGCCACGTAAAAGCGCCCAGTACACTCTGTAAAGTGGTTGGCATTAGAAAGGGTATCCAGTTGTAGAAATGATGCCTGGGCAGCTCTTCAGCTTGCCAGCTCCTGTCAACCTCTCCAACCCATGCCAGCATGAAAAAACATGTTGATGATGCTGATGATACTACATCAACCAACGTGACCTTCTTCTTTAAGGTGATGAAGAGTAATTTGAGGAAGGCTTGGCTATTATTTCAAACAGGTTCAGTGAGCACAGAGAGATTTTCTCATTAACACCCATCCATAGCAGTAGTATCGTTGTAAGCAAGCAAAAAAAGAGTAGGCTCTAAGTCGCCTCACTGCAAGTGTTGATCAGCACATCAAAACCAGCACCAATAACTTCATTGATGATACCAAAGCCAGACCTCTTTTCACTTGATGCCAATATTGTAAAAGAAATCATAACATGATTTGCAGAACAAGAATACAAGCTAATTTTCCATCAATTACTAGGTTTAAAAAAAACATCAAATAAATAAAAAATAAAATAAGCAAACAGTGAAAACAAAAGTAAAAACACTAAGTAAAACAAACAAAAAAAAAGAACATAACTACACAACAAAATTTCTTAAACAGAAAATTAAAAAAAATTAAGAAATAAAAATTGGAATGCAAATGGAAATTCCAAAACACACGGCACCATTTCTAAAGCAGAAGGAGCCAAAGTTACGTCTCAAAAGAAAGATTATCGCTGATTCCTATAGGAAAAGCCATTGGCAATGAATACACAGAATTCTAAAATTTGCTTTCGTCAGGAATTCTATAACATCATTTTGACTCCCTATTAACATTTTCCTTTTACTTCCATTTGTTATCTTCTTTAATTTAAATAAATAAATATACACACAGAATCACACATAGTCAGATATATGTATACACATACACACATGTATACACACACACACACACACACACGTATGTATAAACACACATATGCATAGACACACACACATACACACATGCAGACATACACACACACACACACAAACATATATTAATCTTTCAAGAGATTATTATAGTATATTCACATTCTTTAAGAGGGGGAGATTTAGTTACATGGTGGTGGTGGTGGTAGTAGTAGTAGTAGTAGTTGTTTTAGATGAGATATTTTAGATTTTCAGTTTAACCATATTACTTTATTCATTTAGCATTTTTAGTTATTTATATTCCAGTTATTGTCATACTCTATTTTTTGTTTGTCTTTATTGGTTTCTTAGCTTTCAGTTGGTTTTATCATTATCATTATTTTTATTATTATTGTTATTTTTATCATTATCATCATTAAGGCACTGTGATGGCAGCACCGTTGTTATGCTGTGCAAAAACACTAGCGATATTTTGTCCATCCTTACGTTCTGAGTTCAAATTCTGCAAAGGTCAACTTTGCCTTTCATCCTCCCAGAGTCAGTAACATAAGTACCAGTTACGCACTGGGGTTGCTGTAATCGACTTACCTCCTTCCCCCAAATTTCAAGCCTTGTGCCTATAGTAGAAAGGATTATCATTATTACTACTACTACTACTACTATTATTATTATTATTAAGGCAGCGAGATGGCAGAATCGTTAACATGCAGGACAAAGTGCTTAGTGGCATTTCAACCATCTTTATGTTCTGAGTTCAAATTCCGCCGGAGTTGACTTTGACTTTCATCCTTTCTGGATTGATAAAATAAGTACTGAAATTGCTGGCCTTGTGCCAAAATTTGAAATCATTATTATTATTAGTATTAGTAGTAGTAGTAGTATTAAAGTACTGAGATGGCAGAACCATTAACATGCCAGGCAAAATGTTGTCTTTATGTTTTGAGTTCAAATTTTGCCAAGATCGACTTTGCCTTTCTTCTTTTCAGGGTTAATAAAATAAGTACCAGTTGAGTACTAAGGTTGATGTATTCCACTGATCTCCCTACTACAAAACTGCTGACCTTGTGCCAAAATTTGAAACCATAATGACTATCATTATTACCTCTGCCTTAGCAAAGGTGGAGGTATTGCTTTCAGACATGCTTGTTTATCTGTGGATAAGATATTTCAAGTACCACAACATGGATTCAGATGAAACTTTCAGAGATGTTTGGCCTTGTGACTGGCACAAACTGATTAGATTTGGGGATCAATCCACTACCGGACAATATTTACTTTACATGATTAAGATCTTATGTTAACTTTCAAGTCTTTCTCAATTATCTCCCTTTGGGCTGTAACTATTTTGAATGGTGAATTTGTTAACTTTAACTAAGGATAAACTATTTATTACTGTTACTAAATTTTCTACAGCCACCTTCACAGTCCATAACTACCATTAGGATTGATCATATACAAGACAAGGATTCTAGATTATTTTTCTAGTTTCTTTACTTAATTTTTGAGAGCCGTCGGGTTCATTTTTAGTATTCTCGTTTGTGAGAGCAGTTGAGTTTATTTCAGATATTCTCATTTTAAAAATCAGCTCTGGCTAATCATTGAGAGGATATTGGTGTTGCCTTGGCAGAAGTTTGCACTCTCTGAGTGTTCTTGTTGTTGTTATTATTATTATTATTATTCAGTAGTTTTATTTTTATAGTGTGCTTTCACTTCACTACCGAGCGCAGCTCTGTGCGCCTTGGGTATGTGCTGTGATTTGTTGTGATACTCTGATAGTTACTGTATTGAAAGTGTACTGCGTAGGATGTGTGCAGTGCCGAGTAGTACAATTTTCTGTATGTTATATGTGTTTGTTATTATTATTATTATTATTATTATTCAAGCACTGAGATGGCAGAACCATTGGCTTGCCAGACAAAATGTTGTCTTTATGTTTTGAGTTCGAATTTCGCCAAGGTCAACTTTTCCTTTTCTTCCTTTCAGGGTTGATACAATAAGTATCAATTGAACACTGGAGTCAATGTAATCAACTGGGTCTCTCCCACAAAATTTCAGCCCACATAGTAGAAAAGTTATTATTATTGAGTGAGAGAGCAGTGCATGCCATCAAAGTGACACTGGGGTAAAATATACGAAGCCTAGTATACCCATCATGACTATCCATCTGATAAGGGTACACCAAGCACATGCATTACAACCATATGTGGGCAATATGGTGATCACATATCAAGATAAACAACACATGACCTTGCAAGTGGAACCCAGCTGGAATTTTCTTCAAATTGAGTAGCCAAACCCGCTGAAAAGGTCCCTGAATAAGGGTTGTTTAAGGATGTTGAACGAAACACCCATGTTTCCAGAGGTGAATTATCCAAATCCCAAAGAATTCCTCTGAACATATGGCTATGATGCTCCCTCACTACTTCTGCTCATGGTTAGAGACGCACATATTGTCAGCCACTAAGGGACATGCTCAACTGGTTATGGCCAAGCAACTGACAAGCAAATCTGTGGTATTAAGCAGAATATTTGCTGTAGCCCATATTTTATACCAAGACAAAATAATGTACATGATAACACTTCCAATTAGTTAAGATGAGAAGCCATGAGAGCCACTGCCTGGTACTGCATTAGGGCATTTATTATTATTATTATTATTATTATTATTAGTATCATCATCATCATCATCATTAGGGCAGTGAGATAGCAGAACTGCTAGCACACCAGGTAAAATGTTGCTAAGCGTTTTGCCCATCTTTACATTCTAAGTTCAAATTCTGCCGAGGTCAACTTTGCATTTCATCCTTTCGGGGTTCAATAACAGAAGTGCCAGTTGAGCATTGGGGTCAATATAATTGACTAGTCCCCTCCTCACAAATTTCAGGCCTTGTGCCTATAGTAGAAAGGATTATTATTATTGGATATTTTTTTTTTATTTTAAATCTGATTTTATTTAGAGAAACATTCCAGAATATTCCATACACACATACAGACACTCTTTCTCTTCTTCCATGCTCCAACTATCCCTCCATCCTTCCAGCCAGCCAGCCAGCCATCCATCCAACCAACCACAAAACATCTATTTTATATAATCGGTAGTTTCCTTTTACAGTCTCACATCTATTCCAATTCTTTGCTTCCCTTCTTTGTCGTCATCCCACCCAGCATCCACCCACCCACCAGATATTCAATAAATTCTTTGATAAAATAGATAAAATAAATGTTACAACAACAACAACAAACACAATAACAATAATAACAATGATAACAATAATGAACAATAATGCAAAAATGATAACACAAATGGTTATTACTGTAAGGCAAATAATAATGATGATGATGATGTATATTATAAAATTGGTAACAACAAGCAAAAAAAAAGAACAAAAGCAACTTCATGTTTTTTTTGTTGTTTGTTGTTTGTTTCTTTCACTCAAAGAAATTCCAATGCGTTTCTCAAAACAATTTGTTTTGCAATAACCAATGTTTAGAATTAGCCGGTTGTTGTTCCTGTTGTTTGCAGGTGCGGTTATGTTGCTGCTGCTGCTGCTATTATGGTTTTGTTTCTCTCTGGATTCACTCAGCTATTGAAATGGTATTAATGGTTCTGCCAAGTTCTCTTTTGAGCAACCCTACATTTTATTCCATTTTAGTTACCAATATAATAAACAAACACATTGACTGTGCATCTGTATACAAAGGTGTGCCTATACAAGTACATGCATATGTTCATACAGGGTTTGTGATGCAAACAGGAAAAGTAGAACTCATAACATAAAGTATATATATATATATATTACATATATTCATATACACATGCACAAATTCCTCACTTAACACAACCAGTCCCTTTAAAGTGCCAAGGTAAATGTAATAATCATATATAAAATGATAAATATAAATATACAAGTGTAAAATATTACAATTCATCCAACTCCTTTTTTGCTTATTTTTCAAACATCCTCTTTTTTCACATATTTTCTCCCTAACTACCTGCCCAAAAGGAAAACAAGTTAAAATACAATAAAACAAATTTATTCTAACATTTAATACTTTTTTCAAAAAAAAAATTCATTCTACTTCCTCTCATCTTCCAACACTTTTCTTTAGCAGCTCATTGCATTATCAATCATTTGGTGAACTTGCATGTTGTATTAGCAAGGTAAGTTTTGCAGGGATGTGTCCTTCCAAACTAAAGTATTCTCATCAACTTTGAAAATCTGTCATCATAACTTTCTTCTTCCGTAAGCCTTTGAAAATCTACTTGAAATTTTTCTTCAGTTTCCTCATCACTGGCAGATTCACTTTGAATTCTCATGTTGTGCAAACCAGATCACTTTAAGTATTTGAACCACACAAAACTACTTATAAGTTTATTTCTAACTTCTGCTTTATTGTCTCCTTTCAAGGTAGAGAACAGGATCAAAGCCTCCATTTTAAAGTCTGGGTACTCAATGGAATACAACTGATTACAGTCTTCATTCCATATGAGTAATAAGTCTTCCATTTCAATCATCTCCTCATTCTAATTTGAAGTTGATTGCATTGCTGTCGAAGATGAAGCCATCTGTTTTTTTGTTTTGTTTTTTTTTTTGGGGGGGGGGGTTCTGATAATCTTCAGGTTGCTTTAGAAATAGTGCATAGTCATTTCATTCAATCTAAACCTGTGGGCAATCACTTACTTTCTAGCACCATTATCATAATTTTTAATTATTTCAAGTTCCTTCCCTAAAGTAAAAGCTTTTTACCCGCTTTAAATGAAGTCATTCTCAAATTCATTTTCCCTGTTATCCATTGCTGATGGGGAAAAGTATTCTAATTAAAAAT
Source organism: Octopus sinensis (assembly GCF_006345805.1). Taxonomy (NCBI): domain Eukaryota; kingdom Metazoa; phylum Mollusca; class Cephalopoda; order Octopoda; family Octopodidae; genus Octopus; species Octopus sinensis. The sequence continues at coordinate 128,901,013 of NC_042998.1, read as the reverse complement.
GAAAAATAAGTGATATCATGAGGAGAAAGAGAAAAATAAAAGAAACAAGGGTTTCTACTGCCAGCTGCCAGCTATTTCTATGGCAATATAATGTTTGCTATGATATTTTTAATTTTATGATGCACGAACCATGTTGCACGAAAATTTATCTAAAGTTGAAGAAAAGCAGGTTACAGTTAATAAATAGTACAAACTTGAAACACGTTAATTAAAACCTTGTTGAATAAGGGGCTCCTCTGTGTGGGGGGGAGGGGGATCACACTAACCATCATATAATCATATATGAAGTGATAGCAGAAAAGAATTTATTTTCCTGAAGAAAGTTCTTTGATGATGCTTCACACTTTCATGGAACTGCAGCAACTAAAAGTGCTGGTACATCCATGATCACAAAAAATGCAGAATACTGATGGCTCTTTTTCCTTCCTTATACCTTTCATTAATTCTCTCTGGCATCATTTGTACTTGGCCAATATCTTGTCCTATGCAGTCATCCATTTCAATTAAATATCACTTAATTATACACATCCTAATATCAGAGTTTCAGCAGCCCTTATCAGTAGCCTCCACATTTCAGATAACAGTAGAGTACAAACTTAGAGATCCTAGAGCCGGCTATACAAATCACATCCCACCCACTACTACTATGATTCTAGAAAGATACATTCAACATTAGATGTAGTTGCAAGATGCAAGATCCCTTAGTTGGCAGATGGTTTTGTCAAGAATATTCATTATATTTCATCATTTACATGGCATCCATGAATTGTAGTCATGTTCACTGTTGGTTCCATGTAAATGGCACCCGTGTGGCATGTAAAAGCACCCATTACACTCCTGGAGTGGCTGGCATTAGGAAGGGCATCAAGTTGTAGAAGCCATACCAAATTAGACTGGTACCTGGTGCAGTTCTCCAGCTCATCAGTTCCAACCGTCAAACCGTCTAACCCATGCCAGCATGGAGGGTAGACGTTAAATGAAGATTACGATGATTTCATATAAGATATTATTGGTATTTTATTAGGTTTTTGATGCATTGATGACAGAGTGTGTAGGTGTCAGTAGAGAACAATAAGTGGCATAACACTGCTGTTAGATACACTTTGCATTTTGTTGACTGTTTTATGCCTCGCTATTTCTGCAGTCCATTACTGAGCTTCCAAATAGTCACCACAGCAGACTATGTCCAGCTGCTGTCATAAAAATTTGTACTGCCCAAATATTTGAACTTCTTCATACTGCATAATTGTTATATATTCCATTTGATTTACGATTGTTTATATTCCATCACACCAGGTTCAAGTTAATAATATATGACTTCACTATTTTTCTGACAACTGAAAAGCCAAAGGCTTGTCACTGTATATTCAGGATCATGTGTAATTTTCTGGATAATTTCCAAGAAATGAACTCCCAGAGCTGAGTCATCAACAAAGAGAAGTTCTCAGATGCAGATATCACAGCACTTCCTCATCCAGCTGTCACCTTCCATGTTTTCATATACCACAACCAGAAAGGAACCTGAACAAAACAAAGAAGACAACAGCTTTTCCTGATTTTATCATCATCATCATGAAACATTCATTTTCCATGCTGGCATAAGTTGGACGGTTTGACAGGAGCTGGCCAGCTGGAGAGATGCCCAGGTTCCAACTGTCCATTTTAGCACGGTTTATTCAGTTGGATGCCCTTCTTAATGCCAAACATTTCACTGGGTGCTTTTTACATGGCACACTTTTACACAGCACCTACATGGGCACTTTTACATGGTGCTAACACAGGCAGTGGCATAGACACTTTTACATGGCACTGGAATGGATGCTTTTACATGACACCAGCAGTATTCCTAAACATGAAAAATTCAGATTGGCATTCAAGAAAAATTCTTTTTTTTTTTTTGTGTTTGTTTTTTTGTTCTTTTTATCAGTTACCTAAACAGTAATTTTGCCAGAATTTGATAATTTTTATTTGCAAATAGTGGCTATCTGCATTTTTGAACTGTTGCAGATCATTACATCGCTAACATTCTCTGAAGATAAGTGGAATCTACAACACAATTCTATCCCACCAGGAGTTGCCCCTCAGTTTTGTCTCTTGGGTGGTAGCTTCAGCTCTTCTATAGTCAGCAGAAAATTAAAACTAATATCTCTTGGAAACATGTTGAATGTACTCCAGAGAATTTCAGAAAAATTGTTCAAGGCTAATTTAGTAACTCACTAAAATGTTCCTGCTACCATTTTCTAATAATATTTTTCTCAGTGTAAAAGTATGAGCCATCCTTACTGTTCTGGGAACTGGTATACAACTGGCATTGTTTGAATCAGCCAGCACCTGAACTTTATCTTGCTTCTAGTTCCACTATTGGCCTTCAACACCAGCAAAATGTTCAGTAACAAGACATTTACATCTTTGATTGTTAACTTGCAATGTATTTCATCTACATAGAATGGCTTTATGGAATTTTTCATTCAAGTAGCAGCTATTGAATATTTGTATCATTTCCATCAAATTGGTCGGGATGCTTGCCAACTGGGGACACCAATCAAGACAGCATTGTTTTGTAGGTTGCCACACAAAGTTGCTCCCCAAAACTACTAACTGTTGTAATGCCAAGTAACATTTTCAGTTTGCCAATTATATTTACTTAAGGATGATGCACTTAAGGATTTTTCTGTTGTCATCCAATCTTTTTATTACAATGCTACTACATTTCTTGTAATTCAGACAAATTACAGACAAATTACATGTTATACACATGAGTAGGCAGTCAAATAGTTAGTCCACTTCATGGCATATGTAGAGATTATATCCATAATATTGTTCCAATGCATAAACTCATAATCTAACAGATGTTGCAATTTTGACAAAGAATGGCACCAGTTGTAAAACCACTGTCTGAAACTCAAGAGGGTGTTTCTCTTGGTCAGATCATATTTCATGCACAGTTTAAGTAGAAGTTCTCAACTTCTATTTACAGCTATGCATGTCCGGCCCATGCCTGTGACATGTAAAAAGCACCCACTACACTCTCAGCGTGGTTGGTGTTACGAAAGGCATCCAGCTGCAGAAACATTGCCAGATCAGATTGGTGCCTGGTACAGCTGCTGACTCTCTAGATTTCAGTCAAACGGTCCAACCCATGCCAGCATGGAAAACGGACTTTAAACGATAATGATGATAATTGCACACACTTGGAAACAGATGGGGGTTGGTAATAACAGGAAGGACATCCAACTGTGGAAATATCCGCCTCAGCAAATTCCGTCTGACCCATGCAAGCATAGAAAAGTGGACTTTAAAGCTACGATGGTGTGTGTGTGCGCGCGTTGCAATGATGACACAATAAACATAGAATGGTTAGTAATGTGAGCATTGCTCCAGTATAACCTTAACTGAATGGCTAACATAGCTGAAAGAAAAATTAATCAGTTTTAACCAGGATGGTTTTAACTTAGGATTTAAACGAAGAAAATCACCGCACCGCTCAAGAAATCAAAAATATTTAAACAAACTGCACGCTGTCAAGGGAGGTAACTCTTTCAATAACTGCCAAATTTATTGGCCCTGACTTTTCATATGCATATACACATGTTCTTGACTATCGTTTCTTTTACTTGTTTCAGACGTCGATAGACTATGGCCATGCTGGGACACCGCCTAGAGGAATTTTAGTCGAACTAATGATCCCACAGTTTATTTTCTTTTTAAGCCTGGTATTTAATCTATCGGTCTTCTTTTTTACAGAACTGTTAGGTTATGTGGGACATAAATACACCAACATCGGTTGTCAAGTGGTGGTGGGAGAGAAACAGAGACATAATGACCAACACACGCATATATATATATATGTCTTCGTCTTCTGTTTCTTCCATCTATATATACGATGGGCTTCATTCAGTTTCTATCTACCAAATGCACTCACAATGCTTTGGTCAGCCCGAGGCTATAGTAGGAATCACTTGACCCAGGTGCCACACAGTGGGAGTGAACCCAGAACCATGTGGCTGGGAAGTAAACTACTTACCATATGCTTGTGCCTAACTATGCACAGAATAGGAGAACTGTTTTAATTTCCAATTTTTAATTATTACCTAATTCTAGACTTTGAATTGTTATTTGATAAGATAGGCATACAGATTGAAACTGGTATTATTTTATAAAAGTCAATGTAACGAATATAAACATACTTATCCTGTCCCACTAAAGTTTAAAAAAAAAAAGCAAAACGAATTTCCAACATACTATCATGTGGTTTCCACTTTTACTTTTTACCAATAACCTTTGATTTGTATGGATTCTTAACCCCTTTTCAACTATATCTGTATATTCACATATAACATGTAATTATTTCAGATGTTACAAAAGACTTGAAATAGAGTTAGGCTAAGCACATCCTAAAGACAAGTAACCAGAGGTGAACAAAAACGATGAACAAAATGGGTAGATTTGACCAAAAAATTAGAGAACTGGGATCCAATGCTGAAAGGAGAATGTGCCTCTAACCAGCTGCAAGACAGTGGCTGATCTGACTGATATTTAATGCAGGCGGTATTAGAAAGCTAATTAGAAATAGTTATGAGTGGGTGGGATATAATATCAGTCTCCAACTAATATTGTTCTCATTATTTCAGCAAGTACAGGAGAAAATTTGGGGCATGTTTAGGCCTTATTATAACTGTATCATCAAAATGGCAAGCTAGCAGAATCATTAGCATGCATGAAAAAAATGATTAGCTGCATTTTTCCACCTTTACATTCTGAGTTCAAATTCTGTCAAGATCGGTTTGCTGTCATCTTTTTAGGATCAATAACAGAAGTACCAGTTAAGCACTAGGGTCAATGTAGTTGAGTAGCTCCCTCCCACAAAATTTCAGGCCTTCTACCTCTAATAGAAAATATTATATATTTCTTTACAACCCACGAGGGGCTAAACACATAGGGGACAAACAAGGACAGACAAACGGATTAAGTCAATTACATAGACCCCAGTGCATAACTGGTACTTAATTTATCAACCCCGAAAGGATGAAAGGCAAAGCCGACCTCGGCAGAATTTGAACTCAGAACGTAATGGCAGACGAAATACGGCCACGCATTTCACCCGGCGTGCTAATGTTTCTGCCCATTCCAGTCAATCCTTTCTTCTCTTGAATTCTCTTCTCATATATAAGTTTACAGATGCTTAAAATTGAACATCAAAAATATAAACCAAACCAGATTCAGAGAGTAATTCAAAAGTCATGGACACTTGCCTTTCCTCCTTCAGGATGGTCACAAATGGAATATTTGATCAAAGTGCTGCATGGTCAAGGCTGATCATCATCATCGTCGTCGTTTAACATCCACTTTCCATCCTGGCATGAGTTGAATGGTTTGACTGAGGGCTGGCAAGCCAGAAGGTTGCACAAGGCTCCAATCTGATCGGGCAAAGTTTCTCCAGCTGGATGGCCTTCCTAATGCCAACCACTCCGAGAGTGTAGAGGATGATTTTTACATGCCACCGACATGAGGGCCAGTCAGGCGGTACTGGCATCGACCACGCCTGAACAGTGCTTTTATGTGCCACCAGCACAGGAGCCAGTCAGGCAGCACTGCCAATGACCATGCTCGAATGATGCTTTTTACATGCCACTGGCACAGGAGCCAATCAGTCGGTACTGGCATCGGCCAGGACAATGATTTCATTTGACTCAACAGGTCTTCGCAAGTGCAGTTTACTGCCCAATGATTGAAGAGTACTCTTAAATGGGCCGGTTATGCTGCACTGGCATAGGCCATAGTTACAGTCTCACTTGGCTTGCTGGATCTTCTCAAGCACAGCATAATGCTAAATGTCTTGGTCACTTGTCATCACCTCCTTGAGGCCCAATGTCCAAAGGTCATGCTTCACCACCTCACCCCAGGTCTTCCTGGATTTACCTCTTCCACAGGTTCCCTCTACTGCTAGTGTGTGACACTCTTTCACACAGCTGTCCTCATCCATTCGCAACACATGACCATACCAGCGCAGTCATCTCTCTTGCACACCACATTCGATGCTTCTTATGTCCAACTTTTCTCTCAGGGTGCTTACACTCTGTTGTATATGCACACTGACATTACACATCCAGTGGATCATACTAGCTTCATCCCTTGCAAGCTTACACATGCAGTTACGGCCCATGTTTCACTGCCATAGAGCATAGCTGTTTGCACACATGCATCATACAGTCTACCATTTACTCTGAGCAAGAGGGCCTTTGTCACCAGCAGAGGTAGGAGCTCTCTGAACTTTGCCCAGGCTATTCTTATTCTAGCAGCTACACTCTCAGATAAAGGATGAAAAGAAGTAAAAATCTAAATATTCAATTCCCAGACTGGGCTGTGTGTTGTGTTCTTGAGCAAGGCACTCTATTTCATGTTGCTCCAGTTCACTCAGCTGTAAAAATGAGTTGCAACATCACTAGTGCTAAGCTGTATCAGCTTTTGCCTTTTCTTTGGATAACATCAGTGGCCTGAAGACGGGAGGTTGGTATGCCTGGACGACTGTTGGTCTTCCAGAAACAACTTTGTCCAGACTTGTGCCTCAGAGGGTAACTTTCTAGGTGCAATCCCATAGTCATACATGACCAAAGGGGGTCTTTACTCTTTTTTTTTTATTGTGAATACTATTTCAATACTCAGTTAATACACTAACCAATGAGTCGAATACTCATGCAGAAAATGAAATACAATAAAATATGTTTTAAAAAGAAAGAAGCAAAATTTTTTTTTAAATTCAACTTACATTTAATCCAGCTTTTCTCATCCTAACATAGAACTCATCATCTTCTTGTCCCCAGCCCCAATATCTGTTGGACAAACCACGAGTCTAGAATGAAAGAAAATATTGACAAAATAGTGATAGCTTAACAAATAAGCCACATAGCATATGGTGTAGACATTAGTGGAAAATAAACCAAGAAACTTTTTAAACCAGATTAACTGTGTATGGTGTAATCTATTGTACATCCTCGGAAATTAAAACTTAATGAGTTTACATTGGCTAAGAAGTAGACTATCGTGAGGACAAATCTCTTTAGAAATCTTCAATAGCAGAATAACAATATTCCTGGTTTAAACTTTTACTTTTTAAAATTACAGAAATATAATGATTTGACAAAAAAAATTCATCAGGGAGATAACTCATGAGAAATATCGTGAAATAGTGTCCCTTGCATTAGATCAGTTATCATATAAGCTAATTTTTTTTTTATATTAAGTATTTTTAAAACGTACTTTTTTAGGACAAGAGCTTATTTAAAACAAATTAGGGGGCATAGAATATATAACAAACCAAATACTATCACAGATTTCATGTTCAAATACAAATGGGATTAAATATTTATTCAATGTTCAAAAAACATATTCAAACACCAATATCAAAATTTGTTACATCTTTAAATTTTCTATATCAAAAACAATACCACCAGGAAGCTAATGAAATTTATTTCAACAATTTCATATTTATATATTTGGCAAAGGAAAACGAATAAAATAAAACAGTAGGGTCATAACTCTCTCTCTCTCTCTCTCTCTCTCTCTCTCTCTCTCTCTCTCTCTCTCTCTCTCTCTGGAGACGGGGATAGTGTCACAGATGTTGGAGCAATACTTCATAATGGAGTTCACTTAAGCCTTATAGAGTATCAGCAATTGTTAGAGGCTGAAATATTTTCTGATCCTGAAGAGAAAAGCCAGTCTTTGGAATCCTGTTGTGACAATGCTAAGGATGTGTTTTCACCAGAGGAGATCACCAGTGATAGTGAGACTTAGCATTTAGAGTGGTTGTAAAGGCTGTAGTTGAGTGTCATTCATTGTTTAGTTGGGGTGTAGTGTAGTGGTGTTTCCTTGAGATGAAGCTGGCACTCCATTGGTTATGACGACAAGGGTTCCACTTGATCCAATCAACAGAACAACCTACTCATGAAATTAACGTGCAAGTGGCTGAACACTCCACAGATACACATACCCTTAACATAGTTCCTAGGGAGATTCAACTTGACACAGAGTGTGACAAGGCTGGCCCTTTGAAATATAGGCACTACACATTTTTGCCAGCTGAGCAAATTGGAGCAACATGACATAAAGTGTCTTGCATAAGGACACAACATGATATCAGGAACTGAATTTACAACCTTACAATCGTGAACTAAATACCTGAACCACTAAGTCACATGCCCTCATTTTATAGGTATGGTATAAAATACTCAACTATGTAAGCAAACTTAAAACAAAGACTACAAATTGAACTTTGAACCACACAACTAAGTCTGCATGTATTGTTTCAACAACAGTTTACCTATGAAGAATTTAATTGACCTTCCACGAAGAAGGACTAACTTAAATGACAATCATCCTCCTCATTTGACATCTATTTTCCAGGCTGGCATGGACTGGACAGTTTGACAGGAGCTTGTAAGGCCAGGAGCCATACCATGCTCCATTATCTGTTCTGACATGACTTCTATGGCTGGGTGCCCTTCCGAATACCAACCACTCCACAGTGTGTACTGGATGCTTTTTAAGAGGCACCAGCACCAGTGCTTTTTAAGTGGCACAAGTACAAATAATTTAATAATATAAGAAAGAAAGAAAGAAAGAAAGAAAGAAAGAAAGAAAGAAAGAAAGAAAGAAAGAAAGAAAGAAAGAAAGAAAGAAAGAAAGAAAGAAAAGAAAGAAAAAAAGAAAAGAAACAAACAAACAAAGAAAGAAACAAAGAAACAAAGAAAGAAAAAAGGGGGGAAAAAATCAGCTCTTACCTTTTGGAAATCATCACAAGTCAATAGGAGGATGCCTCCAACAAACTTTGGATAATGGTAACGTGGATGTAAATTAGGTGCAGCAACATGGAAAGGTCCTTTAGACGGGTAAGCATAACTGAGGTTAGGGTTGAGAGGCAGCAGATCAACATCATGCATAGCCAGATAGTCACACTCACTCTTTGATTCTAAGTAACCCACATTAATCAGCGCTGCACGGTTGAACCTGGGTAAGTGAAGCAAATAAAGTGAAGAGTAAAATACAGAATTTTAACACAGAAAAAAAAACAAGCTAAACACTCAGTATGTTATCATATATCATCATTTTAGGGTTGGACAGAATATGTTGAGACAGATTTTCTATGGCGGGGTGCCCTTCCTGTTGGCTACAGGAAGGGCATCTCATCTGTTTCCATACAAGCATCCAGCAACAGGACCTCTGTAATGCTATGATGGACTGTGAAGTCTGGCGTAGCATAGTAAATTCCATTGTCTTGACCACGGTCGAACAATGATGATGATGATGTTTCCATATAAGGTAATATTTCTCCAAGCCCAGACATGTTTTCATGAAAGACTGGTAACAAGGGACACTGCCTGTACGATAGTAATGCTTGCTTACAACCATCATATGATTCCAAGACAGGAGTGCTCACACACACACACACATGCCTTATGAGTGGAATTATTAAATGGAGACTGTATAGTAGTTTGCTGTGTCTGTGTGTGTGTGTGTGTGTGTGTGTAAATGTCTGTGCATATATATGTGTAAATATCATCATTTCTTCTTCTTTGCACAAAACCATTTGAGCAAATAAGCAGTGATGCCAAGCTTATATTCTTTGTAAACTATACACCTACAAGCCCGGAACTATTGAAGTATAGTGGAATAAAACTACCTGGATTGAAAAACAGGTAAGCATTAGCAACTAAGAGGAGCGTCCAACCTTAAAACACTGCCTCATATAAATATCTACCAAACACATACCTGCATAGATAAACGGATGTAAAACAAATGATTCAGCACACACATATGCACACACATTCATAAACACACCCATACACACATGTGGTGATTGCTTCATCTTCACTGATGACTGCCGTCTCCTTGTGCTTCCTCTTTGTCAATAGCATTTTTGATTTTTCATCCATGACCTCTCAGATCACTACTCAGTCCCATTGCAGATCTGTATGGTTTCAAGCCTAGGTGACAGATGAAAGCTGTAACAAACTGTGCACTTCCAACAGGTAAGATCTGCACATACCACCACTTTTCTGTTACCATAGGATTTTCAATAGATGAAATGACAAACAAGGTCACCACAAAGGGACATCTGTACATATGGTGACTAACGCTTGCACAACACATGTACCATTTTCTGTGAGCCCCTGCAATTAGTACCTAGTGACAGGCTGAAGCAAGATGACCAGTAATCATGTGAAATTGCAGGTTTTATGTCAGAGAGTCCCTTTTCTAGAAGATTGCTGTGACAACAGCTAAGGGTCTCTCACTTCCATTAGTTTTATTGCATGCCCTGATGCATCCCTGCACTCAGGAAATTTCTGCATCCCTGCACTCAGATGGAATGTTATATGCTTGTTAACCCTCAGCAGACCCGTCAGGTGCTACTACTCTAGGCCAGTGTAGAACAATGAACAATAGTGGCTAAGAGATAGTTCCACACTCCTCAAAAGCCTGCAACTCTCAAACCAGAACCCCACTACCAAATGCAGTTTCAAGTCATTCATTCAGACAGACAGACAGACAGACAGACAGACAGGCAGACAGACTGACAGACAAATCTGCATATGCACTGACTCCATATACTACACATATACACAAATGCATGCAAAAATACCCTGTCGATGTTGCTGAGATTCCAATGAAGGAGCCTTGGATCTAGGTAAGAAACCGGTTCTTTCTCTATTGATATGAAATCTTGAAATAAAACTGAATAATGACATAAGCATGCCTTACCTGAAGTTGTCTACTTGGTTAATAACAAATATCTTATGACTGACTTTCTGTAAGTTCAGGTAGTGACCCATATAGGGAACAAAGTCCAATAATTCTTCAAACCGGTCCCGAAATGGAACAATAATGGCCAGTTTATGGTAAGCAGTTTGCTTGGAAAAATTCCTAATGGTAATTTTGTTTTCATTTTCATATGAGGATGGATTACATGGACAGTCATGGTATCCATCCTGGAGAGGGATAAGGTTTAAGCAAAAGGAAATCCCAAGTGTCACGACAATGCAAATTAAAAAGAATTTCCAAATGTGACTTCGTCTTAATTTTCCAAAACATAACATTGGCTAAGATTGGCAAAGTTCTTTTTCCTTCTCTTGCTAGGCTGGTGTGCATCTGCATGAAGTGGCAATCTGTCGAAGAATACAAATAAGAAAAACAGATAAATACATATGAACAGATAAATATATATATTTCTTAATAACGATAGTTGTTTCAAACATCGGTTCAGGCATGACTGTGTGGTTAAGAAGTTTGCTTTGAAACCATGTGGTTTCAGGTTCAGTTCCACTGTGTGGCACCTTCGACAAGTGTCCTCTACGATAACCTCAGGCCCATCAATGTCTTGTGGGTGAATTTGGTAGACAAGAACTTTGAGGAAGCCCACTGAGAGAGAGAGAGAGTGAAAGAGAGAGAGAGAGTGTGTGTGTGTGCATGCATGCACACACGTGCGTGTGCATCCTCTACTACTGCTTGACAACCAATGTTGGTTTGTGCATGTTCCTATGACCAAATGGTTTAGCAAAAGAGAACAATAGAATAAATACCAAAATAAATTTTAAAAATAGGTGCTGGGGTCAATATTGTTCGACTAAACACTGCAAGGTAATGACTCAGCATGACGGCAGTCGAATGACAAACATGTAAAACTAAAAGATGGACCCAATCTCAGATTTTTAGTGGGGAAAGATAAGTCAGCTATATCGACCCAATTGTTGACTGGTACTTTAGTTAACCCTTTCCATACCAATCAGCTGAAACCGCCTCTGGTTCTATAGTACAAATGTCTTCTTTTCATAAGTTTTGAATCAAAATCTTCCAAACCTTAGTTGTGATTTATGTTCCTAACAATAGCTTAATGATAACTACATTATTTTATTAAATTCTTTGTTATATTTAAAATTAATTGAAAGAAACACAGAGCATCTCAAAATAAATTTGCTAATGAAAGGGTTAATTGACCCCAGAAGAATGAAAGGCAGAGCTGATCTTGGTATGATATTTGAACTCAGAAGACAGAAAGCAAGAAGGAATTCTGGAAGGCATTTTAACTGATGCTCCACTGACTCTGCCAGTCCACTGCACACACTCCATCTACTCACATTTTTTTTTTTTTGATAAAATGAATACTTTCTTAAGAGAGGCAACAAAGGCAGAAAATTGTGATTAATTAATGACTTGTAGGGACATTATATTTCGTTATGCCACCATAATATACTACAAAGTATATTAAATGCTTTATAAGTCGATGCTGTGTTCTACTGTGTTAGCAGTGCTATTAAATCACTTGTTAAGGTTATCCCTACAGATTTTCTACAGAAACTAGCTGGGTCCATGCCATCAAAAATGACAGTTAATTGTTGTATTTTATATACAAACAAGAGCACTCAGAGAGCACAAACCTCTGCCAAAGCAACACCAGCATCCTCTTAGCGATTAGCCGGAGATGACTTTTAAAATAAGAATATCTGAAATAAACTCAACTGCTCTCACAAACGAGCATACTAAAAATGAACCTGATCGCTCTCAAAAATAAAGTTTAAAAAATGGAGAAATAATCCAGAATCTTTGTCGGGTACCAGATCGATCCCAAAATTTAATCAGTCACAAAGCCAAACATCCCTGAAAGTTTTATCCGAATCCATCCAGTGGTTCTTGAGATATCTTGTCCACACACAAACAAACAAACAAACAAACAAACGTGATGTAAAACAATACAAGGCAGAGGTAATAAAGACAAAAGATAGAATATGGATGGTAATTCAAATTAATACACTTGTCAATGTTATCTAGTGGTTGTCTTTTGAGAAGTGATGTCAATGATCGATCATCGTTTGTTACTGAAAGAATGCTGGTTCACACACAAACATTCACATACTTCCCTAGTACATGCGCACACATACTTACACAGTGTTGAATTTTTCTTTTCAGCGTTGAATGCCCACCATCCCACTTCCACTGCACACACACACACAAATATTCACATAACTCCCTTTTTACATACATACACATATACTCACACAGAGTTGAAACACTCCCACTACCAAGTCTGCCATCACCCCTTCCTTTCTCATTCATATGTTGTGACGGAGAAAAAAAACAAGAGTATTATTATAGTAGATTATAGCCAACACCAACTTATTGTGATGTTTCGTATCTAAGTATGCCTAATGTAAACAATGTGATTGAAAATGGAAAATGGGTGATGGTCGTATGTGCCCATATTTCAGGAGTTCTTGTTCCTTTATTAGCATCACATCCAACCCATTAACCAACCACAAACTCACTGCTTAAATAGCAAATTAACTAGAGCAGTATAATATTATCAGAGATGCCAATTTTACTACTTAAAAAACTTTTGGTTAACAGTTCTTAATTGGTACTTTATTTTATCAACCCCAGAAAGACAAACAATAAAGTTGATCTTGGCAGGATGTGACTATAGGCGCAGTAGTGGCTGTGTTGTGAGAAGCTTGCTTCCCAACCGCAAGGTTCCGGATTCAGTCCCACTGCATGGCACATTGGGCAAGTGTCTTCGACTATAGCCTAGGGCCAACCAAAGTCTTGTTAGTGGAAAACTGAAAGAAGCCCGTTGGATGTGTGTGTGTGTTTATGTTTGTGTGTCTGTGTTTGCCCCCCCCCCCCGACCATCACTTGACAACCTATCTTGATGTGTTTACACCCCTGTAACTTAGCAGTTCGGCAAAAGAGACAGATAGAATAAGTACTAGGTTTATAAAGAATAAGTTCTAGGGTCGATTGTTCAACTAAAGGTGGTACTCCAGCATGGCCACAGTCAGATGACTGAAACAAGTAAAAGAATAAAAGAATAGAACCTAAAAAGTTGGAATAAATATCACAATGCAATTAGTTTGATGCTCTTGACTTGTACTTCATTTTATTGACTGAGGAGAGATGAAAGGCAAAACTGACCTCAACATGATTTCTATTTTATTATTTTTTCCTTTTACTCTCTATCTTCCCTTATTCTTTATCACATGACTCTGTAAATGAACAATCTGGCGTGTTTGTTTTAATGGCCTACCAATGCAATAAAGTACATTTCTCAGCCTTAGGTGTCAGGAAGACACTTGGCAAGAAATAGAAACAGAATTGAAAGAAGATGCTAATGAAAATAAAAATAATAATAATAATAATAATAATAATAATAATAATAATAATAATAGTTTCAAATTTTGGTATAAGGCTAGAAATTTTGATGGTGGGGGAATTAGCTGATACTACTAACCTCCAGTATTTGACTGGTACTTTATTTTATTGACTCTAGAGGGATAAAAGACAAAGTTGACTTAGGCAGAATTTGAACACACAGTGTAATGAGCCAGATGAAATACCTATTTCATTACTACCCACAAGGGGCTAAACACAGAGAGGACAAACAAGGACAGACAAACGGATTAAGTCGATTATATCGACTCCAGTGCGTAACTGGTACCTATTTAATCAACCCCGAAAGGATGAAAGGCAAAGTCGACCTCGGCGGAATTTGAACTCAGAACGTAACAGTAGACAAAGTACTGCTAAGCGTTTCGCCCGGCGTGATAACCATTCTTCCAGCTCACCGCCAGATGAAATACCTATTTCTTTACTACCCACAAGGGGCTAAACACAGAGAAGACAAACAAGGACAGACACATGAATTAAGTCGATTACATCAACCCCAGTGCGTAACTGGTACTTATTTAATTGACCCCGAAAGGATGAAAGGCAAAGTCAACCTTGGCGGAATTTGAACTCAGACCATAACGGCAGACAAAATACGGCTACGCATTTCGCCCGGCGTGCTAATGGTTCTACCAGCTCACCGCCAGATGAAATACCATTAAGCATTCCGACAGAAGAATTAATGATTCTGCAAGCTTACTAATAATAATTTCTAAGTTTGGCACAAGACAGCCTAATTTAGAAGAGGGTACAACTGATTACATCAAATCCAGTATCTGACTGCTACTTGAAAAGAAACCAAGCAAAGGTTCTATGGCACTTGAACATCCAAATAGGCTACATCTTATAACTCAGAAGGTGCGATAACTATCTACATAAATATTTTTTTTCCTTACAGTTGATGACTAAGAAAAAAGAAGAAAAAAAACATTAATTAACATTAATTACGTTTGCAGACCACAGTTTTTAACTAACAGGAAATTCAAACAAATTAATATGTATTCAGAACTAAGATAAGGGATCTAAAAAAATATGAGGAAAGGAAACAAAAAGACAAGAGTAATAACAACATTTGGCTGAGTTCCTAAAATGCTTCCATTCTAACAGACAAATAGACATGCATCATATCTATATTTCTTGACACTGATAATATTCTAAGAAAACTACACTCTAATTGCAGTCTTAAAAACCTACTGAAGAGAAAGATTTCTTCCATTTTACCAACAATAACTACATTGTATATATACTCTTTTACTCTTTTACTTGTTTCAGTCATTTGACTGCGGCCATGCTGGAGCACCGCCTTTAATCGAGCAACTTGATCCCGGGACTTATTCTTTTGTAAGCCCAGTACTTATTCTATCGGTCTCTTTTGCCGAACCGCTAAGTAACAGGGACATAAACACACCAGCATCGGTTGTCAAGCAATGCTAGGGGGACAAACACAGACACACAAACACACACACGCATATATATACATATATACGATGGGCTTCTTTCAGTTTCCGTCTACCAAACCCACTCACAAGGCTTTGGTCAGCCCGAGGCTATAGTAGATGACACTTGCCCAAGGTGCCACGCAGTGGGACTGAACCCGGAACCATGTGGTTGGTAAACAAGCTACTTACCACACAGTCACTCCTGCACCTATGAACATGAAGAAAAAATTATGACTTCTGGTTTAGGCACACAGTCAACAGTTTTGAAGGGAGACGGTTGGTTAATGCCATTGAACACAGTATGTGACTGGTACTTTACCTTATCAACTTCAGGTGGGTAGGGGGGATGAAAAGCAAGATTGACTTTAGTAGGATTCAAACTCAGAACATAGAGAGCCAAAGCAAATATTAAGAAGCAATTTTTCCAAGAATAATGATGCTGCTAAATTGCTGCCTTACATGAAGAAATAATCTTTTCTACTACGAAATAGAAGGCCTGAAATTTGGGAGGAAGGGGCTAGTTGATTACATTGATCCCAGTAATCAACTGGTAGTTATTTTTAATTGATGTCAAAAGGATGGAAGACGAAGTTAGCCTCAGAAGAATTTGAACACAGAACCAAAAAACAGACAAAAACTGCTAAGCATTTTATCCAGTGTGCCAACTATATAGCCTGCTCACTGTCATACATGTAGAAATAATAACATCCTCATCATCATTTAACGTCCATTGTCCATGCTGGCATGGGTTGGATGGTTTGACCAAGGCTGGTAAACCGGAAGGCTGCACCAGACTCCAGTGTGATTTGGCATGGTTTTCTACAGTTGGATGCCCTTCCTAACGATAACCACTCCAAGAGTGTAAGGAGTGCTTTTACATGCCACTGGCATAGGTGCCATTTGCATGACACCAGTATCTGCCACGATTGCGATTTTGCTCAGCTTAATGGGTCTTCTTCTCAAGCACAACATAATGTCAAAGGTCTTGGTCATTGCCTCCGTGAGGCCCAACACTCAAAAGGAACTCAGCCACTTTGCCTCCGTGAGGCCCAACACTCAAAAGGAACTCAGCCACTTTGCCTCCGTGAGGCCCAACACTCAAATAGAACTCAGCCATTTGCCTCCATGAGGCCTAATGCTTGAAAAGAACTCAGCCACTTTGCCTTCATGAGGCCCAACGCTCAAAAGGAACTCAGCCACTTTGCCTCCATGGGCCAATACTTGAAAGGAATTCAACCAATTTGCCTTCCTGAGGAACTAAGGAACTAAGCCATTTTGTCTCCATGAAGCCCAACACCTGAAAGGAATTCAGCCACTTTGCCTCCATGAGGCCCAACACTCAAAAGGAATTCAGCCACTTTGCTTACATGAGGCCCAAATCTGAAAGGAACTCAGCCACTTTGCCTCCATGAGGCCCAATGCTTGAAAGGAACTCAGCCACTTTGCCTCTGTGAGGCCCAAAATGGTTTCAAATTTTGGCACAAAACCAGCAATTTCAGGAGAGGGAGTGAATTGATTACATCATCCCCAGTGTTCAACTGGTATCTATCTTATTGATCCTGAAAGCATGAAAGGCAAAGTTGACCTCAGCAGAATTTGAACACAGAACCTTAAAACAAATGAAATGCCATTAAGCATTTTGTCCAGTGTGCTAATGATACTGCCAGCCCACTGCCTTACGTGCAGAAATAATAATAATAATAATCCTTTCTACTATAGGCACAGGGCTTGAAATTTGTAGGGAGGAGACCAGTCGGTTACATCACCCCCAGTGTTTCACTGGTACTTAATTTATCACTCATGAAAGGGATGATAGGCAAAGTTGACCTCAGCAGAATTTGAACTCAAATGTAAAGACATGAAATGTCACAAAGCATTTTGTCTGGTGTATTAACAATTCTGTCAGCTCATCACTTTACTGATATCAATAACAACAACAACAACAGTCTCAAACTTTGCCACATGGCCATCAATTTGAGGGGAGAGGCTAAGTTGATTACATCAATGCCAGTGTTCAACTAGTACTTATTCTATTGACCTCACAAGGATAAAAGGCAAAGTCAACCCTGGTAGGATTTGAAACTCAGAATATAACCAGAATATATAATGCAAGGCATTATCACAAATGCTCTGAAGATTCTGCCAAACCAATAACCTTAAATATTTCTAACATAGAAACAAGGTCTGAAATTCAAGGGAGGAGTATATTCAATTATATGGACACCAGTTCGTCACTGGTACTTTATTTTGTCTTCCATGAAAAGATGATTGATAAAAGCAAAACTAGGCAAAATTTGAATGCAGAATGTTTAGTTTAATTCTTATAATTCTACCAATCCACTTGCTTTGCAACGATAATAACAGCAATATATTTCCTGCAAAAGTTATTAAACAGGGAAATCATATATGGTACATGTGTGTGTATGTGTTGAACATATGCGGTATACAAATGTAGATAGCTTACTTTATGTAAAAGGTTACTTTATATTTTAAGACTTCAGGATTAATTTAAAAATACCTCTTGCAAGTGAATGTTATGTTAGGTGTTAGTATATACAGAATCGGTTCCAATAACAGCAAGTTATGTTAACAGACATTTCTACTGAAAAAGAATTTGTTTTGGTGCTGTTAGGAACATACACAACAGCTAAAAGATATAGGACAGATATTTTTTATTCTTTCACAAATTTTAGTCATTAGACTGTGGCCATCCTGGGGCACCATCTTCAAGAATTTTTAGTTGTATGAACTAATCCCAGTACTTATTTTTTTGTTAAATCTGGTATTTATTCTACTAGTCTCTTTTGCCAAATCGCTAAGTTATGGGGACATAAACACACCAATACCAGTTGCAAAGTGGTGGTGCAGGGACAAACACAGACACAAAAAAACACATACACTCAGATCATATATATATATATATATATACACACAATGGTCTTTTTTTAGATTCCATCTACTAAATTCACTCACAGTGCTTTGGTCGCCCCATGGCTGTAGTAGAAGACAGAGATTTTTCTTTTTATAGTGTGTACTTTGGGTGGACCTTGATAAATGCAGAATCATTTTGGATAGTCTAGGTTTAGGGAAGTCAATGAAACAGTTGTAATGACACTATACATTGCCATGAAATAACTCAATCAAAACCAACCCAGCAAGCTTCAAGGGAGACAACTGCTCCCTTTTATGATTTGACTTCATCGTGCTCTCTTATTTACTTAAATTATTGTTACTGAATAATAAGAGTGGGGAATGCCACCACATTGAGAGACAGAAAAATAAACGTATTCATTATTTCAGTTTTTGAATTGTAACTTTCTATCTCAAGATCAAGATTTATTGAAGTTTTAAAATACCAATACTGCTGATGGTCAGAGGGAGACCCCAGGTTGTTGTACAGCCCTGACTGAGTAAACATCAAAAATATTCAAACCTTAACCATCCTGTTTTCTAAATATAAGTCTACATCAAACTACATTATCCAATGTGTTCTTTTTCAGTAGGATTTGAACTCAGAACAGTAGGATTTGACTTCAATAGAACTTGAACTCACAACATAAAGAGTCAAAAGATATACTAAGAAGTAATTTTTCCAAGACTCTAATGATGCTGCCAGTTTGATGTCTTACATGTAGAAATATTCCTTTCTGTTATAGGCACAAGGGCTGAAATTTTGGAAGAACGGACTAGATGATTACATTGACTCTAGTTCTCAACTGGTACTTATTTAATTGACCTCAAAAGGGAAACTCTGAAGTTGTCTTGGCTCAGAAACTGAGTCAGACTGGAAATGGTTTAAATTTGTCTCAACACTCATGTAAACATGAGTGATAAGTACAATTTGTCCAGTGAACATTGACCAAACATCCTTCAAGTAGTAAACCTAATAGTGCATTACTAAACCTCACTATCAAACAGAATGAAGGTGGTAGGTTCTGTAAATGAGAGCAGGCAGCATTATATCCACCAGTAATGACTTCTTTGGCACGGATCCGATTCCCATTTAGAATTACTTCCTTTCACAAAAACTGTTAATGCTCTTTGAAAAGATATGAATATTTCAACATCCCATTTCTGCTATTTTCATACGAGTGAATATGTAAGAAATATACATATAATAAATTATGTGTATGAATGTGTGAAAACACTTTTGTATAGCTGAGCCAGACGAGAAAGGACAACAACTATGACCTTTTCAGGGTCTGTGAGACTACCATGAAGAAAGAGAAGTAATCCTCTGATCAGAGAGCTGATCTGAATGCATACAACAGAGTGGATTCTGCTAATGGAACTCAAGGACCAGTGCGGGGTGATTTAATTCCACCATCAGGCTCTTCCATTTGCTGAATTTTTCTCTCAAGATTCAGGTTGACCTGAAAATGCAGCATGATGAGGTACCCTGAGAATGGCATTCACTCAACATGCCATGCATTGAGATCAAACAGAAAACAGATGTGCTGCAAACTTTTTGCCACACAGCCATCTGTAATAGTGCTGAATTATCATTTTCTAGTACTTGATTTTAAATGCATTTCACTATTAACCCTTTAGGCCCCAAAACTATATCAGGCTTCTTAAAAAAATATCATTCTAAAAACAAACAATTGTATCATCAAAACCGCAAAGCAACATGATAATGCATGATTAATTGAAGACAATGTGAATAAATAAGCATTACTTTTGATATAGTAATCTGAATGTCAAAGGGTTGAGCAACACAATGAATTCTGCATAAATTCATTTCTGCTAGCCATGGAGGAATGAGTACCAGATCATCCAAGATATACTGGTCCACTTCCAAAAGGAGAAGATATATTTATTTCTTGTCTACCTAGTATGATTTTTCCCAAACTCAGGTTTCATGACACTAGATCCCTTTCTGATGGTTCTCTTTCTGATATCATGTGTTTGTCCACAGAAGTTTCTTGCAAGAGAGTATGAACTGGTAGTATGTTTTTGCTAATTGTTTCAGGTAATTTTGTAATTATAAGCAGACATAAACAACCTCTTGCCCCACTTCCCACCCATCTCTTAACGGAACATTGAAGAAGTGTCAGCAGGAGGGAGAAATGGTTGCACCATCACCAAGCTGATATTTACTTTCAGCTGAGCAGACAGGAGCAACATGAAATGTAGTGCAAAGCTCAAGGACACAATGTGCTATCTCATCAATGAACTAAACCCACAAGCTTATGCTCATGAGTCCAACAACCTAACCACTGGACCACATCCCTTCAGTGAATACATATACATGTTATCTATATAAATGTGCAGTCTCATAGATGATAAAAAAAACTCTATGGCAATTCAAACAAATAACTACAATTCACAGATGCACAGCTCTATATATGAGCTCTAAAAAACACCCTTCAGTCATAAATAACCATGAGATTGCAACTAGAAAGTTACCATCTGAGGCATGAGTCTGATCATTTATAGAAGGTTGTTTATAGAAGACCAGCAGACACCCATGCATACTAGCCTCCCTTCTCCACATCACCAATGTTATCCAAGGGAAAGGCAAAGGCCAATACAGCTTGGCAACAACTCATTTCTACAGATGAATGAACAATGTGAAATAAAGAACACATCAACCAGTCCAGGAATCAAATTCACTGCCTCATGATTTTGAGCCCAACGCTCTAACCACAGAGCCATGCTCTATATATGCAATATCTCTGTCAGCAAGAACATCACAGTACATATATTGACATGCAGTGGTTAATCATATAAAGTTCTAGTGCAGTGTAGACATATTCCACAAACCCGTCATTTTTGTAAGCCCATTGTTGTTTTCCTTGATCAGGTCAGCCCTGATCATGGAGGTTTACAATTAAAGAGGTTTATTTTCTGCAAGACACATATCTAGAATACATGATTCAATGTACCTGGCCTGATATTAAATGATAAAGTTATTTCTGTGGTATTTCTGGCAGGTTGGACACTGAAGCTAGAACCCATCTTTGGCTCATCTGTATGCCTGTAGATTTTAACAGAGGCAGGCAAGATGCACCTAATTTCATACAAATTGTCATCATTTTTATATACACTCTCCTATGCTGGCATGAGTTAGATGGTACTTTTTGAGAGTGCTTTTGTAGTCAGATGCACCTCCTAATGACATTTTTTAACCACCTCTTACTGTATACATATATATAATATATATATATATGGGCACAGCATGGTGCAGCGTGGCTGTGTAGTAAGAAGCTTGCTTCCCAGTCACATGGTTTCAGGTTCAGTCCCACAGCATGACACGTTGGGCAAGTGTCTTCTATTATAGCCTCAGGCCAACCAATGCCTTGTTATCGTATTTGGTAGGCGGACTCTGAAAGAAGCTCATTGTGTGTGTGTGTGCGTGTGTGTGTGTGTGTGTGCATGTGCGTGTGTGTGTGTGTGTGTATTTGTGTCTGTATCTGTCTGTCAACCACCACTTGATGGCCAATGTTGGTGTGTTTGCATCCCTGTAACTTAGCAGTTCAGCAAAAGAGACAGATAGAATACGTACTAGGCTTACAAAGAATAAGTTTTAGGGTCAACTGGTTCAACTAAAGGTAGTGCTCCAGCATGGCCACAGTAAAATGACTGAAACAAGTAAAAAAAAAAAGAACATATATATATATATATATGGAAGTGGATGCTCCAAGACCATAGCTGTGAGAATAAGATTAGGCTGGGCAAAGTTCACAGAGCTCCTACCTCTGCTAGCAACAAAGGGTCTCTCCCGCAGAATGAAAGGCAGATTGTACAATGCCTGTGTGTGAACAGCTATGCTACAAGGCAGTGAAACATGGGCTATGACAGCCAAGGATATGCATAGGCTTGAAAGAAATGAAGCCAGTATACTTCGCTAGAGAAAAGTTGAGTATCAGATGTAGTGTGCAAGAGAGACAACTGCACTGATATGGTCATGTGATGTGTATGGTCGAGGACAGCTGTGTAAAGAAGTGCCAGTCTCTAACTGTGGAGGAACCTGTGGTAGAGGTAGACCCAGGAAGACATGGGACAAGGTGGTGAAGCAAGGTCTTCGAACTTTAGGCCTCACAGAGGCAATGACTAGTGACCAAGACTTTTGGTGATATGCTATGCTTGAGAAGACCCATCAATCCAAATGAAATCATAGTCATGTCACGTAAAAAGCATCTGTTTGAGCATTGGGCCCCACAGAGGCAAAGTGGCTGATGCTGGTGGCATGTGAAAAGCTCCTTTCAAGTGTTGGGCCTCACAGAGACAATGAGCAAGACCTTTGGCATTATGTCATGCTTGAGAAGAAGACCCATCAAGCCAAGTAAAATTACAGTCGTGGCAGGTACTGGTGTCATGCAAATGGCACCTGTGCCAGCAGCACAGAAAAGCACCCATTACACTCTCAGAATGGTTGGCATTAGGAAGAGCATCCAGCCTTAGAAACCATACCAAATCAGACTGGAGTCTGCTGCAGCCTTCCAGCTTGCTAGCCCTTGTCAAACTGTCCAACCCACGTCAGTATAGACAGCAGACATTAAATGATGATGATATATATATCCTCCTCATCATTTAATGTCCATTTTCCATGCTGGCAAGGGTTGGATGGCTTGACTGGAGCTAGCAAGCCAGAGGACTGCACCAGGCTCCACCGTTTGACATGCTTTTTACAGCTGGATACCCTTCTTAATGCCAACCACTTATACACACATACACACACACACACATATATATATAAACATTACAGTTATTTAAAGTAACCAAAGAATAAACAATGCCAAATAATAAACAATTGCTTCCTCAATCCAGATGTATTTTCTGAAGAGTAGTGGAAGGGATAGAAGTAAAAAAAGACTTGACAGAATAATGTGTGTGTGTGTGTGTGTGTGTGTGTGTGTGTGTGTGTAAAAAAAGAGAATGAGAGGAAGTTTTGTTTGTTTATTTTTTTTCTATGCCATCATATTAAAACTGCTCACATGTCTGAGAATATTATTTGGAAGTGGTACTAAGAACTAAAACAGACATGTCCAATTTTAGACAAGGTGAGATGAGGTCACAAATTATCTATGTAAAAAGATAGAATTGCACTTATTATTGCTACTGGTGGAGATGATCGTCATGGTGGTGGTGGTGGTAACAATTATGAAATTGCTGTTACTATCGTTATTACATTACTAGATATAACTGTTTTATTTTTGTGTCAAAAATGTTGCTGATTATGATGAAGATGAAATTACTGCTGCCATATATGTATTTTTTTTTTTACTTTTGTGTTATTTTATTTTTCTTAAATTGTTTTACCAGAGGCAAGAAAAACATAAGGGAAGTATGAGGTAAGAATGAGGGTGAAGGGGACAAGTAAGCACAGGAAAGAGAAGAGATTAAAATTAAAAATAAAACAACAATGTTTTTAAAGTGCATAGACTAAGTCAGCACATAATAACAAATAATAAAGTGGGGTCAACGGCATTTATTTTATTTATGTCTCTTCACAGTCAGAGTTCAAATCCTGCTGAGAGCAACTTTGCCTTCAACTTTCTGGCATCAATAACGGAAGTAACAGTCAAGTATTGTTAATCATTTAAATTACTATACTCCTTGAAATATTTTGTGGCAAAATAAGAGAGCATTATTATGATTATGATTATTATTATTATTATTATTATTATTAATAATAAGAAGAAGAAGACGGCAAAGCTGACAGAATCATTCACACACCAGGCAAAATGCTCAGCAGCATTTCGTCTGCCTTGACATTCTGAGTTAAAATTCCACAAAGGAGGTTGACTTTGCCTTTCCTTCTTTCGCAGTCGATGAAATAAGTACTAGTTGATTACTGGGGTCAATATAATCAACTATCCCCTAACCCAAAATTTTAGGCCTTGTGCCTATAGTAGAAAGGATTATTATTATTATTATTATTATTATTATTATTGAGTGAGAGAGCAGTGCATGCCATCAAAGTGACACCAGGATAAAATATACGAACCTTAGTATACCCATCATGACAACCCATCAGATAAGGGTACAAGAAGTACATGCATTACAACCATGTGTGCACAACATAGTGATCTCATATCAAGATAAACAGTGCATGACCTTGCAGGGGAGGCCCAGTCAGAATTTTCTTCACATTGAGTAGCCCATCCTGCTCAAAAGGTCCCTGAATAAGGATTGTTTATGGATGCTGGACAAAACACCCATGATTTCAGAGGTGAATTATCCAAACTCCAAAGAATTCCTCTCAACACATGGCTATGACGCTCCCCAACTACTACTCATGATCAGAGATGCAGATATTGTCAGCCACTGAGGGACATGGTCAACTGGTTAAGGTCAAACAACTGACAAGCAAATTTGTGGTACTGAGCAGAATATTTGCTGTAGCCCATCTTTTATACCATGACAAAACAAAGTACCTGATAACAGTTCCAATCAGTTCAGATGAGAAGCCATGAGAGCCACTGCCTGGTTCTGCATCAAGGAATAGTAATAATAATAATAATAATAATAATAATAATAATAATAATAATGTCGGCGGTGGCAGCAGCAGCAGCGTCATCATCATCATCATCAGGTTTTGTGTTCAAATTCTACTATGGTTGACCGTCTTTCATTCTTTCAGGGTCAATAAAACAAGAACTAGCTATGCATTGGGACCAAAGTAATCAACCAGCCCCAACCTTTAAAAATTTCAGGCCTTGAGCCTATAGTACAAAGGATTATTATGATGCAGAGTCTCAATAAGGGTGAAGAAAGAGGTTTTACCCCCTTGCAAACTTGTTGAAAATTGGGTGGTGCTAGCAAAAATGGTTCAAGTGAATGAATCTATTTCTCACTATACATCTGGAAGATTAAAAAATGACAGCTGGAAGAGAGTACTTACTCTTAATAGTCAATACAATCCAGGCTCTGGATTATCTGTTCTGTTGCAGGGGCATTATGAATTTTGTATCCTCACCTCCAAAAATGAAAGTGTACAGTATGTATATTTATATTTAAACATTCAATTTCAATGTAAAAATCCTACACATTTTCTAACATCTCATTCATCACATTTGTGATAAATAAAAGTATTATTATTATTGCCAGTTCCCCCTGACTAACTCCAGTGCCAGTGGCATGTAAAAAGCACCATCCGAACGTGGTCAATGCCAATTCCCCCATGTAAAAAGCACCCACTACACTCTTGGAGTAGTTGGCATTAGGAAGGGCATCCAGCTGTAGAAACCTTGCCAGACCAGATTGGAGCTTAGTGCAGCCTACTGGCTTGCTAGTCCTCAGTCAAACCGTCAAACCCATGCTAGCATGGAAAGCAGTCGTTAAACGATGATGATGATTATTATTATTATTATTATTATTATGGTGGTGGTGGTGAGTGTATACTTATTAAATGTGTCACCATTAACATCATTTTATGTTTACAGTATTTAGTTGCATTCCTCTACATTCTGAATCTGAATCTCACTGAAGTCATCCCCATTTTTCTATCAACATGTAGACAATGAAAACAATGGAGTTGCTGATGATGATGATGATCTTAATAACACTGATGATGAAGACATTGATGGTATTGATGATGATGATGATACTGATGGCAATAATGGCAGCGATTCTCATGATAACAATAACAATGATACTGATGATAATGCCAACACTAACAATGATGCTGACAATAACAATGACAGCAATGAAGATTATGATGGGTGATTAATGACGATGATGATGAAGATAATGATATGACGGTAATGGTAATGATTGTGATGATGATTGCCAAGGAACAAGTTTTTAAAATGTTGCCAATACTTGCCACTTAATTGGTGACTGAGCATATATATAGTCCATGTAGTCTGACTGGGGTTAAAAAAAAAACGACATTAAAATCAATCCACACTAACACAGACCCACCATACTCAATATCCTTAACAGCAAGACTATTAAAAAACAAACACAAAAAATCTCATATTTCCCCACATTGCAAATAAAACAACCAATTTTGCTGCCCAACGTATATGTTGTGTCAAACACTCTACAAGTACAATTTGACAATATCCTACACTGTTATCGTCAAATACCACCAAACTAATATTATAAGGCACCGAGCAGTTCAGTTTCTTGCCCTACATGTTCGCAAAAGTATTTTATGTAAATAAACACTCATATACAGAGAAAAATCACATCATGCAATGAAAACCAGATGTTGGTTTGGAGTATCAAATATTAGAATGCAATTACACT
The DNA here is from genome assembly GCF_006345805.1 of Octopus sinensis. Taxonomy (NCBI): domain Eukaryota; kingdom Metazoa; phylum Mollusca; class Cephalopoda; order Octopoda; family Octopodidae; genus Octopus; species Octopus sinensis. The sequence goes on along the minus strand of NC_042998.1, from coordinate 128,874,161 downwards.
GCAATAAAAATGGCAAAAAAAACAACAGTAACAACAAATAGAATAAAGGCAGCACAAGGAGCAACAAGAATAACAGCAATGGTAAGATCTGGCAACAGGGTCAACAATGATGAAAACGATGGCATTGACCCCCTCTACTCACTAGTTCTGGACCCCTTTGATTCTTATTTAATTCTACTGGAACTTCAGAGCCATTTGGTGTTAAAATAAATTCTTTTTGCATTTTCATTAAATATTATGAGGAATTGTATAAAAAGAATGTCAAATTATTTTGTATACTGTAGAAGTATAACCAATTTGTTACACGGAATTTTTAACAACTAAATCTTATACAGGCGTAGGAGTGGCTATATGGTAAGTAGCTTGCTTACCAACCACATGGCTCTGGGTTCAGTCCTACTGCGTGGTACCTTGGGCAAGTGTCTTCTACTGTAGCCTCGAGCCGACCAAAGCCTTGTGAGTGGATTTGGTAGACAGAAACTGAAAGAAGCCCATCATATATATGTGTATGTATGTGTTTGTATGTATGTGTTTGCATGTTTGTGTTTGTCCACCCAACATCGTTTGACAACCAATGTGGTGTGCTTATGTCCCTGTAACTTAGCGGTTCGGCAAAAGAGACTGATAGAATAAGTACTAGGCTTACAAAGACCAAGTCCTGGGGTCAATTTGCTTGACTAAAAGGTGGTGCCCCAGCATGGCCATAGTCACATGACTGAATCAAGTAAAAGAGTAAAAGAATAAAAGAGATCCCTCAGGATCATGTGGACCTTGGTTAAGAACTACTGCATCTGCAGGAGGATTACAAAGGCTAAAAACAGTAACTAAATCTCCCTCAAATAACACAGACACACACACAATGTTGTCTTGAAGAAAGAAGACATTGTCTAATGTAGCTCTTCAAGCAACAGGGTGGTCATCCCTAGAATGCCTTTAATCATAGTTCTGACATGAGGTTAAACAATAGCCTCAACAGTCATAACAACGAAAACAACGACGCCATGACACAACTCTCCAAGTAAACATATAAGCCAACTAGAGAACTTCTGTACAGTTGCAAAACCTGGTAGAAATTGTAGTCAAATCTCCTTCAAATTACTGTCCATCTTGAAGAACACATTGGAAGATGTTGCTGGATACACAACCATGAAGCAAGACAGGGTACTGGTATCAACCATATGCATACATTGGGAAACCAGAAACCAATGAAACATGCCAAACGAGAGAGAGGGGGGTAAGAGACCTCATTTAAGTTGGGACATCAAATAGGAAAAGCAATTGTGGTTGTGATGATGATGACAACGATGATTCTGCCAATGACAGCGATGATTCTGACAATGATAGCAATAACGATGATTATGATGATTATAATGACAACAACGATGATAATGATTATGATGACAATGACAGCACTGATGACAATGGTGTGACAAAGATGATGACAAAGACAACATTGAAAAACAACAACAACAATGATAATGACAAGAAGGAGAATGAGTGGGAAAAGACAACAGTGGTAATGGCATTGATGATGATGGTGATGATGGTAATGGTCATGGTGCTGAGGGCAGTGATAGTAATGATGATGATGATAATGATAATGAATGGTACAATATAAAAGGTCATTTGAACACTATACAAAAATGCCCAGCCTAATGTAATTTATGATTTCCTCTTTCCTGCCACATTAGAAACAATTTATAAAATATTTAACTGTTTTCACGGCTACATTAAACCATTTATATTTTAAAACAATGATATAAAATACTTCATTTATGTGTGTGTGTGTATGTATGTGTGTGTGTGTGTATGTGTGTATGTATATATATATATATATATTATATATATATATATATATATATAGCACTAATTCTTTACTTCCCAATGTTCATGTAATTGTTTTCTTTTCTAGGACTGTCTAATTTCATGCTTTTCAATATTTAACCCTTTCAAGTCCACTCAGTATGTTGTTTAGGAGAAATGTGAGAGGCTGCAAATTTGAAAGAGAAAAATGAAATACATCAAAAGACCCAATTTCTTTCCAACTGTTATGACACCAGTTTCCACTCCTCTGAATTAAATGTGCGCCATACGGTCGCCCAACCTGCAATCAAATTCCTTTCCACAAGCCTATCTTCTTTGATTTCTAACTTGCTGCTTACTTGTTTCATCTTAGATTTCTTACTTGTTTCAGTCATTGGACAGCAGCCATACTGGAACACCATTTTGAAGGGTTCAGTTTTACAAATTGATTGCAGAAACTTATTTTTTAAGACCAGTGCTTATTCTATCAGTCTCTTTTGCTGGACAACTAGGTTACAAGGACACAAGCAAACCAACAATGGTTGTCATTAAAGGGTAACAAATACAAAGACATACATACATACACACACACACACACACACACACAGTGTGATGGGTAAATTGTCATCATTTTATATTTCTAATTTCGTGCATGCACATTGTTTGTTTTTTATGTTGTCAACTACATAGTATAGTAGGGTCAGTTGTGCACTGTCTGTGAGAAAAACAGCACCATGAAAACAATTCATTCTGCTAGAAATTTGGAGATGACATGCTGTATTGCTTGGCATTCATGCCGGAAGCTCCAATATAAACACTTCAGAGTGAAGACAGAGCAATAATCCAGTCAACATTATGGTGTTTGGAGTGATCACAAGTGATGATGATGTTATGCTTCCATTCATCTTCCCACATGGACTCAGTCTCAACATAGATGCCTACATCAAATACCTGGAGGAGGTAGTGCTGTCCTGGGTGAAGAGGGTGACTGCTGAAGATCCTATGTCTGACAACAGGACTCTGCACCATGCCACACAAGCAGGAGAACCCAGTCATGGCTGTCAGACAATTTCTGTGACCACATCATCCTTAACATCTGACCACTTAACTTCCCAGACTGTAAACCCCTTGATTATCATGTATGGGGCGCAGTTGAACAAGAGACCAACAAAACTCCTTGTAACACCAAAGATGAACTGAAGGCAAGGATTATGGCAGCATTCACCAACTTAAACAAGGAAACCAACCAGAAGAGTTGCAGGAGATTCCGAAGTCATTTGGAGGCTGTGATTGAAGCCAACGGCTATTTTATTGAATAAATTTAATCTTTAGTATTTCAAGATATTTTTATGTAATTTTAGTAAATATATCTGTTAAAATGAGATGTCAGCATTATTTTCATTTTTGCATAATTTAGACAATATATTCACTGTACCCTGTACACACAAACACACACACATATATGCAGTAGGATTCCACACAGCTTCTGTCTACTAAATTCACTTAGGTGGCATTGGTAAACCTAGGGCTATAGAAGACACTTGCCCAAAGTGTGACTGAACCTGAAACCACATGATCACAAAGAGAACTTTTTAACCAGACAAACATGCCTAAGAAACAGGAAGATAAAACACACTAGACACATTAGATAATGCAGCTCTAGATAGATTATCTAGGGATAGTATGGGTAGAATGCTTGATTATAAGGCTGTTGGAAGAGAGATGACCTGGGGATGTATACATTTAATACATTTAATATTTTAATGAATCTCCAAAGAGATAAAAGTTAAAATCAATTTTAGCAGGATTTCAACTCAGGATGTTGAAGGACAACAGAAATATTGCCCTCACTTCTAATGCTTCACCATTTCCATTAACTGAGTTAACTGAGTGCTTTTAACTCAGAGGAAGTCTTTATGTGATGACTTCACTTGCTTAAAATAGCAGCCAAATTTGGCATCACACATGGCTATCTTCAGAAAAGGAACACATTATGTATAATATAATCTTGAACAAAAGACAGAATATTCAAAACTGGGATGACTTTGATCACACATCTGCATAATAAGGACTAAACTAGGGTTAAAAAAACACTTCTCTCACTATGATGATGTGAAATAAACTTTATTACAATTACAATATTTGTACTATCATAGCCATTTCTTCAGCTATTTGTAAGATCTTGAAACAACAGTTCAAGCTGTGAGCCAAATTCATGGTTCAGTTTCAATCCCCAATTGATGCCATTTCACTTAATTTATGTCACACGAGAAATGCAAAGATAACAAGAAATCTTATTTGTCTTTCTCCAATAAATATGGTTTTCTATGTCACTTTAAGAAGCCAAAAATATCACTAACATGATTCAACATTTTTGATTCTAAACCACCAGAGACTGCCTTTGGTTCTGTAGTACAAACTTCACATTTTAAAGTGATCTAAGTTAAAACCTTACATCAAAATTTTTTGTCTATTTATGTTGTAAACACCAGTTTTAATAATGAAAGTTATGTTACTAAATTTCAAATTATTTTCAAGATTAATTGAAACAAACGTGGCATATACCAATGGAAATATGGTAACAAAAGAGTTAAAACTCATAATGGCATTGTGGTTAATAAATTGGACTACTGACAACTAATTTCAAAACAGCTCTCCACATTAATGATGGCAGGCAATATTTATTTTCATCTTTCAGCTTTCTGAGTTGAAATCTTGTTAAAGTTGACTTTAACTTCTAGAAATTCATCCTAGAAATTTGTCAGCATATGAAATCTGCTTGTTGTTATTATAGCTATTGTTTGACCCCAAGTCAGTTCTGACCCATCAAACTACTGATGAAAAGCATTTGACAGGGCAAAATGCATATGTGTCCTATTAGCTTGCATTGCTGGGATCGAATTTACTCACTTCTTTCGTAAGTACTTGCAAGTTTATAAAATATTCACCACTTTTATTACTGAGTTATAGAGTGTTCTATAAATCAAAGAAAGCCTCTATGTGGTGACTTCACTTGCTTAAAATAGCAGCCAAATCTAACACCACACACTGCCATCTTCAGAAAAGGGACACATTGTGTATAATATAATCTTGAAGACAATATTCAAGATTGGGGTTAATAGAAATGGTAAATATTTTATAATTTGTTTCTAATACTCAACAACATCATGAGAAACTGGTCAATTAGTTCCTTACAATATCTGTAAAATTAAGATGTTCAACTACAGACCACACAGTTCTGAGATCAAATCTTACAATAAAATCATAATCATGGCAGATACTGGTGTCACTCAACCGGCACCCATGCCGGTGGCATGAAAAGCACCCATTACAGTCTTGGAGTGGTTGGTGTTAGGAAGGGCATCCAGCCATAGAAACCATGCCAAATCAAACTGGAGTCTGATGCAGCCCCTCAACTTACCAGTCCTGGTCAACCATCCAACCCATGCCAGCATGGACAACAGACATTAAATGATGATGATGATGATGGTTGTCATGTTATTATTGCTGTTGTTTAGGTCCAAATTAGTTACTGTTTGAGCAAACAAGGAATTCTAGCTGTATACATTCCATCTCTTGAATATGATGGACTACTACGCTTTCCAATGCATTTTAACCTCTTTTAAGACAAAAGTGCGGCTTGAGTAAGATTTGGATGTTTTATCATATAAGACCACATAGAGGCTTCAATAATATTGTTTAGCTTCGGGTCAGCCCCAATCTTGCAGACCAGTGATTAAGGAATTCCAGCTTGGAACAAACCAGTTCAAGAATAGCTGAGTGGTTAAGATCACTTCACAAACATATGATTCTTAGTTCAATCCCACAGTACAGCACTATGCAAGTGTCTTCTAAAATGGCCTCTGATCTTAACTTCAGCTTGTGTGTGTGGGTGTGTGTATGTGTTTGTTTATCGCAATATACAACAGTGCATTGAGTTGCACCTCTTTACACCAGAAGATAACTTAAACATGTAATAAATATGATAAATAAACATTGGCAAAATAAATATCAGACTGGAATAAGCACTGAGGTGTATATATGACAGACAAAAACCTTTGAAAGTAGAGGTACAGCATGGCTCATAGCCCAACAAATGAAACCAGATAAGAAAAGAAAGAAACAAATCTTCTCCTCATGTATATCAGGGACTACTACATTGCCTAATGTATTCTCAAAATAGCAGTGGGATTTAAATGAGATTTGGCTGCTATCAATAGCAACCACACAGAGGCTTTCATAACTGAGAGATTAGCAATGGGAAATTCAACGGAGCTGGTTATACAATACCTTGAACAAAAACTATGTATTCTTCCAACAACTTAGCCACAAAAAATAATTAATAATAATAATTCTTTTTACCATAGGCACAAGGTCTGAAATTTTGGGGAAGGGAGGTAATCAATTACTTCGCTTGACTGGTACTTATTTTATCAACCTCAAATGGATGAAAGGTAAAGTTGACCTCAATAATAATAAGGGTTTCAAATTTTGCCACAAGGGCAGCAATTTTGAGGGAAGAAATGAGTCAATTATATCAACCCCAATGTTCAACAGGTACTTATTGACCCCAAAAAGATGAAAAGTAAAGTCAACTGCTATAATAATAATAGATATGCAATACCAGGCAATAGCACTTGTGGCTTCTGATTTTAACTGGTTGGAAGTGTTATCATGTACATGTTTTGTCTTGGTGTAAAACAGGGATGGGCAACCTTTCATCAACTGGGGGCCACATAGTACCGTTTCCAAGTGAGAAAGGGCCACGTGATAAAACACATATACATGAAATATTACTTGCCCACTTTACACTGAATTTTTTTTTTGCAATTCTAATTTTATTTGTCTTAGCCTGAAAGTTTATATTAAGCTGGCATCTCTTTCATTATTTCCTAATGATAATAATGATTGCCAGTGTAAATAAATTATAGTTTAAAATATTGAGGTCAAAAAAAGAGAAAATTCATTGATATTTTATTAAAGAACAAATTTCACTATCTGTACCAATGAGATTTTTGTACATTCACATTCTTTACCATATTTTCAATATAAGGTAGAATTTGAGATGTTACTACCGTTAGGTTATGCTGCAAATTAGTAACCTAGAAATCCATCAAGGGCTGCACAACATGTGTAAAAGATGGAGCAAATATCCTGCTCAATACTGCAGATTTGCGTGTCAGTTGCTTCACATTAACCAGCTGAGCATGTTCCTTAGTCACTGATCATGAGCAGGAGTAGAGAGGGACTATCATAGCTATGTGTTGAGAGGGATTAATTCACCCCTGGAGATATGGATATTTTGTTCATCATCCTTAAACAACCCTTATTCAGGGACCTTTTGAGCAGATAGGCTACTCAACCTGAAGAAAATACAAACTGAGCTCTACCTGCAAGGTCATGCACTATTTATCTTAATATGATGTCATCATATCATGCACATAGAGTTGTGATGCATGTGCCTGGAGTACCCTTATCAGATGAGTAGTCATGGTGGGTATATTGGACTTCATATATCTGTAACCCAGCATCACTTTGATGGTGTGTGCTGCTCTCCCAATTAATAATAATAATAATCATTTAACATTCACTTTCCATGCTGGGTTGGACAGTTTCTCAGGAGATCAAACCAGAGAACTGCACCAGGCTCCAATTGTGTTTTGGTGTGGTTTCTACAATGGAATACCCTTCCTGATGCCAACCACTTTACAGAGTGTACTGGGTGCTTTTTACATGGCACCAGTATCATAATAACACTAATGATAATTTCTAAGATAGACAAAAGGCTACAAATTTTGAAAGAGGATGTCATTTCAATCAGCCCAATACTTGGTTGGTAGTTTATTTTATCAACTCTGGAAGAATGAAAAGCAACTTTGGCCTTTGCAGGATATGAACTTGTCCTGGAATGAAGTGGTGAAGCACAATTTTCAAATGTTGGGCCTCACAGAGGCAATGACAAGTGACCGAGACCCTTGAAGATATGCTGTGCTTGAGAAGACCCAGCAAGCCAAGTGAGATCGTAGCTGTAGCCTATGCTAGTGTCACATAACTGGCCCATTTAAGAGTACCCTTCAACTGTCAGGCAATATGCTATGCTTGAGAAGACCATTGAGTCAAGTAAAATCATTATCATGGCCGATGCCAGTAGCACCTGACTCGCACCTGTGCCAGTTGCCAGTGGAATGTAAAATGCACCCTTCAAGCATGGTCGATGCCAGTGTCGTTGGACTGGTTCCCATGCCGGTGGCACGTAAAAAGCACCATATGAGTGAGGTCGATGCCAGAGGCACATAAAAAGAACCATTTGAGCATGGTAGATGCCAGTACTGCCCGACTGGCTTCTGTGCCGGTGGCACATAAAAAGCACTCACTACACTCTCAGAGTGGTTGGCATTAGAAAGGCCATCCAGCTGTAGAAACCTTGCCAGATCAAATTGGAGCCTGGTGCAACCTCCTAGCTTGCCACTCCTTAGTCAAACCATCCAACCAATGCCAGCATGGAAAGCGGACATTAAACAACAATGATGATGATAAGGTAAATAATTTATTCTGGGTATTTAGATTTATCCATAAGTCTAATGATTCTGTCAACTATAACACTAACAGTTGTATCCAATTTAGACACAAGGCCATCAATTCTGAGGAAAAGAAGTTAGTTGATACCATCAACCCTAGTATTTGACTGACACTTTATTAACCACCACTACCCCCACCCCTGAGGGGGGAAAAGTCAAGCTGACATCAACAAGGTTTGAATTCTGATTACAAAGAACAAGAAGGAATACAGCAAAGCATTTTGTGCAATGCTCCAACAGTTCTGTCAATCCACAGCATCTTTAACGAGAAGAGAAGTGAGGTTAGTCAATATCACCAACATTAGTACTAGCCTCATACTTTATCAACCCCAGAGGAATAAAAGGTGAAGTTGATCTAAGTAGGATTTGAATTCAGAATATAAAGAGCCAGAAAAAAATATTGCAAAATATTTTCTCCAACACTCTAAATATCTTAATAACTGCCATATGTAGGTGCAGGTATTGCTATGTGGTAAGAAGCTTACTTCCCAACCACATGGTTCTAGGTTCAATCCCACTGCATGGCACCTTGGACAAGTGTCTTCTACTATAGCCTCAACCAAAGCCTTATGAGTGGATTTGATAGACAAACTGAAAAAAAGTTGTCATAACCACATGGTTCTGGTAGGTAGCTTGCTTACCAACTGCATGGTCCCAGGCTCATCCCCACACCATGGCACCTTGGGCTAACCAAATACTTGCGAGTGGATTGGTAGACAGAAACTGAAAGAAGCTCATCGCATATATATATATATATATCAGGTCATCCCATAAGTTCTGTATGATCTTACCTCTTTTAAAATTGAATGAAATTTAATAGTATTTTAGAATGTCTAATGAAATTTAAAATTATTTTTATGCATTTGTGTACATTTAAACTAATTAAATATTATTTTACAGAATAATAGAATTAAAATTTCTTTGATTAAAACCCTTTCTAACATGGAAAAATCCAAAGAGCATTTAAGGCACATAATGCTTTATGAGTACAAAAAAAGAAACTCTGCAGCCAAAGCGACTCAAAATATCCACTCAGTTTATGGGAAAGAATGCTTGAATGAAAGAACTTGCAGAAGATGGCTTGCAAAATTCAGAAGTTGAGATTTCAGCCTTGAAGATGAAGATCAAATGGGACGTCCAGTTGAGTTTGATGATAAGCTCCTTCAGGCATTACTTGAAGAAAATCCTGCATTATCAGTTGAAGAATCAGCAATAAAGCTTAGTTCAAACCATATAACTGTACATCGTCATCTTCAACAACTTGGAAAGGTTCCTAAACTTGGAAATGGATGCCTCATGAATTGTCCAAAGGCAACCGCAAATCCCTAGTTGAGATCTGCTCTTCTCTCCATTCTCGCAAACCCATTTCACCCATTTTGGATAGACTTGTGACTAGTGATGAAAAACAGAACTTCTATCGAAGTGTTAAACATCATATACAGTGGCTTGGTAAAAGGGAAAAAGCTCAACCACAACCAAGAAGGGAACTTCATGGAAAAAAAAGTTCTTCTCTCTATCTGGTGGGATTGCAAAGGAGTAATTCACTTTGAATTGTTATAACCTAATACAACAATCAATGCTCAAGTCTACTGTCAGCAATTAGAGCATTTGAACCAAGCTTTGAAGCAAAAAAAACCCCGCTTTAGTGAATCGAAAAGGAGTGATGTTTCATCAGGACAATGTGTGACCCCACACTGCAAAGATCACATCACAGAAGATCGAAGAGTTTGGTTTTAGAATAAATGCCATGTCCCCCATGTATCATAAGAGGTGACCAAAAGGCTTGGTATAGGAAGGGCATCCAGCCATTAAACCGTACCATCAAAAACCTACCAGCATGGAAAATTCCTCATCCACATTATTCTCTCAACCTTGCTCCTTCAGACTACCATGTTTCGGAGTTTACTAAATCATTTGGGGGACATAACTTCCGCAAGAGGACAAAACTGACATTTCAGAGTTCTTCGCTTTGAAACCAAAAGAGTTTTACATTGATGGGATTAAAAAGCTTGTAAATAGATGGAAGGAAGTCATAGATAATCAGGGAAAGTACATTGATGATTAAATTTCAATTAAATATAACATTTGATCACTTGTTTTCTTTATTCAAAATTTTGATAGAACTTATAGGATGACCTGATATATATATGTATGTGTGTGTGTGTATATATATATATATATATATATATATTATATATATATATATATATTATATATATATAATATATATATATATATATACACACACACGTATAAGTTTCTGTGTCTGTGTTTGTCCCCCCCAAAATTGCTTGACAACCAATGCTGGTATGTTTACGTACCCGTAACTGAGGAGTTTGCCCAAAGAGAGCGATAGAATAAGTACTAGGCTTAGAAAGAATAAGTCATAGGGTCAATTTGCTCAACTAAAGGCGGTGCTCCAACATGGCTGCAGTCAAATGACTGAAACGAATAAAAGAATATGTGTGTGTGTGTGTGTTACCACCACTTGACAACCAGTGTTGGTGTTTTTACATCCCCATAACTTAACAGTTCAACAAAAGAGACCAAGAGAACAAGTACAAGGCTTTAAAAAAAAAAGTACTGGGGTCAATTCATTTAACCAAAAATTCTCCAGTGCAGAGCCCCAGCATGGCCGTAGTCTAATGATTGAAACAAGTGAAAGATAAAAGATATGTAAAAATAAGAATAATGTTTAACATGAACACAAAGCCAGTCATTAACAGTATAAGTATTCTACTAAGCTAAACACAGTACTTGAACATTGTGTTATTTTATCTAACCACATCCTGTATAGGACGAAAGCTAAGGTTGACCTTGGCAGACTGTAAAAAAGTATTTTGTCCAATGCTCAAACAATTCAGTCAATAATCCTTTCTTTATTGAAGTGATATTTCAAGGACAAATAACAAAAACAACAGGGGTTTTACAGTATCTAATATGAAGCAAAAAACAGGCATAAAACACAAGATCTTAGCCTTCTGTTAAAATTCTATTTAATCTAAAGGACATAGGGATATAAATGAACCCCAATGGCTCAGTGGTAAGAACATCGGGCTCACAGTCGTGAGGTAGTGAGTTTAATTTCTGGACTGGACTTTGTGTTGTGTTCTTGAGCAAGACACTTTATTTCATATTGCTCCAGTTCACTCAGCTATAGAAACGAGTTGCGACATCACTGGTCCCAAGCTGTATCAGCCTTTGCCTTTCCCTTGGATAACATCGGAGGCATGGAGAGGGGAGGCTGGTATGCATGGGTGACTGCTGGTCTTCCATAAACAACCTTGCCTGGACTTGTGCCTCAGGGAGTAACTTTCTAGCTGCAATCCAATGGTCATTCATGACCACAGAGAGTCACTTATTATATTGACTCCAAAAGGAAGGATGGCAATATAGGGTGGCGAGCTGGCAGAAACGTTAGCATGCCAGGCGAAATGCTGAGCGATATTTCGTCTGCCATTACATTCTGAGTTCAAACTCCACCAAGGTCAACTTTGCCTTTCATCCTTACAGGGTCAATTAAATAAGTACCAGTTACACACTGGGGTCGATGTAATTGACTTATTCCCTTTGTCTGTCCTTGTTTATCCCCTCTATGTTCAGCCCCCTGTAGGCAATAAAGAAATAAATATAACCAACAGCAGGATTTGAGCTCAGAATGTAAAGGTATGAACTAGATACTACAAAATATTCTTTTTGCTGCTCTACTTTTTCTTCCACTTTCCAGCCCACTTTAAGGTTATTAAGAATGATTTCTAACAAGACAGGAAAGTAAATTACTAAGTCATCAATGCAATATCATATATCATCATATCAATCATAAAGCAGCACCTTGACATACTTTATTCAAACAGGATACAGCACTACTTCAGTGCAGACTAAAAACCATACATGTATTAAAATGTGAGTAAATGCTTCAAGCTATGTAGCAACTTGACTCCAATTAAGTAAATACAGAAATATAATGATACCTATTATCAACAATCTACAAGAAATAAACGTTTGTTATAGTAACATTCAAAAGCAGTAATAATTAAATATGGTCCATACTAATATAACTATTCAAAGTTTGATCAGTCTCAAAACAGAAGAGGAAGAATTGGATAGTTTTTTTTTTATAAAAGTCTGAATTGTTTTAACTAGAAGGAAATGTAAATGTTTATTCATACAGAGCCCATTAACAGTTAAAATATCTATACAGCTGGTAATACTTTTTATCTGAAATATTTCAGACAGGAATGCTTTTCCTTCCATTTTTTTTCTTTCTTTTTCAGATTTCAGAAAGATTATATAATAGCATATTTACATCTACTAAAGGGACAGCTTGAGGATGGGACCTAAATCTAAATGCTGCCTTTATCCATTTACATTTCATAATATAACTTATACAATTACCAATGTATCTCTTGATTTTGGAAATGTAATTGGCATTCCATCAGTTACAATGATGAGAGTTCCAGTTGATCTGATCAATTGAACAGCCTGCTCATGAAATTATCATATAAGTTGTTGAGCACTCCATAGACACATGTAACTTTAATATAGTTCTCAGGGAGATTCAGTGTGACATAGAATGTGATAAGGCTGGCCCTTTGAATCACAGGTACAACTTATTTTTGCCAGGTGAGTGGACTGGAGCAATGTGGAATAAAGGAGAAACACGCAAACAGGAATCGAACTCAGAACCGTGAGACTAATACCCTAACCACTAAGTGCCGCACCTTCTTTGGTTTTAGAATAAATGCCATGTCCCCCAGGTATCATAAGAGGGGACCAAAAGGCTTGGTATAGGAAGGGCATCCAGCCATTAAACATTACCATCGAAAACCTACCAGCATGGAAAAGTAAATGTAAAACACTGCTGCACTGCTGCCATTGATGAGGATGAAGAATACAGCTTATACAGATACCATGAAATATGATGCTAATCCTGTTTTATATATATACATAACAGTTTCACTTAAGGAATGTTTCAATTTTCACCAAAATAAATCCACCTATTACATTTCCACATCAGCTTATCAATGATATGCAACAGAATACTTTGAATTTTTATGCCTGACTGAACATTTTTTTTTTTTTAAACATTCCAAACATTTTTAGAAATTTTCCAGTAGTGAGAATTTTCCATTTCTCACTCATAAAAATTTTGGATAAAGGATTATGAGTATTTCAGTTTTCTTTTAACTTTTACTTGTTTCATTCTGTGGCCATACTGGGGCATCACATTGAAGAATTTTAGTTGAATAAATCAATCCCAGTATGTATTAATTTTTTAATCCTAGTACTTATTCTATCAGTCCCTTTCACCAAACTGCTAAGTTACAGGGGTGTAAACTCACCAAAACCAATTGTCAAGTGGTGGTGTAGGACAAACACAGACGCAAAGATACACACACACAATAGGCTTCTTTCAGTCTCCGTCTACCAAGTATACTCACAAGGCTTTGGTCAGACTGAAACTATAGTAGAAGACACTTGCCCAAGGTGCCACGCAGGGGGAATGAACTTGGAACCATGTAGATGGGAAGCAAACTTCTTACCTCACAGCCACACCTGCACCTATATGTGTGTGTGTGTGGTATTGGGGAAGGATATTTTTGTAATGTGGATCATATTAGATAAACTGCATCGCCTACTTAAAAGAATTGATATTTCTATAATGATAATCATAAGAAATTAATTCTGTAGATAACAAAAGTTTATAAAATTATGATCCCATCTCTCAAGGAATTTTAAGTAATGATTTCCTTGCTATATGGTTAAAAGAAGGATGCCAGTTTATAGCAGATAAGTAGCAAAACATGGTTATTTCACAGTGAAAGAAGTTTGTATTTTGCAATCTGTTGGCTCATCGGTACACATCTGGCACTCTGACATCATAACAGCTTTTGGTGTTGTCACATAAGTTGTTGCTATATAACTAAATTTTTCTGGGTTCATTAAAAGATAAGTGAATAAACAAAAAGCATATTTGTGTTTCTCTATGTTTACACAGTTGTTATTGGTGACAGAAGGTGTGTTCCTGTTAAATTAATTCAACAAGACATAACTCGCATGAGTTTGTGATTAGCCTGAATGCAGTGCAAAGACAGTTCTTTTACTTGTGTAGCTTGACATTATAACAAGGCAGGCACAGTTAACATTGAATGACTTCTTACCAATATACAAAGCAAGTGCTGTATCACTGACAAATTAACTCCAACATGACAAGCTCCAAGTTTAGTTTGTAGCAAACATGTTCACAGTGTAGCTCTTTACCTTGAACCCTTTTGATACCAACTCGGCTGAAACCGCCTCTGGCTCTGTAATTCAAATGTCTTGTTTTCGTAAGTTTTGAATTATAATCTTCCACCAAACCTTAGTCACAGTTTATGTTCCTAACACTAGCTTAATGATAACTAAGTTGTTCTGTTATATTTAAAATGAATTGAAAGAAACACAGAGCATCTAAATAAATACGGTAACAAAAGAGTTAAGTAACCACATTTTGGCTCATCATCATTGTTTTCTGCACACATGACCATACCTATTCATGCCGATTGGATGCTTTAAGTCATCTAATCAGACCACATGCCCAACCAGCAAAGTGTGGTCCTTTTCAAGCCTACCCTTAGTTATTTAAGGATGCCTTTTCCAGCTATTTTCTTCAGTGAGGTGGGTTGCACGATGGAGTTGGGCTCTTCAGAAGAGAGCAAGTTTTATTCCACTAAGCATTAGAGAACTGTCAGCAGAGACTTTTGTTGTTGGGCTTTGTGTTTTTCCAATGCACATCATCATGTTCAAGCTGCACAAGGAACCAATGTATTTTTATTAACAGAATTATTCATGTTGAACCTGTCTGCTGTATCTTCTATTAGCAGTGAAATAAACGTGACTGTCAATTTTAACCTGTCTTTGTATTTCTTCATGCTTTTTATCATGACTCGTTTAAAACCAGAAGATAATAGTATTACCAGGGCGTTAGCCACATTCACCTTTTAACCTCACTAAAAGTTCTTAAGTGAAGCCCAGATTTTCTTTAATACATGATACATTAAAAATGATTATTATTATTATTATTATGTTTCGTTGATTTTGAAGTATCTGGCAGAATTGGTAGAGAATCACACAAAATACCTTGGAGTATTTGTTCTAGTTCTTCATGTTCTGAGTCTAACTTAGGTTAATGTCAACTCTGCTTTTCATCCTTCCAAGTTGGTTAAAATAAAGTACCTGTAAACTGTAGCAGTATTTCATCCATCTTTATGTTCTGAATCCAAATTCTGCCAAGGTCAAGATCAACTTAGCTTTTCATCCTTTTGGAGTCAACAAAAAATGTACCAGTCAAGCACTGGGGTCGATGTAATCAACTACCGCCTCCCCCAAAATTTCAGACCTTGTGCTTATAGTAAAAGGAAGTATCATTAATTTATGTACTGCTGCTAAGATTGATTTTGCCTTTCATTCTTCCAGGACCAATAAAATAAAGTACCATTCAAGTACTGGAGTTGATATAATCGACTCATCCTCTTTCCTCAAAATTGTTGCCTTCTGCTTATAACAGAAGGAATTATTATTACTAGGTGAACTGGTAAAGTAGGTCCCAAATGCCCACCCAACCATGTAACAATGACAACAGGAGAAGGGACATACTGGTCTACAGTTGACACAACAGTCATATCTCTCAATTACATAATGTATGTATTACTACCAACACAACAGAACATACATTCAATCATTCACTCAAAATACATGTGTTCTCTACCTAACTCTCTCTAAAGTGAAGTCCATTAAACAGGGTGATACAAAAGGAAATGATTATTATTATTAAGGGTGGTATACTGGTAAAATAGAACATTGGATGACATTTTTGTAGTATTTAGTTACCTCTATAGGAATTCCATTCCTATGAAGTTAGCTTTACTTCTCATCCTATCTGGGTAGATAAAATATCAGCCAAGAAACTGGAGCAGCTTAATCAACTGTTCCCTCCCCCAAATTTGTGACTTTGTGCCTATGTTAGAAATCACAATCACCAGAATCATTAGAACATTAAACAAAGTGCCTGGTGATTTCTGTTCAGGACCTTTACAGTCTGAGTTCAAATCCTATTGCGATGAACTTTGCCTTTCATCTTACAAGGGTTGGTAAAAAAAAAAGGACCAACCTAGTACTGAGGTCAAATTTCTAACTGTGTGCTTGTCAGAAACAATTACTTTTGTGTCAGATGTGACTGATGGTTATATATAGTAAAAAAGGTAGTGTGGTGGATAAAAGTTGGAAAATTGAGATCATGCATTTCCTTCTTTAACAAAGCCCTAATTGTTTTCTTTCAATTATGCTTGAAGTGGAAAGTGAGGACAGAGGGAGGAGTCCTGACCTCCTGTAAATGTTATGAAAGTAGCAAGTTTAGTGAGGTTCAATGTTCTAGTTTTGCTTGTAGATTTACAATTGACAAAGATACTTGACTTTGTTACTGATAGTAATTGGAATTTTGCGGAGTACCTAAATTTGTTCTGTGTAACTATACCCCCTTTTAGCAATTGTATTGTATCTTTAATACATTGTATTATTATGCCACTAGTATTATTTTATAACGAAATGCTTTACATTACATTTTCACTATTTTATGATTCGTCTTTATAGTGTTCTCATTTCATGCATGAGTGGTACAATGAATGCAGTTCCAGATAAAAAGCCTTGCAATATTTAGTTACATCAAGGCGGCAAGCTGGCAGAAACACTAACATGCCAGACGAAATAAATAAGTTAAGTACCAGTTGCACACTGGGATCGATCTAATCAACTGGCTTCCTCCCGAAAAATTTTGGGCCTTGTGCCTAGAGTAGAAAAGAAAAGAATATTTAGTTACATTAAGGTAGCAAGCTGGCAGAAACATTAGCACACTGAGTTCAAATTCCACCGAGGTCGACTTTGCCTTTCATCCTTTCGGGGTCAATAAATTAAGTACCAGTTGTGTACTGGAGTCAATCTAATCGACTGGCCCCTCCCCAAAAATTTCAGGCCTTGTGCCTAGAGTAGGAAAGAATATTTAAATGCATCCCACTACTTTATGAGTGCAAACCCCACAAAGATCAACTTTACATCTTTCTGGGAACAATAAAATATATATTAGTTAAGTATGGGGACAAATTCCACAAGCTCTTTTTTCTGTCAAAATGTTTAATTTTGTACATATATAGAAATCATTAGTAAAATATTAAAAAATAATTTGATCACAATGGAAAACAATTTTTGTATGACTCATATATTAAATATTTTCAGATTAACCCATTATTTGCTTTACCAGAAGAAAACTAGATGAGGAGTAATCACAACAAACCAGTTACTGTATCTATGATGGAACATCCATGTGGTCACTCAATCTGCTAAAAACAGCGGCCAAATATCCAGATCACACCCTACTGTCAGTTTTAAAAAGTTAAAGGACATATAGGCAGAGGCATGGCTGAGTGGAAAGAAGCCTACTTCCCAACAGCATGGCTCCAGGTTCAGTCCCACTGCATGGCACCTTGGGAAAGTGTCTTCTACTATAGTCTCAGGCTGACCAGAGCCTTGTGAGTGGATTTGGTAGACAGAAACTGAAAGAAGCTTGTCGTATGTGTGTGTGTGTGTGTGTGTGTGTGTGTGTGTGTGTGTATTTATGTATGTGTGTCCTTGTGTCTGTGTTTGTCCTCCCACCGTTGCTTGACAACCGATGTTGGTGTGCTTACATCGCCGTGACTTAGTGGTTTGACAAAAGAGATTGATAGAATAAGTACTAGGCTTACAAAGAATAAATCCTAGGGTCAAATTCTTCGACTAAAACCCTTTAAAGCAGTGCACCAGCATAGCCACAATCAAATGACTGAAACAAGTAAAAGAATAAAAGAAAACAAGAATACTGGATAATGTAGTCATGGAGACAATATGTCAAGATCTGTGCTGAGCATAATTTGGGTCTGAAATTTTCTGAATCTGGTCTGCCTGTTTGAGTCAAAGCATAAACAGCCACCACTAATTTGATGCCCCTCTCCCATCTCATGATGCTCACACTTAAGACCATTGATTTACTCTCCAGGTCTAGAAAAGCCATATTTGCAGTCAATTATATAGGTCCCTGTAAATAATAATAACTATAACTACAATAATAAATGACCTGATGCAATACCAGGCACTGGCTTCTCATCTTAACTGATTGGAAGTGTTATCATGTACTTATTTTGTCTTGGTGTAAAAGATAGCCTACAACAAATATTCTGCTCAATACCACAAATTTGCTTGATCACAACCAGTTGAATAAGTGCAACGCTGATCACAAGTAAGAGTAGTGGGGGAGCATCATAACCATGTGTTGAGAGGAATTCTTTAGGGCTTGAATAATTCACCTCTGGAAACATGGGTGCTTTGTTCATTATCCTTAAATAACCCTTATTCAGGGACCTCTTGAGCAGGATGGGCTACTCAACCTGAAGAATATTTTCTAACCGGACCCCACCTCCACTGTTTGTCTTGATATGAGATCACTATGTGGTAATGCACATGCCTAGTGTACCCTTATTAGGCAGGTAGTCATGAGAGATACACTGGGCTTCGTATATTTGTACCCCAGCATCATTTGATGGCATTGCTGCCCTCTTGCACAATAACAATAATAACCCTTTCTATTATAGGCAGAATGCCTGAAATTTGGGGAGAGGAGGTAAGTTTATTGCATCAACCCTTGTGCTCAACTGGTACTTAATTCATCAACCCCGAAAGGATGAAAGGCAAAGCTGACCTCAGTTGAATTTGAACTCAGAATGTATGGACAGATGAAATGCAGCTAAGCATTTTATCCAGTGAGCTAACAATTCTGCCAGCTCACTACCTTGTTTATTATTATTATCATTAATAATATCATTCATCATGATGATCATTAATAATAATAATAATAATAATAATAATTCTTTCTAATTTAAGCACAAGTCCAGTAATTTTGAAGGGTTAATCAATACCATTAAGCCTAACACTTGACTGTTGACCCCTCAAAGGATGAAAGGAGAAGTTGACCTCAGCAGGATTTGAACTCAGAACCTAAAGAGCCAATTTGTGCAATGCTCTAACAATTCTGCAAAATAAAGTGTTGATCTTTTTTTTTTAGATATATATATATTTCTATTTTATATGTAGGAGGATGTAAATTCATAAATTTACGAATACAAAAAGAAAAAAAAAGAAGCCATACTGGTGGCAATGACGGTGAAAGAAGAAGGCAAAAAAAGCAAAGAGAAAGAAAAGATGAAAGGAAACGAAAAACATTAAACGGGGTGTATGGGGGGTGGCGTTAGTGTGTATGTGTGTCCTCAGTGTTTCTGGGATATATTTCCTAAGCCTCCATTATACCAAGTGTGTTTGTCATTTGGTTTATTTATTAGTAGAAGAGAAAGAAGATATAAATCCCTATTACATTTCATTGGAGTGGGACTGAGATAAATGCTATAAAAGAGTAAATAACTACTGTATTTCCTGTTTCACTATTCATGAGCAATGAAGGATGAGATCAGCTGACCTTGCCTACGTGGGTGGATACACACACATACACATACCTTATATACACCAACACACTCTTGTATGTATTTACACACATACATACATCCAAGTATGGAAAAGTAGATGTGATGATGACAATACACACACACACACACACACACACACACACACACACACACAAGAGTTCTATAAATTTCAAATGTTGAAATACAACCTTACTCATGGGAAATGTATATAAATCAACAGAAGTTCTTCAACATGATCGCATAGCTTCCTGAAAACAGCAGCAAAATCCCTCTCAAGCAGACCCTACTACCTTAAAGGAAGAGAAGGAAGCACTGAATAACATTGTCCCAGAAAAGATGGAACAGGTACAGCTACAACTCCTTTGATCTTTCGTCACCTTGATCACGGTGGGTCTGAGGCTGAAGAACAATAACAATGTACACACACACACACACACACACAATCATCATTTAACATCTGCCCTCCTTGTTGGCATGGGTTGGACAGTTCAACAGGATCCAAAGAGAGGACTACATCATGTTGTAATGTTCTATGGTTTCTATAGCTGGATGCCCTTCCTAATGCCAACTGCTTTACAAAATGTACAGAGCACTCTATTTTTTTAGACATCAGCACTAGTGAGGACACCTTGCAGCTTGCAAGACTAAAGGGGCAAGAGAGGGGCCCATCTAACTGAAAGAGAATAGGAGAGAGTGACGAGAGGGGGAATGAGGGAAAAGGGGGAGTGATGAGGGAGAATGTATAGGTATGTATAGGAATGAGGGGTATGAGAGAGAAGAAAGGAGAATGTGAGAGAGGGAGAGGTATATGAGAGAGATGGGAGGGGGAATGAAAGAGAGATGGTGGGAGTACTGTCTCCTAGTTTCTAAGAGAAACAATCACTTATTATTTAACCCTTTAGCATTCACATTATTCTTGTTTCTTTACTGCCCACAAGGGGCTAAACATAGAGAGGACAAACAAGGACAGACAAAGGGATTAAGTCGATTACACTGACCCCAGTGCATAACTGGTACTTAATTTATCAACCACGAAAGGATGAAAGGCAAAGTCGACCTCAGCGGAATTTGAACTCAGAACGCAACTGCTGACGGAATACCACTAAGCATTTCACGGAGCATGCTAATGTTTCTGCCAGCTCACCGCCTTACATTGTTAGTATTCGCATTATTCTGTCAAAAGTAATGCTTATTTATTGACATTGTTTTGAATTAATCACTAATTATCTTGTAAGTTTGAGGTATTGATGAGATAACTGTTAGTTTTTAATGTGATATTGTAGGGTTAGTGCGAGAGGCCAGAACTGGCCAGTTTGAACATAAAACAGGAGAAACAATTTGGCTAGATATGGTTGGTTTAAATGTTAAAGAGTAAAAGATCTGTGCTTATGGCAGTGGTTTTAAACATGCTAAACTCCTGCAAACATCTGTCATATGGCAAACCTCACAAACAAAGCCACGTATGTGCACATCAGTATGCAAAAGTAGATACACACACACACACATATATATATATACTCTTTTACTTGTTTCAGTCATTTGACTGCGGCCATGCTGGAGCACCGCCTTTAGTCAAGCAAATCGACCCCGGGACTTATTCTTTGTAAGCCCAGTACTTATTCTATCGGTCTCTTTTGCCGAACCGCTAAGTTATGGGGACGTAAACACACCAGCATCAGTTGTCAAGCAATGCTAGGGGAACAAACACTGACACACAAACACACACACACATACATATATATATATATATATACGACAGGCTTCTTTCAGTTTCCGTCTACCAAATCCACTCACAAGGCATTGGTCGGCCCGGGGCTATAGCAGAAGACACTTGCCCAAGATGCCACGCAGTGGGACTGAACCCGGAACCATGTGGTTGGTTAGCAAGCTACTTACCACATAGCCACTCCTGCGCATATATATATATATATATATAATGAAGTAAAGTCATTTATAAATATATATTTGTAAGTATGTATATGAGCAATGTAGATCATTTTACTTACATCTATCTATTAGTCAACTCATTAAAACTATAAGATCAAATTATACTTGTGAACTGAATGGTTTCATAATTTAAAAAGAATGAACTCAAGTGGGCCACTAATATGAATTCAAAGGTACATTCAAGGCTGACACACTCAATGATGCACACATAAATTACACAATCAATCGACATCTCATTTCTGTGAGAACAAAAAATGAAAACTTGGTAGTAACTATTACTAACTCCCAAAACAAAAGAGAGATCATTTTAAGTAATTAAACATTTACTTTGTGAAATTTATTCACTTAAGGAGGAAATGTGATACTTGTTAACAGCCACGGTATCTACTGCAGCTAAATTTCAATTATATTGGACCTTGGCAATGACACACAGACAAACACAAGCCTGTGTAGACCATCATCAGATGGTTTTTTTGGGGTTTTTTTACCATATGAATAGAGAATTGCAAAATATTTAGCCATTTGTAATTTCTATGATTAAAAATTGAAATGAGCTAAAGGAAATACATGTAACCCTTCTTGCAAGCATGGCAGTACAGCTAAAAAGCTTGCTTCCCAACCATGTGATTTGGGGTTCAGTCCTACCGCACAGCACCTTAGGCAGATGTCTTCTGTTATAGCCCCAGGAAGACCAAAACCTTGAACGAAGCCTGCCGTGTGTAAGCTTGTCTGGTGATGCAAGTACATCTAATTTTCTTGCCAAATAAAAAAAAAATTAAAAGTGCATTGCAGGTGAATAAGGACTTAACCTTGCAAAAAAAAAAAAAAGTATTTGCAAAATAATAAAGAGAACAGCTTACTGTCCCTTAACAAAAAAACAAGGACACTTCACTGAATAATATGGTCTTAGATACATTATATCCGGAAAATGTCAGTTACAGCTGAATGTCTGATCACAGATCTGCTAAAACAGAGCTGCTGACCATGGGTTAAACAAAAACCAGATTGATTCCTATTTGGTACACACACTACTATATCATATTCTGTCAATTTTCCTGCTAATATTCTCATAATGATCCAAGACTAACATTATTACAAACAAAATGCAAAGCCTAACCTTATTTTAATTAGGATAATGTTTTTCCTCTTATAGTACACACATGTGTCTGCTACCAAACATTTTTGCAAAAAAAAAAGAAAAAAAAAGAAAACCACAAATTTCAGCCTTCACTCCTATCCACCTAAATAACACCATATCTTTAATGTCCCATCAACCCACTATCAAAAAATATGAGATGAATATCCCCAGATCAGTTACTCTGGTAATTACTATCCTCACCACATGTACATTCTATTTTTGCTAATTCATATTTTCTTAATACATCAATCTTCATATTCCTCCACCCACTCTCTCATACACACACACACACACACACACACATGCATACATATATATATATATAATATATATATATATATATATATTCCACCTTGTTTCACATTTATGTGTTTACTCTTGTATGTATATGTATATATATATATATATATATACACACACACATACATATATACATTATATATATATATACACACACACACACACATATATGCTCCGAAAGCATAGCTGCTAGAATAAAAATAGTCTGGACAAAGTCCAGAGAGTTTCTACCTTTGTTGGTAACAAAGGGCCTCTCCCTCAGGGAGAAAAGCAGATTGTATGATGCCTGTATGAAAACATCCATGCTACATGGCAGTGAAACATGGGCTGCAAATGCAGAGAACATGCAAAAACTCAAAAGAAATGAAGCTAGTATGCTTCGCTGAATGTACAACGTCAGTGTACATGTACAACAGAGTGCAAGCATCTTGAGGGAAATGTAGGACATAAGATATGGTGTGCAAGAGAGATGACTGCACTGATATGGTCATGTGATGCATATTGATGAGAATAGCAGCATAAAGAAGTACCAATCACTAACAGTAGAGGGAACCTGTGGAAGAGGTGGACTCAGGAAGACATGGGACAAGGTGGCGAATGTTAGGCCTCATGGAGGTAATAATGATAAGTGATCACAACCTTTGGTGACTTGTTGTGCTTGAGAAGACTCACCAAGCCAAGTAAAATTGTAGCTGTGACCGGCAGCACATCTAAATCCCCGTGCTGTTGCCATGCAAGTGCACCCATGCCATTTCTACACAAGAGAACCCATGCCGTTGTCATGCAAGTGCACCCGTGCTGTTTCCATGCAAGTGCACCTGTGCCGTTGCCACGCAAGAGAACCTGTTCTGCTGCCACGCAAGAGAACCTGTTCCGCTGCCACGTAAGAGAACCCCTGCCGCTGCCACGCAAGAGAATCCGTGCCGCTGCCACGCAAGAGAACCCCTGCTGCTGCCACGCAAGAGAACCCGTTCCGCTGCCACGCAAGAGAACGCATGCCACTGCCACGCAAGAGAACCCGTTCCGCTGCCACGTAAGAGAACCGCTGCCACGCAAGAGAACCCGTGCCGCTGTCACGCAAGAGAACCCGTGCCATTTCCACGCAAGAGAACCCGTGCCACTGCCACGCAAGAGAACCCGTGCCGCTGTCACGCAAGAGAACCTGTGCCATTGTCACATAAGAGCAGCCATGCTGGTGACATGTAAAAGGCACCCACTACACTCTTGGAGAGGTTGGCATTAGGAAGAATTTCCAGCCATAGAAACTCAACCAAAATCAGAAAGCAGCCTGGTGCATCTTTATGGCTTACCAGTTCCAGTCAAACCATCCAACCCATACCAGCATGGAAAACAGACACTAAATGATGATGATGATGATATACACAGGGTTGGCCAACAGTCACCTGACAGTAAATCAATATTCCATAAACACTTAGTATTCAATTTTATTTATTCATTTGGGAAAATGGTGTCGCTCAAGAAGGACTTCAGTTTGATCAATTTTCATGTTTCAGATTTAGTCATATTTAGATGCTTTTATTGAATTCATTCAGTTGTTAAGCATAAATAAATCTTAGAATTAAGTATATATATATATATAGATATATATATATATATATATATATATACACAATATCTTAAATATCTTAAATCAGGAGAAGAGCATACCCTACAAAATATAGAGCAGTTGTTTATTTTTGTATATTTAACATAATAGTTTAGAAAGAAACCATTGGTTTCAAATCTAGTATAAACTAGACATCTTTTCAGTTTCTCTAAACTGTTGTGCACCCAAGTTAAGCCCTTTAACATCAGGTGGGAATTATTGGAAACTTGTGGACTCTATCACAATGGAACAAGACTATGTAAATTGTGCATGGCAGAAAAATATATAATCCTCATGAACTCAAATGAGCCAGGAGGTTACCTGAACTCCAGAACAGAAGCTGTTGGGAATTGTCCACACTTTCAGAAATTTTTATTTCAAAATTGGAAAACCTTGCTATCAAGCAAAGAACGGCAACTCATCCAGCCATAATTTTTTAAGAGGAATAGTTCTTGAACTATCACCAGCGTTCTTGTGCTTAAAAAAACATTCTTTGCAGAGAACGGTTAGTTTAGAGAAACTGAAGAGATGTCTAGTTCACGCTAGATAGATAGATAGATATATATATATATAATATATATATATATATATATATATATATATATACACACACACACATGCATATATATGCACACACATGTATATATATACATATATATATATACATACATACATAGATATACACACAGATGCATATATATGCACACACGTGTGTATATATATATATATATATATAATATATATATATATATATATATATATATATATATATATACATACATACATAGATATACACACATACACATATATATACACACACATAAATATACACATACACAGATGTGTATATATATATATATATACATATATGTGTGTGTGTATACACGCACATGCATACGTACATATACATGCACACACATGCATACATATATATTATATATATTAGATTCCAACATTCTTCTTCTGTTTCATGTGTGCACTTTTCATTTTTTAACATATAAAGGAAGAGAGGTGGCTGCGAGACAGCAATAAATACAAAGCAATGAACCAACGAGGGGTCTCCTGTTTCTAAACAGTTGCTAAGCTTGTTAGAAATAGCTGCCATACTTCATTCAAATCACATTATTGTTTTGAAAAAGAGAAAGAAAACCTAATTTAATGTCATATTGAATATAGAAAAAATACAGAAAGTTCAAGGCTAGAATGTCTTTTATCATAGGTTAGCAGGATTGGAGCTAATACGTGGTTAAACAACAACAAGAAATAGAGTGATTATAGATCAGTGATTGAGGTTTTGTGTGTTATTTCTAGCAAGCAGAGCAATCAAGTTGAAGGTTTCTTAGTCGTCTAGTGGTGTTCTTGCTATCAGCTGAAATAATAAAGATTACTGGCACACACACATACACACGTGTGTGTTAGTGTGTGTATGTGTGTGTGTGTATGCATGCATACACATGCTTGCATGTGAGAAATTTTATTTTCTGAAAAAAAAAAACAGTGTGTATGTTAGTGTGTGTGTGTGTTGTCTGTGTGCATGTGTGTGTTGTCCGTGTGTATGTGTGTGTTAGTCCATGTGTGTGTGTGTGTGTGTTAGTCCGTGTGTGTATGTTAGTCCCTGTGTGTGTTAGTGTGTATTAGTGTATGTTTTTAGCGTGTGTATGTGTGTATTAGTGTGTGTACATATGTTAGTATGAATGTGTTAGTGTGTGCATGTGTGTGTGTGCGCATGCGCAAGTGTGCATGCCTGCTTGCATGTATGAAATTTTCCTCTCTGAAAAAAACAGAGACCCCCCACCTCACTTAAAACATTAGTCTACTTTAGATTAAAGAGCAACAAACAAATATTTTGCTGAGGTTTCTAATCTTACACATGCTGACACAATTCGAATGATTATCTTCAAAAGTTATGAGAAAGGTTAACTGCAATGTAACCCAAGTGATATGGGAAAAGCAACAAGACTTCAAGATCATTGTCTCCCGTCTATATATATGCAATAAAGATGACAAAGCTGATATAGGCATTTAATACATTTATGGCTGAAACAAAAAAAGAACATGATTATGTGAGTTATATTCTATTCTGTTATTCGTTTAGTTGTTTCAGTCATTTGACTGCAGCCATGCTGGAGCACCGCCTTTAGTCGAGCAAATTGACGCCAGAACTTATTCTTTTGTGTGCCTGGTACTTATTCTATTGTTCTCTTTTGCCAAACCACTAAGTTACGAGGATGTAAACACACCAGCATCGATTGTTAAGTGATGTTGTGGAGACAAACACACACACACATATATACGACAGGCTTCTTTCAGTTTCCGTCTATCAAATCTACTCACAAGGCTTTTGGTCAGCCCGAGGCTATAGCAGAAGACACTGGCCCAAAGTGCCACGCAGTGGGACTGAACCCAGAACTATGTGGTTTGTAAACAAGCTACTTACCACATAGCCACTCCTGCGCCTATGGAAAATACGGAATGCTTCACAAATTTGCATGTCATCCTTGTGCAGGGGCCAAGAATATGTACCACCATAGATAGTACAAAATAGAAATATTTAAACTTTTTCTTACTATACTTCTGTTGAAATGCAATGTGCTTGTTTCAATTTAGAAAATAATGAAAAATTTAGAAAAATAACTGTCATCATTAAGTTGGTATTTGTAACATAAATTAACAGAATTTTAATGCAAGCGTAACAAGACTCAAAACCGAGTTACCAGATTGTAAAGTTTAAGTCAAAACATAGCACAACCTTGTTCACATGAGTGATCAAGTTATTGGACCAATCAGCAACCAGACTACATGTGATAGATCATCCTAAATCATTCTGGAACATCGTGGTACAAGGGTTATATAAAGGTTTGGTTTTAGCACCACCCTTCAGTGTGTGGCAACCCATGATCCTGCTTCAGACACTCACTTGCCATTTATGATTGTCATTTTAATGATTCCTGCTCAACCAGGATATGCTATTGTAGTTGGCAAATATCTATCTAATGTATATATTTTCTCCTGTCATGGCAAGCTTCAGTATTGACCTTTTGTAATCAACTATTTATAAATTGTGCAGAATTATTCTTTCAATTGTGTTGACTCATAGAGATTTCCTAATTCATGGCCAACCTGAATATTGCTTGTACAGTGAAATTAGATGTTCCTATTAAATGTTTCTAAGGTGAGTGTTGTTGCATCATTCAAATGCAGCCTCATATGCATACCATAAAGACAACAGAGAGTTTTGATTTAAGTCACTTTAACCCTTTACTAAACTGGCCATATCCAACCAAAATATTCTACCAGTTTTATGTTCAGACTAACCAGATCTGGCCTCTCACACTTACCTTACAGTATTATTCTAGAAATAAACAATCATGGCATGTAGAAAAAGCACCATTCGAACATTTACTTATTTATATTTTGTTCACCTAACTTGGAGCTGTGCAGACTATACTGAACTGGTAAGGTGCCTCAATTTAAGTACCTAATTCAACTGAATCTTAACTATATTATATATATATATATATATATATATCACCGTGACCGACCAGGCTATCAGATGTTGTTAGACATCGCTGGTCACAATGCGCTTCGCATTGTTTTAGCCTTCAAATGACGCCGCCCCGCTGGCTAAGCAAGCAGGCCAACAGTAGAAAGAGTGAGAGAAAGTTGTGGTGAAAGAGTACAGCAGGGATCGCCACCACCACTCTGCCGGATCCTCGTGGAGCTTTAGGTGTTTTCGCTCAATAAACACTCACAACGCCCAGTCTGGGAATCGAAACCGCGAGTCCGCTGCCCTAACCACTGGGCCATTGCGCCTCCATATATATATATAAATATATATATATATATATATATATATATATATATATATATATATATATATGAACACACACACACACAAAGGTTGTGTGGGGTAAGTTCACTTCATATTTATGTGGTACTTTGGCCAAGTGTCTTCAACTTTATCCTTGAGGCAATGGGAGCTTCATGAATGGAAATTACAACTGGAAAATGCATGGAAGTTCATTGTGTGTGTTTCTGTGTATGTGTGTAAATGTTTACATTCTGCACCTCGCATGATACCATTTCAGCAAAGTTAAAAACAGTGACACTTTGCTGACATAAAATTAAATTCTCTTGTAGCTCTGCATTTTCGAATAAACATAAAATAGAATAAAACTTTTACATGAGAAACAAACAAGAGTAGGTTACAGAAAAAGCATTCAGCTGTAAATAAAATAGTATTCGACCCAACCCATACAAGGAAAGAAAGAAAAAAAAACAGATATAAAATGAACAAACAAAGGGATATATATATATGTGTGTATGAAGGCGCATGACTCAGTGGTTAGAGCATCAGGCTCACAATCACAAGGTAGTCGGTTCAATTCCAAGACCAGACTGTGTGTTGTGTTCTTGAGCAAGACAGCAAGACACTATTTCATGCCACTCCAGTTCGCTCAGCTGTAGAAATGAGTTGCAACGTCACTGGTGCCAAGCTGTATCGGTCTTTGCCTTTCCTTTAGATAACATAGGTGGCATGGAGAGAGGGGGGGGGCTGATGTACATGGGAGACTGCTGGTCTTCCACAAACAACCTTGCCCGGACTTGTGCCTCGGAGGGGAACTTTCTAGGTATAATCCCATGATCACTCATGACTGAAGGGGGTCTTTACCCTTTATAGATAGATAGACGGACAGATGGACAGACAGATAAACAGACAGACAAACAGACAGGCAGACAGACAGACAAACAGACAGACAGGCAGGCAGACAGGCAGGCAGACAGACAGACAGACAGACAGATAGATGTATATCTCACACACAGGTATCATTATTTAACATCTGTTTCCCATGCTGGCATGGGTTGGATGGTTTAACAAGAGCTGGCAAACCAGAGAGAGCTGCAATAGCACCATTATCTGCTTTGGCACAGGTTTTATGGCTGGATGCCCTTCATAATGCCAATGACCTTACAGAGTGTACTGGGTTGTTGTTTTTTTTATGTGACATTAGCACTGGTACTTTTTACATGGCACCAACACAATGGGGTTGCCAAGTAAATTGCAAGAGAAAGACCTGGGAGAGGGAGTAGAATCAAGGGGAGTAGCTTTGTACCAGGTGAGAGTATAATAAATACAGGGACAGAGATAAGTGTCTTACTATAAAGAACATACTTGGCTACCCCAGTAGGAAAAACAAGGAGAGATAGAGTTAGAGAGAAAGGCAGAGAGACATCAGAGTGTGTGAGAGAAAGAAATAGATGGTGTTGGCGATGCACTGAGACCCACCTGCAAGGAACAGTGGCAGGGAGTATAAGTGCTGCAGAGGAAAGAGTAGGGGATATTCCATAAGAGTTCCCCCTCTCTCCCCTCTGAGCCACATGAATATATATCAAGAAACGTTAGTCATAGAACAAATATCAAATCCAAGACAACAAATTTCAATATAACACCATACTTCAAACATTTGATCATATATATGGTGTTATATATAAAGTCGTTGACTCGAATTTGA
>NC_042998.1:128831236-128838736 GCF_006345805.1 Octopus sinensis | reverse complement strand
AGTGATAACAGAAGTGTGAAGTAATAAAATAGTGAATGGCAAATGTGAGAAGCCGGTCGAATTTTATATTCCCTCCTTGGATTCTTGTGATGAGATTTAATTACGTGGCGACTAAAATTTTCGTACACTTCCGGCATCTTAATACTGAGAGAGTTATCTCCCATGTCAACCATATTACAAGAGTGTGTATGTGTGTGTGTGCATGCATGTATGCGTGCGTGCGTTTGTGTGTGAAGAGAGTGTGCGCACGGCAAATCGAAATAAATCTGCGTTCGTTTATTTATCCAACCATTTCGAAAGTGAAACTTAGCGTGTTTAAATATCTTACATATGATAAAACGAAAGAAAGAAGTCGGTACTTGTCTATTGTCGTGGTCCCGGTTTCGCACACGCGAATTCGCGCGCGCGCGCGCCAGACGTAGGTACTCGATACTCGAGATCCTACGAGGTGACTTGCGCATGCGCAGTGCAGAATTCGCGCATGCGCGTTACCCCCCCCCCCCCCCAAAAAAAAGGTGTTGGATTTCACTAAAAATATTTGTGTGTGTGTGTGTGTGTATATATAACATTTTCAATTTTACACAAAAAAATTACATAGTCGCTTTCCTCGCGGATTTACAGATAAATGAATTAATTACTATTTTATAGAATAAAATTAATGAATTAATTATATAAATTAAATAATTCTTGAAAATTAATTAATATTAATATTTTTTGAACAAAGTAAATAATTTATAAAACTTGGTTAATAATTTTTTCTACACAAACGCGAACGTATATAATTTGTGAAACTTTTTTTTTTTTTACAGACGTATATAATTTGGTAAACTTAATGAATTAATTTCTTCTCATCATCATCATCGTTTAACGTCCGTTCTCCATGCCAGCATGGGTTGGACGGTTCGACCGGGGATCTGGGAAGCCAGAAGGCTGCACCAGACTCCAGTCTTATCTGGCAATGTTTCTACAGCTGGATGCCCTTCCTAACGCCAACCACTCCGAGAGTGTAGTGGGTGCTTTTTACATGCCACCCGCACAGGTGCCAGGAGAGGCTGGCAACGGCCACGGTCGGATTGGTGCCAGTCGAGGCGGCTCTGGCATCGGCCACGATTCGGATAGTGCTTTTTACGTACCACCAGTCCAGGGGTCCTGGCATTTGCCGGGTGCCACACTTGCCCCAACATGTCTTCGCAAGCAAAGGGGGTTGGCGTGGGTGCCTGTCGTGGGATGAGGTTCGATATCAACTTCGCTTGCCTCAACAGGTCTTTGTGTATAAATGTATAAATTTTTCGCACTAAATTCTTTCCGTAGAATTTATCAAAAAACGCGCAAAATTATTCCGTAGAATTTATCAAATTAAAAAACGCAAAATTAATATATTTTTTGAAATTGCAAATTATTTAGAATATAAAACAAATGAAGTTAAATTTTAAAAATAAATGTCATATACTTATACTCTGTAAGGTGCTGTGTTCACACTTCAATTTACTATTTTCTAGAAATGTTGCTTTTCTAATTGAAACAATTTTCTCAATCTCCATTTAAAAGTCCATAATGCCTCTTGAGCCATATCAAAATGAACAACTTTGAATTACGCGGCGGCGGTGGTGTGTGAGGTTCTAATTTTTTTTTCTGATCTCTCTTTGCCCCCTCTTTATCTCAGTTGTTCATTCCGCTAATATTTAGAAAAATTTTCGCGCCCAATTTTTGTTGTCGCGGGAAAAGATGAACGATTTAAAATAAATATATCTTAATTGTAGTGTGAGAAAGTATATATATTCTGATGACAAAATATATTATCTTTCAAAAACATCCCAAATTTATAGACTATATCGTGTAGGTTTAAGAAATATATATATATATATATATATAATATATATATATAATATATAAGAGAATGAAACATCTTTCATCTGTCTCCCCACCACACCTCCATCTAGGGGGGCAAAGAGAGATCAGAAAAAAAATTAGAACCTCACACCACCACCACCACCGCCGCCGCGTAATTCAAAGTTGTTCATTTTGATATGGCTCAAGAGGCATTATGGACGTTATTTTTCTCCCCCTATTCGTTACTTGTATAGAGTCCTGTAACTTTAGGCCCCTCCCCTGCTCTTACTCACTTCTTTAGCTATCTGTTGCTTATAAGATCGTTACCTTTTATTTTTATTTTTATTCCCCCTCTCTGCGTTTTACTTGTCTATATGTATACACCAAGTGATTTTTGCATGCGGGCAGATTGCGTATACATATGTATATGTGTATTTGTGTGTATATTTACGTCTTGCATATATATGTCTGCATATGTATGTGGTCTGTGTACAGGTATCTGTGTATTTTGATGTATATATGTATATTGATGCGTATATTGTATGCGTATATACTGTTGTGAAATATTTTAATTTTTAATGTATAAATCGAATTATATTCATATATAATTAATGACAATATGTATTTTGAATCCACTCTTCGATTTTAGGTTTTTCCTCGATTTTTATAATTTATAATTTATATTGAATGTATTTATTTTGTTTATCGCATGCTTAAGACCGTTATTTGAAAGGACTAATGAAACAAATCCATTTTTAAAGGTGTATCCTTTAACTAGTTTTGAACATATTGTTATTTCTGTTCTAATTTAACAAAACTGTCCGACGAACGGGAGCGTGAAACTCTGAGTAACAGCTTTTGTTATATTTCTGCTGCT
Source organism: Octopus sinensis (assembly GCF_006345805.1). Classification (NCBI taxonomy): domain Eukaryota; kingdom Metazoa; phylum Mollusca; class Cephalopoda; order Octopoda; family Octopodidae; genus Octopus; species Octopus sinensis. The sequence goes on along the minus strand of NC_042998.1, from coordinate 128,836,029 downwards.
TTTAAATAAAGTATATATATATATACCGTATATCCTCGAGTATAGTCCACCCTTGAGTATAATACTCAGGGGATTTTTAGGGGGCTGTACCTCTGAAAAACTTAAACCTTGTATATAATACGCAACCCTTCTGTAACTTGTGTCAAGGAGGTCTATATAACGTCCTTGGTTTGTAAAAATGTATACGGTAACGTCCTTTATTATTGCCTTCTTACCTTCTTTATCTTTGGCATCTGTTTAATTTCATCTTTATTTCTTCTCCATAACCTGACATTGCTTTCGTCAACATCAAATCTTCTTCCGGAGAGCCTATTACCATGCTCTTCAGCATATGATATAACTTCAGGTTAAAACATAGCTGAATAAGGTCTACGAGGCATTTTATGGGCATGTAATGTATAAAATGTTTTATTGGAGATTAATGTACAGGTTTAAGTCCCGCTTATAAAAAAAACCCTAGTAAAGACCCACAGTAGTTGAAACATTTAATACTGGTATTTAATTAAGTATCTATTGTTTGCCACGGTAATGATGTAAACTGCCAATACAAACAGTAGGATGAACTATTTAGTGCTAAACTATTAAGCACAATTCGTACGTAATTAAGCCAGCAGCACCTAGTCGAACAAACACTTCCGCGCATGCGTAATACAATAATGGTGATGTTCTTAACTGTTATATGGGGATATAAATATGTTTGCAAATTGTTTTTGTTACATGTTATTCTGTGTTCTGAATACTTTTATTTTAATTAATGTTGCTTACTGCACATTATGGATGATTCTTTTATGACTTCATTGCTTTTAGGCTTAGCTTAAGGTATTTTCGCACCCGACATCACAAAATGCGTCTGAATAAACATTGCCGGACAGCAAATAGAGACTCGGACATTGCTTAGAAAATATTTTTCATTTTTAACCTCGTATATAATACGCACTAGGGATTTTGACCTTTAAATTTTGGGGGAAAATGCGGATTATACTCTAGGATTTACGGTATATATCTGTGCCCTATCAGTATTTGCCAAAGGGAAGCCATCTTTCCCGTCTTCAACTTATGATACACACGGACTCGAGTTTCAGAGTATTGACCCGTCATCGGCGTGTGACAATCATAGTTGTCGATGAGAAGTAGGTTCCCTTCACAAATACATATACTTTTTCCAGTATCAATTGACACTGATATTGAAAAAGTGAAATCAAACAATGATAAATCTCAGAGCGAGTTATAAACAGTAGCAGCAACACATCGTGACGTATATTTGCCATTTGAATATGGCAAATACTGATAGGGCACAGAAAGTGTGTCTATAGCCAGCTGGAGGAGGTGTCCTCCTGGGGCTACAAACTACAGTAGCATCCACCCTTAGGGGTTAGCCATATTCAAATGGCAAATATACGTCACGATGTGTTGCTGCTACTGTTTATAACTCGCTCTGAGATTTATCATTGTTTATATATAATATATATATATATATATATATTATATTATATTATATTATATTACTGAACGACACACATCCTCTTCCAAGTAAGTTTTATCTTAATAATTCTGATGCGCACTCTATACGATCTTTTTACTCTTTCGTTTTTCTCTCTCTTATTCTTTTACCTCCTCTTCTCCCACTATTCTATCCTATTACTCTGTCACTGACTCTCCCTCACTCCTCCTCCCTTGCTCACGTGGCTCCCACATGACCATTGGCCATCCTTCTTTCTTCTCCTAACTTGTGTTTCTTTCTCTCCGTTGTAGCTGGAACAAGGAAGATGTGTTCTTGTCTGTCTCCTGTCCAAGCTTGATTTACGCGTTCGCCACCACAACCTCGTTTAGGCTTTTCAGCCCTTCCTGTTTGTTTTCACTGTCTTGTTTGTGTTACCAATTTTGACCCTTCGCAAAATCCCAAATTTTATTTAATTTTCTTTGCGGGAGTAGCTGTTTCATCGAAAGCGTATATTGTTGTTAAATGCTCGAAATACAAGAGTAGAAAAACAGCCAACTGATGAAGGATCGTTCTTTATGTTGTTTGATTTGTTGTCCATTTGTGTTTTTCGTTGTTCGAAGAAATAGTTCATATTCCATATACTCGTACTTCGTATATTTTTCATGACGTCCTGCGCCCATATATATATATATATATATGTGTGTGTGTGTGTGTGTGTGTATGTGTGTAGATTAAGTACGTACATATACGCATGTATATATGCATATATATATATATATGTCACGATGTGTTGCAGCTACTGTTTATAACTCGCTCTAAGATTTATTATTGCTTGATTACACCTTTTCGATATCAGTGTCTTTACGATACTGGAAAAGGGATAAGTGTTTGCTAAGGGAACCTACTTTTCATCGACAACTGTGATTGTCACACGCCGATGACGGGTCAATACTCAGAAACTCGAGTCCGTGTGTATCATAAGTTGAAGACGGGAAGGATGGCTTCCCTTTGCAAATACTGATAGGGCTTGCTTATTTGAATTTGTTGGCACTGTTAGTTACGAGCAGATCTTCGAAAGGGTATGTTCTTATTTTCAGTGTTTCCAAATCCAAACCAAGGAATTTCTGAGCTGATGATAGAAGTGTTGTTTTGACTAATCTTGAAACGTACGTTCTCAAATAACCTTAGCATTTGATTTTTCGATGTCCTTACCCCCAAACTTTTGTGAGTTGAATTAAGCAAACACTATATATGAGAGAGATTTTCTTTAAGTATAGAAATAGCTTTAAAAAAGTTTTTTAGCTGCTATTTCTAATGAGTTCAGTATGCGGCAAAGTAATTTATTTTACTAAGCCCTTTTATATAATGTAATAATTTGAATTCGCCTTGAATGGTCCCTTTGCATACTGAACACTTGGTGAAATTGATTAATAATTAATTAATTTTGCCCTCAATTGTTGAAATTATAATTAATCTCCCTCTGATTAATGCTTCGGATTTTACCGAAATAAGCATAGTGTTTGATGATTTTAACCCACGCTGGTGGAAAGGGGAGAACAGAGATTCTTCGCTTGCTTATTTGAATTTGTTGGCACTGTTAGTTACGAGCAGATCTTCGAAAGGGTATGTTCTTATTTTCAGTGTTTCCAAATCCAAACCAAGGAATTTCTGAGCTGATGATAGAAGTGTTGTTTTGACTAATCTTGAAACGTACGTCTCAAATAACCTTAGCATTTGATTTTTCGATGTCCTTACCCCCAAACTTTTGTGAGTTGAATTAAGCAAACACTATATATGAGAGAGATTTTCTTTAAGTATTAGAAATAGCTTTAAAAAAGTTTTTTAGCTGCTATTTCTAATGAGTTCAGTATGCGGCAAAGTAATTTATTTTACTAAGCCCTTTTATATAATATATATATATATATCTATATATATATGTATATATATATATATATATATATATATATATATATATATATTATATATATATATATATATATATATATATATATACATTACCCTTGCCCACATAATACAGTAGATGAATTAATTGCATCGCAATTTTTAACATTTATGTATTAGTTTTGTTGGGTACCTCTCTAGCAGTATATTGGATATATGTTATCCATGGAGGGTTGAATTTACAACCCCTATCTCATTTTATATATATATATACATATATATTATTTTTCATATATATATATATACACACACACACATTTGCGCACACACATATTATATATATATATATATATATATAATATATATATATATATATATATATATTATATATATATATATATATATTATATATATATATATGAAATGATTGCATAAATAATGAAACACGGATATATTTTGACTTGCTACTAGGTTTCGGATGTTTATGCATTTTGTTACGTTGCTGCCCTTAAGAAATATTTACAGACCGTAATCGAAATCAGTTCCAGACTATTAAAAGGTTGTCGAGATTTTATAACCAATTATAATTGATATATTTCTACAATCGTCGCTAGGCCTGAAATTTGTTGGGGAAATACGGGTCGATATCACTGGCCCCAATGCTCAGCTGGTTTTTATTTTATCCGCCTCGAAAGGATGAATAATTAAGCTGACTTTGGCGGAATTTGAACACAAATTTATAAGGCGGACAAAATTTTGTATTACATACGAATTTCATTCACTTCTTAAGTAAGACGTAAGCGAAATATATTAACTACAAATAAAATCCCTTGGGTACGCATTCTCTGATATTCTCATCTATTTAGTTATCGTAGAAACAAAACTTCAGAGTTCTCAAAACCAGGAAATTACATTGTTACGAAATACCGTTCTCAATAACGTTAACGTCTTGCCTGTGGCGAAAAATATTAAGTCGAGAATCAAAACTAGGTTGCTTCCTTCTCTAAGACGGCCTCTTATTTGGAAGGGTGAATAATTAGTTTCTCACATTGGAGCGTCAATTTGCGGAAACAGGACCTCTCTAAGCGACATTGAACCCGTTGATATTGAAAATTGAAGAAGTTTCCTTCTTTTAAAGTCATACATTTTTTTCCTCTTACACAATCACAACTTATTGAATTTTAGCTTACGTCAGTGCAAGTTGAGTATTTATTTGCCTAAGCGTTACTTCTATAAACTTTTTATTAGCCTATATAGCAAAAAGAATTAAGATTAAAAACCGTTTTTCTTATCTTTTATAATGCGGTATTAAAGGTTTTAGTGTTTGAACATCAGGCATTCGGAATCAGCATTAACTTTTTTTTTAATTATTATTTTTTTTTTTTATCAAAAACTTATTAGAGATAAACGATTTATTGCTACCTTTTATCTTTTAATGCTGGGGCACAGC
>NC_042998.1:128758736-128823736 GCF_006345805.1 Octopus sinensis | reverse complement strand
TTGCCTTTTTCTCTAGACAGCTTAAACTAGCTGAATCTCGCTACAGCACTTTCGGACGGGAGCTGTTAGCTATATGTTTAGCAGTCAAACATTACCTGCACACACTCGAAGGACGCCAATTCACGATTTCTACGGACCACCGTCTACTCACCTTTGTCCTGCGGTCGATGCCTGACAAGTACTCTCCGTGGGAAACTAGGCACTTGGATTTTATTTCCCAATTTACCGCTGACATCCGCCATACGTCTGGTGTAGATAACACTGCAGCAGACGCCTTATCGTGCCTACCACTGAATTCGCTGTCGTCATCCACCGACATCGACCTGCATCTCCTAGCTGAAGATCAACCTCGCTTAGAGACAATTGATATATCCTCACCCACTTTTGCCATATGCAACTTCAAGTACTTTCCAGTACACACAGCTGACGCACAGATTTTGTACGGTACTGCTATGAATTCTCCTCATCCTTTTGTTCCGGAGACCCACAGACAAACAGTCTTCAGCATACTGCATAACCTGTCACTCACTAGTGTCACTGCCACAGTGAAACTCATTTTGACTAGATTCTTTTGGCCAAATATGAGACGAGACATCACTGCTTGGTCACACTTCTGCCTTTTCTGCCAGAGGTCAAAGGTGCATAGGTAAATCCGTGCACCCCTTTGCATGTTCAACACACCAGATGTGCATTTCAACCATGTACACATCGTCCATTAGTATGTAGTGACGCTATTCCAACAGCGCGCGCGCGCAACGCCCTCTCGCGCATGCGCGAAGACCGGAAGAAGGGAAAGATGATGTGGCATTTAGCTGATAGGCAAGGGAGCGTAAAACCTTGACCAGAAAGGGTACAGGGAGACGCATAGCAGCAGTGAGCAGAACGACTTGAGGCACAGCGTCCGAAGGGAAAGCACGTATTTTCATACGTGTGGTCAACTAAGACACGTAGCAGTCGGATAGAAGGCTTTCCACCAGACATTGTTGCAGACCACATTTTCTTCGCTCCCTAAGGACGCCATTTTTGACCAGCTCAGTTTTGCTGTTGCACTTGTGAGATTCTTACAAGCGATAAAGTTTCAGCTCTGACACATCCATACCAAGCGGAACCAAATATACCACTTATTTCTTACTGTTATAAGAACAATAAAGAGTATATATTTTTACTGCCGCGTTTTGTGTTCTTTGACTGGTAGAATCTGGAAATTTAAGCAACGGAAATAGAGAATGCACCAGTTGCACCCTAAAAGTGCAAGAAGCAACCTATTCCCGTTACAAAATCTGTTGCCAAAGCTTTTCTAGTACGATGGATATCACGGTACGGAGTCTCTACCGACCGTAGAAAACAGTTTGAATCGCAACTCTTCCACAAGCTCAAGAATACCATAGGTGCTCATCGGATTCGAACCACCAATGCGAGATAAGGCCACGTTAAGATAAGCTACGACACGCAACAACGCTACAATACGCGCACGTTTTGTCAATGTATTTGTAAATCATTCTATTTATCTAATTTATTTTACTCACATGCATATTCGTTTGTTAAAATAATAGAGACATTCTTTATTCACCCACTAATCGAATTGATAGTAATACCTATTTTTAGTAATAAACTGTTACAATAAACGAAAGGTTGGACATAAAGACGGGAACGGAACAGGAAACGGGGATAGGACATGGAACAGTGTAATGGTAAACAGGAATTGAGAATAATCCCCGCTTTTCCTGTATTACCGGCCAACTCATTTATTTTACTCAGATGCTTATTCATTTGTTAAAATAATATAGGGACATTTCTTATTCACCCACTAATCGTATTAATAATTTATAATACCAATTTTTAGCAAAAAATTATTACCATAAAAGTTAATTAAAATACTTGATAGCTTAATTACACCTGATTCTAAAATTTATATATTGACATAGGATTGGGGATAAGAATGGAAGTGGAACTAAAACGGGATCTGAACAGGGAACGGGTTAGGATATGAAACAGTGTAATGGGAACGGGAACTGGAAATAACCCCAGTTTTTCCGGGTATTACCGGGTAATTCAGCTAGTATATATCATATTTTACATGTTACATTTATGTGCGTATCTTTGCTAGGCGCAGCTTCACCTGCGCAATGCTGAAAATTTATTGAAAAGGGAAACAATTCAATGAAGTTTATTTATTTATTTTGCAATTTCAACCCATCCCGAATTACAGGAAATTTTTATATCGATAGTCTTTTATATAATTTCTAATTCTGGCAAATGACCAGCATTTTCGTTGGAGGGATTAAATCAACACCCGCTTCAGTGCTCAACTTCCGACGGGGTGCCAGTAGTATGTATTCCCAATAACCCACGGGGAAAGTGACAGGAAAATATACTACAAGAAAATTTTAATAAATGACTGCTTTCATATTGTATTTATCTTTTGCTTCGTTGCTTTACTCAAGGCATTTTATAAAATGTGATATTTTTTAAACATGTCTATAATGCCATTTTATAAATTGTGTTGTAAGTCTACGAGCAGAATCATTAACACGCCAGACAAAATTCTTACGAGCGGTTGCTGAAAATTCTTATAGCTTTGGATAAAAGAAAATGCAGGAGAATTTGTTGATTATGATTTTATTGAACATATTGCCCTCTCAAACTCACACTTATTGCAGCGGTCCTTCAGTTTTTCTAAGCCCCGTGAAAGAACTCGGAAGGTTGGACCTCCAGCCAGACCTTTCGCAACAGGTACTTTTCAGCACCTCCTCGTAAGCGACATTTCTTACGGTTCTTTACATTCTGAGTTCAAATCCCGCCAACACCGACTTTGCCTTTCGTCCTTTCAAGGTCGATAAAATAAAGTACCAATCAAGTACTGTGGTCGATGTAATCGACTTCGTGCTTTTCCATAAACTTGATAACGTTGAGTCAAATTTAGCAAGAATTATATAAGTTGTGATATCGTTGTGTACAATTAATAAATGGCGTAAAATACAATTTAATCACTTTAAGTATTATTTATGGTATATGAATGAAATGAGACATTCATATCCTTTTTTCTCTTTACAATCTTTAAATGTTTCTCTACATTAGAATGTATCAATCAAATTTAATCACGGATGATAGGATATCCAAGAATAATACCACCTACTATCAATACTGTTCTTAGAATTCTAATATAAATCATTTTGTGATTATAACAACACACTGGTTTTGTGTTGTAATTTTCACAATAAGATAGAATTCTATAAACCTGTGGCTGTGTGGTTAAGAAGCTTACTTTGCAGCCATGGTGTTTCGAGTTCAGTCCCACTGCGTGGCACCTTGGGTAAGTGTCTTCTATTATTGCCTCGTGCCAACGGGCGAATGAATTTGGTAGGCAGGAAATGAACAAAGCTCGTATGTACCTATATATGTATGCCTGCAATATCCCCTACCATCGCTTGATAACCTGTGTTGGTTTGTTTACCTCTCCGTAACGAAGCGCAGTTAGGCAAAGGTGACAAATCGAATAAGTCCCAGACTTAAAGAGATAAGTACTGGGGTCAATCTATTTGACCCCGGTGCTCCAGCATAACCACAGTCCAATGACTGCAACAATTACAGGATAAAGATAAAACCTTTCCGTGGTTATATGTGAAACAATAAAACGCACTGCCTTTATTATAAACTGCTTAATAACAATAATATATTCTGCTTTTGTAATCGTTTGCACGCCGGATAAAATGCGTTGCTTTTCATCCTTTCGGAAGTAACTGTTGAACACTGGAGGCGATGTAATTGACTTATCCTTGTCCCAAAATTGCCAAAATTTGAAACCAACGTTTACTTCAGGATAAGTCATACAGAGTTGTTCCCCTTCCTACGAAGTTTTCCAATCCAGGGGACAAATAAGTGCTAATATCAAGGGTCTCATAAGTAATATTGTGAGCTGAAAAACTTCAATTAGCCGAGGTTATTCATTAAATTTATGATCAAAAGCTTTGTTAATAAAAATTGTAATTTTCAAAGATCCTTTCCTTTTTATCATTGGAAACAATTGAGCGTTAAAAGACACACACATATATATATATATATATAGTATAATTACAATTTAGTGCCCCTAACGGGTTTTGATTCTACGTAACTTTCTTTATTATATCTATTATCGTTTCGATAATGTTAATGAAATGATTTTTTCAATTTATAAACCTCATACTTATTTATTAGAAAGTAACGGCCATAGTTTTTTAAACGAATCAATAATTTGTTCATGATCATTACACCACATTAAAAAAAAATTGACATTATTTCTAACAATATTATTTATGATCAACATAAAATTGGTAGGCGCGATGAAGAAAAAATTGAAGTCAACATTTTGCTTGCTTCAGTGGAGAACGAAAGTGTTTTTGACTGCTCCTCCAGAGGGCTGTTGAGCTTTCGACTTAAAGAAGAACGTAAAATTAAGCAACAAATGAAAAACAGAAGATATGAGATAACATGATTAATTCTTTATTTGTATAAATATAATTCATCATGCAAAAATTTTCGAGTCAAAACTTCACCACAACTTTCCTAGCTTTAGTACAACTGATTTTTAGTGATTTCTCCAGTCCAAAACTCCACTGTATCTTTCGTAACCTTTTTACGGGAGCCCAAGTTTTCATTTTCTCGGTTTTTGCATCCTCGCTCCGCTGATATCTTCTGTCATCACTCCAGGTCTTTTTGCCACCTTTCTTTCTTGATTTTTAACATCATTTCAGTGGAATTTAATACAATTTTTTTTCCGTTCCCGAATTCTAATTTTATTTTTGAAATAAATAAATAAAAGGTTGACTCGTGATATAAAAGAACTTTCTTCTTCAGAAATACATTAAATGTGAGGAAGCTGACTATCATTTGATGATCCGTGATTTTGGTCTGGAAGGAAAAGATTTGACCAAGAACAAAATTTATTCTAAGAGGCATTTTACTCCAAGCCAATTACTACCTAAGTAAATGTAAAAAAAATGTTAACTATTCTCACGACTTGTCGTCCAGTTTCCAAATGGGTTATAACTTTCTAGCCAATATCTAGCTTGTTTGCCCTCGATACTTCTAATTCCATTGTTGCACTTCTTCGCATTTTGTTGGTCGCAAGAACAAAAGGTGTGATAGGGTGGTCCGAATTTACCTTACAGGCAGGTGGATAAGTGACACTGAAACATTCCCAGGATTGCCCTGATTCCAAATATGTTCCCTTTGTAGAGAGTGGGGACTAAGTCTATGAGTCAGGAAACCACACGGACAGACGCATAAAATTTTGCATTTATCACATAATGATCAGGCATGGGCAACCTTTTTCGAGAAGCCTGAGACATAACTCATCATCAGGCGAGCCGCACCACTATAAAAATGTTCAAGGTAATTTTTCGGAAGGATACCATTCAGCAATTCCTGCGGATTGTAGAGACGATATGCCGCAATGTGCCCCGTCCTCTTACCTTACCATTATTGTGTTGTACTATAATAGTGAGCAAGTTACTAAATTGTTATAAAAGGTATGGGCTTCTTTTCTTTCTGAATAATTTCTTTTAAACAAACGTAATCGAAAAAGTACCTCTGAAATTTCATTTTAAAAATATGGATTATTAAGAAAAGTTATGAGAAAGCAACTTTAGCTAGTCTACAAATACTTTGCCATAATAAGTCAGCGCTAACTGAAGTTAATTAGTTTTGGTTTTGTGGAGTAGCCTCGACGTTAGGCATGGGCAAACTGGAGCCCGTGGGACTTAACGAACGGCGCGCCGAACGAAAAATTACCTCGAAATTTTGGCGGACGTCAGAGATAGGTAGCCTACATAAGTTGGAATTTCTCCGCTTTGACGGAGATTTTTTCACGGTGCATTTGGAAATAATCAGAAACATCTTTTTAAGAAAAAGAACATTTTTTTTTTTTTCAGAAAATGTTTTTATTAATCCCCCCACTTCATCTTCCCCTATCGCGGATGTCCACCGAAATGTTTTAGTAGTGCGGCTCGCTTCTCAAAAAATATTGCCAACAACTGCTCTTCGTTGTCGACCAGCCTGCTAGAAATAGCAGCCAAATTTCTCTCAAGCTACACTCAACCATTTTGGCTTGTTTTAGGGCTAAACACCAACAACTATTAGCAAAGATTAGTCTATTACCACATTAGCACAACATCATGAGCTGGGAGAATCTGGATACATTAGTTTACTATCTTCCATACAAAAGATTGTTATAAAGAAAGACAACCATGGTGAGTTTACACAAGTGTATGTGTTTTCAATTTTTCACTAAATTCTTTGGTTTTGTTTTCATTTTTTTTACTGATTTTCATCCTACCTACAATACACATCAATTTTGTTTATTTCCTTAAGATAAATATTCTTCAACCTTCTCCTTAAAATTTATATGTATCTATAAATGTATATGTGGATCTATAAATATAACACTGGACATGAAGGTAAATTATACTTTCGAAATCAATATTTTGATCATCTACATATAGATATCATTTCATTTATCTCTCTTTGTTTTTTTTATTCTGATTTAAACGGATATCAGCAGTTGAAATTACTATAAAAAGGGAAAGAAAAACAAACTTTCCCTGCCTACTAATACAGCATTTGTGACAAATGCCAGGTCATTTAATACGAAATCGAAAGTAAAACTCTCCAAAATATGGTATATAGATCAGCGATTCTCAAACTGAGAATATCCTGCCTCCCAAAGGTGAAAATTTTGCCATCTACTCTCTTAGTGAAGGGTCGGGCCGTTTACAACGTTTATCGATGTCTCAGGTATACCTGTGAAGGTGCTTAGCTGTTCCAACGCCTTATCCCGTTGTTGTCGCGTGTTGACTTGCTTCAGTAGGTTCCGTTAAAACTTATGGTGTGCGACCAACTGAGGCACTTAGTGTTGGTTAAATTTATAATTTTTCTTTCTTCACCCATGCTTGTGTTTTCTTCGGTTTTAGATTTGTATTTTAATGTGGTTTTGTATTATATATGCATCATACACATACGTGTTATATAATTAAATATATTAAAATCACCTCCCAAACACACAAAATGTTTTAAGCTATTTTACGTTAAATATGGCAAGTTATCCGCTCTCTCTTCAATCCTCACAAGACCACCTCCTATGAGAAACAAGTATAGAATGATACTGAAAGTACTATGGGAAAATGTATAAATAGAGATGTAGATTGTATATAAATAAGTATCAAACATGCAGTCGTTTCGCTTCATACACGTTATGTCCATGAATTAAAAATTACTTCGTCGTGCAGTTTCATACATCATATATAATCGCTTGCGCTTACTTAGGAAATGTGTGCATGTGGTTATCACGGATTCATTCGTGAAAATCTGTCGTTAGCACACGCATGAAGAGATATTTCGTGATTCTACACACATCTTTTATATGCATGCGTAGCTACCTGATATTTTACACAAACACGCTAATACGTTGTGTTTATAGAAAAATGTGCGTCCGTAGATTTCTATTGAAGCCGCGGGCAGTGAAGCTGTCACCAGAAAACTCGTTATGCTAAAAAATACCAGCTAAAGGTCTAAACGTTTCTAACAGAAAGACATTGAATAGAATAATTCCCCGTTTGAACGTTTTTAATTACACATATTTATATATGTGTGTGTGTGTGTGAGAGAGAGAGAGGACTAGAAATCTACAGATGCACAAAACGGAGAAAATGAAACAAATGGGGAACGGTCCTCAAAAGTAACCCCCAATTGTTTTCCCCCCAAATTCCTATGTTCCCGGAATCTACATAGTCCGAGATATATTTGTAGAAAATTTCATTTAAAAATATCAATTTTCTTGAAAGTTAAGACGAATTGAAGTGGACGCCGGTGAATTTTCCGAAATTCCCCCACTCCACCCCCTCCTAAAACACTTTTCCCCAAAAGTTTTGTATATTCGGAATCAACATGATATAACACATATTCGTAGAAAATTTCATTAAAAAATATCCATTTTTCTGAAAGTTATGATCATCCAAAGTCTGAGGGAGGGGCATGATTCTGTAGTTCTGCCACCTGTTTTTTTTCTTCTTTACTTCGGCTTTAATCGATGTGTGAGAATACAGAAAGCTATCGGTATATCGGAAAACATTTGTTTATTTTGAATCATTGTTAAATGAAAGATCTGGGATTAATGTAGCATTGATATACCTGAGACTGATATACCAATCCCTGATTACCAAATTGATGGGATAGTCGCAACTGGAATGACTTTAATCAAAGGTCTGCTCGAGGGTTAATCTGGGGTTAAACAACAGTAACATTTTATTTACAACTGGGCGATGTTTCGTATGTCGTAGATCAGATTTCCGTCGATTTCCGTAAAAAACTTTTATTTTTTTACATAAGTAATGAGAGCGAAAGAGACTAAGAGGAAGCGATTTTACGACGAGAAGGTTTCACTTTGAAATCGGCCTGTGTGCGTTTGATGGGGTGTGGGAGACAGACAGTATGTTGTGTAAGTGAAGTGCTTCTGTTAGTGTGTGCGAAGAGACAGAGAGAGTAATGTGTGAAAGAGAGAGATAACTGATTTTTTACTCGGTGTATGTGTATATGTATGTATGCATGTATGTGTGTGTGTGTGTGTATGTATCTATGTATGTGTGTGTGTTTATGTATGTATGTATGTATGTATGGCCGGCATAGACTTTTCACACAGAACATTACCAATCGGATTTTGTCACTTTTCCTTACACATTTTGTACTGTTCGTTCCTTTTGCTGCACAACACAATGTTTACACATGCATATATATGCATGCTTGCACCCAGTTTCTGTGCACCTCTATAGACTATTAACTTTTTTTTTCCTTTGAATGCAACTCTTTTCTCATGAGAAGAATATCTCCTCATTTTATAACTCTCCCATCTTTTTCTTACCATTTCACCATCGTCACATCAACAGAGACATTAAGGCTGCACAGTAGCAGTCGACAAGGCATGTATAACGATTAAATAAAAAAAATTTTGTCTATATCTTCGATCACTGTCATTATTCCATTGAGTCAACCTCATTATTTTCTACATAGCAGACTGTTACATAAACAGGCGCCGCAAGGTAATCTTTCGTTTTAATTCGAAATAATGTAAACACTGAATCGGCCATACATACATACATACATACATACACACACACACACACGTACTTACACACACACACATACATGCAGACATACACCGAGTAAAAAATTACGATGAATCGGCCATACATACATACATACATACATAAACACACACACATACATAGATACATACACACACACACACATACATGCATACATACATATACACATACACCGAGTAAAAAATCAGTTATCTCTCTCTTTCACACATTACTCTCTCTGTCTCTTCGCACACACTAACAGAAGCACTTCACTTACACAACATACTGTCTGTCTCCCACACCCCATCAAACGCACACAGGCCGATTTCAAAGTGAAACCTTCTCGTCGTAAAATCGCTTCCTCTTAGTCTCTTTCGCTCTCATTACTTATGTAAAAAAATAAAAGTTTTTTACGGAAATCGACGGAAATCTGTGCTACTACAACCGAAACTACAACCGAAACTATGCCACATTTTATTTACAACTGTGTATTCCTCTTATTTTAAATTAAATTTTTTTATTGCCTTCGCAGTGTTTACCGTTTTACAAAATCAAACTAGAAAACTAGACAAAACATAGAACACAATTGAAAAAATTAAAAAGACTAAAAAAGAGAGAAAGAAGAAAGAGAAAAAAGGAAAAAAAAAAAAGAAGAAAACAATTCACCACCTTGGGTTGTAAAGTTGAGGGTTGCTAGGAAACCTTTTATAACTCCAGGTTCTATCTTTCTCTGACATACATGAGACTTATCATGATTATATAGGTGGATTAAGGCGGCGAGCTGGCAGAATCGTTAGCACGCTGGACGAAATGTTTAGCGGTATTTCGCCTGTCGCAACGTTGTAAGTTCAAATTTGCCGTTCATCCTTTCGGGGGTTGATAAATTAAGTAAGGCCGGTTATTTCCCTCACCGAAATTTCAGGCCTTGTGCCTATTGTAGAAAGGATTATATGGGTGGATTAGGAGAATCGTGGAACCGTCTAACAAACGTGCGTTGAATGTTTAGTTACTTCCCTTTACGTTTTGAGTTCAAATCCTTCCGAGGTCAACTTTGCATTTTCATCCTTCCGGCATCGTTAAAGTAATATATTCTAAGGCTAGTACAGGTGCCGATTCTTACAGTGCATCTTAAATGTGACTGGAATTATAATTAAAGAAAAATAATTTGTCCAAAACTAACCATAACTGTTTAAATACAATGGGTGGTATAACATATAAAGGTAACAAGTAAAGCTTATAATTTTGTTTATTTTTGGACGTTTTCTATCTAATTATGATTGCTTGAATGTTTATTTCTCTTAAAATAGCTATGTAGTCTGCGAGCCATTCCGTTTCCATTTTCCTTTGTAGGTGATGTAGTAATTGGAGGAAGTGATTTGCTAAAAGTACATTGAGTATTGCGAGCTGCTAGAAATAACAGCCAAATTTTCCTCATATCACATTCTGCTTTTTTTTATTTATTTATTTTTTTTTGAAGGCATTTAAATAATGTAGTCCAGAATACTCTAGGTTTATGCCTAAACAAAAAAGGCGAGATGGTCACGGTTGAAATACCTTTTATCATAACTACCTTCATTGACTTGGGGTTACGCAACGACAACAATAGCTTATAATGTATAATGTGTATTTCAATGTATCCTTTGTTATTATTTGAACAATGGTAACAGTACAGTATGTCGTCAGCACGAGAATGTGCACACAACCTAACAGACAAAAGGCCTGGTCTATTATTTATTCGGCAATGCCATGTTTTATATCCATTGTCGTTCATTCGCTTGCAGATTGCGTATGTGAAACTATTCTCTTTCATTTGTTACGTATGAATGGTAGTACAATCTGATTGGGGTGGGGGTAGGGAAATTAAAATATCGATATACATTTCGCAAGGATACCCAATTTATTCACTACTATTTACCTTTTTTTCTTTTACTGTTTACGAATTAAACACAATATGTATTTACTAAAATTTACCCGGTTACGAAGGATAAATAATAAATGGTAATTAAAAATCCTCGTGGAGTGAAGATGTCACGGTAAAATTTACCGATAATACTAGGTAGAAATCGAATACTACTTTACCGGAAGAATTCGTGGAAGACTTCCTCACCTCAGAATAATTACTTCAATAAACTTATAGAACAGCGACTTATTGTAAACTCTCTCTCTCCATCTCTCCCTCCATCCATCTCTCTCAACTCTACTTTGCGTAGTGTAAAAGGATCGAATTACCTCAAAGATATGTAACTAGACACAGTGGTAGGTAACTTTCCTATTCACAAAGCTCTTCATTTGTAACCGTATCTGTTTGTGTATCTTTAGACACTTCGTACTTTGTGGTAGCAAATGTGTGGCCGTATTGTAGCCCATGCAAATTGATAGCATTCTACGTTTAAGCGGGACGCATTTATTTTGACGCAAGAGAAGGGTGCACATACGTGCATTTGGAGCGATTTACTCTCGTTCTTATAGGTTTTGACCGCTGAAACCAAAAAGTTACAAAGTTATAGATGTTTCTGTTATAAAATGTTATGGACACACACACACACACACATATATATTCTTTTCAAGGATGTGTACCTAATATTTTCTGGTGGTAATCAAACTAGGGTATGTGCAAAGGAATCCAGAACCGCATTATATACGTGTCCTTCTCTAAGATAATGACGATGTGAGTCGTGGAAAACTGGGTTGTTATTTTTAACAGATCGAGTGACCATGTAAAGGTTCCCGCCACTTTAAAACTAATAATCGGTTTCTAGTATTGAGATTAATTCCCACTATGTGACGACCCACAATTGGCTGCTTGTGATAGTAGTGATGGTACAATTTGAAAGCTTTCTGGAGGACAAGACCTGAATTCTGCATTGAAATGCAAAGTAACACTCATCACTTTTACAGTACTACCACTCCATGCACATGTATCATAGATGTTTATAGCAAAGTGGTCTGAACATTTAACTTCTAACTGTCTTTGCCCTAGGTACAATGCAGTGTCAGTGGTAGGACACAAATCATTATGATTCCTTGGTTGACACACACATACGCATGCATGAAACTGAAACCATGTGACAACTGTGTAGCTTTATAGTTAAATAAAACGCTATAATTATTCTTGGATAGTGAGTTCTGTTCCTCCACTTTATAGCACCAAAGCTCTGTGTGTGTGCATGCACATGCATGCAATCCTTTACCATTTTCTATCCTTTTTAGGATTAATTTTTATATTCAGAGCAACTGCTGTCTGAGAGGGGTTGGAATATAATCACACACATATACATAAAAACATACATGCATACATTTCATATATATTTCTCATACACAGTGAAAGTATTTACTGATCTTCATGGCTCTATATGACAGACCACCTCACATTTTCCACTCACAAGCTACTGCTGAAGCCAACCCTGTATTAAAAGACATTTGCTCAAAGTGCTTCACTGTGGAATCAAAGCCATACTTATGTTTGCTAAGAATACCAGCACAGTATTGATACAGCCCTCTCATCCTTGACATTCTACAAGCTCAAGGGTGGGAGGGCTGAAATAGGTGTCTTAAGAAAAGGCTGGCAAAGTTAACCTGGATGTGAAGGGACATAACCAATATGGAATACAATATCACCAGTTAGTTTTGTTTAATGCTTGAATATTTTTCCATCCCACATTGGTATACATACATAATCACTTAATATATGTGTGTGTGTGTGTATATATATATATATATATATATATATATCATCATCATTATTTAACGTCTGTTGTCCATGCTGGCATGGATTTGACAGTTTGACTAGGGCTGGCAAGCTGGAAGGCTGCACCAGACTCCAGTCTGATTTGGCATGGTTTCTATGGCTTGATGCCCTTCCTAACACCAACCACTCCAAGAGCTTAATGGGTGCCTTTGCATGACACCAGTATCTTCTACAACTGTGATTTTTCTCAGCTTGATGGGTCTTCTTCTCAAGTACAATATAATGTCAAAGGTCTCGGTCATTGCCTCTGTGAGGCCCAACACTCAAAAGGAGCTCAGCCATTTTGCCTCCGTGAGGCCCACTGCTCGAAAGGAGCTCAGCCACTTTGCCTATGTGAGGTCCTATGCTTGAAAGATGCTTTTCACACGCCACTGGTATGGGTGCCACTTACATGACACCAGCATCAGCAATGACTACAATTTCACTTGGCTTGACATGTCTTCTCAAGCACAGCCTATTACCAAGGGTCTTAGTCACTAGTCATTGCTTCTGTGAGGCCCAAAGTTTGAATATCATGCTTCACTACCTCGTCCCATGTCTTCCTGGGTCTACCTCTACTACAGGTTCTCTTCACAATTAGAAATCAGTACTTCTTTACATGGTTGTCCTTCTACATATGCATCACATGACCATACCAGCACAGTCATCTCTCTTGCACACCGCATCTGATGCCTCTTATGCCTAACTTTTCTCTCAAGATGCTTACACTCTGTCAAACATGCACATTGGCATTGCACATCCAGCGAAGCATACTAGCTTCATTTCTTTCAAGCCTACGCATGACCTCAGCTGTCACAGCTCATGTTTCACTGCCATGTAATATAGCTATTTGCACACAGGCATCTAACAATCTGCCTTTCACTCTGAAGGAGAGGCTCTTTGTTGCTAGCAGAAGTAGGAGCTCTCTGAACTTTGCCCAGCCTAATCTTATTCTCACAGCTACGCTACTAACTTGGTTACCTTGATAACAGAAGCTACATACTACCTCTAGCTTACCCCACTGGCAGTTGATGGAGTCTATTTTCTGTACATTTTTGGTGTTTATTGTACTTGTGCATCTTCCACATACAAAAGCTATTTTCCCTGTTAACCTTCCTCTGATATTGCAGCACCTTTTACCTTTATATATATAACAGGTGCAACCTAATTTTGAGCAATGTCATCACTTGATTCTTCTCTTAAACAGGAGCAGCACAGATGTTACTTTCCGGTCCTGCTAGGAATCTAAATGCTTTTGCATACGCAAACATTGAGTCAAGTACGTTAACACCAACATCAAAATGAAAATCAAATGGAAATTGTAGTTAAGATACCCGTTATGGTGACACGTTAAAAGCACCGTCCAAACGTGGCAGATGCCAGCGCAGCCTGACTGGCGTCCATGTAAGGATACGTAAAAGCACCAACCGATTATGGTTGTTTGCCAGTCTCCTCTGGCCCCTGTGCCGGTGGCACGTAAAAAGCACCCACTACACTCACGGAGTGGTTGGCATTAGGAAGGGCATCCAGCTGTAGAAATACTGCCAGATCAGACTGGAGCCTGGTGCAGCCTCCTGGTTTCCCAGACCCCGGTCAAACCGTCCAACCCATGCTAGCATGGAAATTGGACGTTAAACGATGCTGATGAAACACACACGCACACATCAACAAGATTGCATATAAATTTCTATTCATCAAATTTTACTCAAAAGCCTTTTGCTCACCTGAAGCTACAACAGAAAACAGTTGCCCAAAATGCCAACGCAGAATTCATCTTCAAAACACATACTTGTTTGTTTTATATTTTTATATTTTTCATGCAAAAACATGAGTGCTGCTGTTGATGATATTTAGTACACATGCTAAAGATGTGTAAAGTTTGTTATAATTTTTTTTATGTGGGTAAGCTAGATTATTTCCTCACCTAAAGGTTTCATGTAGTCAGTTTTACTGTCACCTATACTCCTTAGTGTTAAATGCCTTTGACTGGTCATGTGATCAACTTAAATACTTTTCATCAAGTATCAGGTGTTGGTTCTTCTTTGAAGATTTATCAACAGAAGACATTGGTATACACCAGCAAGTTAAGATATGCTTGGATATTTTGTTTTGGATTGGAGTGCTGTGACAAATCGTGTAGAGCTTCCTTGTAGGACAAAAGTTGCAAAATTGCTCACACTTTTTCTATAATTGACCACATAACCTTCATATTCATTCCAACACCCTTTAACTTCTAAATTATGGCAATAGTACTAAAGTGTTTACATAAGGTAGTAGCAAGTGTGGATGCATGGTTTTTTTTTTGGGGGGGGGGGTTAATGTTTCTCTGTTAGCTCTACATCTTTCTTATCAATAAAACTTTCTGAACAGCCACAAAGTTAATCAGCTGTTTAACAAAAACAAGATGTAAAGGTGCACTTTACTCTGAAGAACTTACTTAATTGTCACACACCAGCATCGGTTGTCAAGGAATGTTGCGGGGAACAAACACAGACACACAAACATATATACACATACATACATACACACATACACACACACATACATATATGCAATGGGCTTCTTTCAGTTTGTCTACCAAATCCACTCACAAGGCTTTAGTCAGCTCGAGGTGCCACGCAGTGAGACTGAACCCAGAACCACGTGGTTCGTAAGCAAGCTACTTACCACACAGCCACTCCTACGCCTCATTGTATAATAGTGATACGTATCTGAGACTCTGATGAAGCTATAAAATGTTATTCAGGACACAACTATGAGTCCACCACATCTTATAGTAAAAACAGCTGTAAGCTAATGGAGTTAATAAGATAATCGTTTTATTCCTTTGTCATTTCATTTTCTTATTTGTAATGAAATAAATAATAATGACATGTGTTTCTTTTGGGTTTTTTCCAGTAAAAGTTACCACTTAGCATGCCCAATGCCGATTCAGCATTTTTCGGCTGTCCATCCTCAACTAATTTGCAAATGGCACAAGAGCAACAGTTTCATTCTCCCCCGTCGACATTCGTCTCAATGGTTACAACAATGGGCCAGACGAAGCAATCTGCGCTCCAGGTTAAGAAAGATTGGTATGTAAATTTTTTTCTTATCCCCTTTCTTTTTTTTACTGTTTTACATTCATTTTTCAAAACCAACATAGAAGTTTTATTTATTTATTTTTCATCTGATTAAATCACAAAACATTTAACAGTGACTTACAGGTGCAGTGTCTCAAATATTTCTTGTCTCAATCTGGTGTGTATTACCACTACACCTTAGGACATAGAATGTAATGTAATGGTATGTTATGGCAACAGATTCTCTCTACATACAGAGTGTTCGGGCTAAATTTGACAATTTATTTTTGTCTCCTTTTGTCAGGGACAGCTTGATGTATTAGCAAACAACCAATAGCATTAGAGAGCATAAAAATTAAAGTTGTAGTTGAGAAAAAGTTAGCTGACATGGAGGACAGAAAGCCTCCATGGAAAAAGAGTACTTGAATTATGATGATTCACATCAGGTATCGAAATGCCAACATCATGACTGCTGGTCAGTGGTCTGTAAACACTGTAAAGGTTATGACACATGACATGGACAGCTGCAATAGAGACTTTGAAGCTGTGGCCAGCAGGAAGGGACACAGCAAGTGTTCTGACTACATTTGCATACAGGAATTCATCCAACAACTGTATGAGAGAGCCTTAGGCTCAGTTCAGACAGCTATGTGAAGCTACTGGAGACTGGTCAAACCCTGACTGGAGAGGGTTGCTGTTGGAAAGACATATGTGTGGCAGTAGGATTCAGCTCTTTGCTGAATCTGATTAAATCATAAAACATTTAACAGTGACTTACAGGTGCAGTATCTCAAATATTCCTTGTCTCAGTCTGGTGTGTATTACCACTACACCTTAGTGTAGAAAGAGTCAAAAGTGGTTGCTGGAGAATATCCACAACTTCACCCACCCCAATTTCTGGCCTCCTAATTTCTCCGATTATAATCCCATAGATTACTATGTGCAGGGTGTGGTTCAGAAAGGTACCAACTACTCAGCCTGCAACACCAAGATTGAGCTGGTAGTCAAGACCAAGAAGGTATTCAAAGATCTCCCCAGGGACACAGTAAGGAATGCATATGCCATGTTCTGGAGCTGTTTTGAGGCTGTGCTGGAAGCTAAGGGCATCTACTTTGTGTAAACTGTTATCTTCCAGCCATAGTGTAGTTGATATTTTTTGATATTTTAAAATACTTTTATTTTGGGGTGGGATATGGTATTTTCTTTTCCTTTTATGCAAACAGTCAAATTTAGCCCAAACACCCGATAGTATATGAGACAGGTATAAGAAATCTGCTACTCTACTGAACAAAACATAGACAGGAAATATAACAAATGATGTGTAACAATTATAGTAGACTGAGTTAAGTATAAAACTCTGAATGGATAAAGTGAGCTTATGAGCATGGCTGGAATGAGTTGACAAAATGAGTCAGGCATCACAAACATTGGTAACAGTGGCATAACTTATTGGGGAGCAAGGGAAGTGACCACTCCCGTTGAGCACATTTTTCAAAATTGATGTCTTTTCAACAATTTTTTCTTTGCTCTTTAGTTACCTACATCAGTAGTTGAAAGTTTCAAACATAATGATATTATTACTGGATCATAAGCTTAATGAAAGTAGAAAACAATTACATATAACTATTGAAATATTTCATATAATATAAGGGAAACAAGTTAAAAATTGTTTGATATGTGTCACAATACCTTTTTTGTGTGTGCTCGCTCTCACAAACTTTAGAACCTGGCTAGACTTCTGATTGGTACATGTATATCAGTAAAGATGACTAAGGTCGTATAGGTACACAATCTGACTGGATGACATAGGAACATATGTTGATAATGTAAAGTAGTGATTCTCAAACAGTATGCTGCAAGGAATATTTATGAACACTGCTAGTTTTGAAAAATGTAATTTAAGGCTTTAGGAAATCCAAACATTGCTAACGTATCTTGAAAGCATGTTACTTATAAGTTTCTTATGCATATGTATGATTATTTGAACAAGATGACTTATACTTCTTTATATTCTTTGCTAGATTATTAGCATGAAAAATTATTTTTGTTTTGTTGAACTTTCCATATGAGGTGTGCCATTTTTATTTTCTTATTTGATCTTCTGTGTGCTATGATGTCAAAAATATTAAGAACCTTGCTACTACCTTATGTAAACACTTTAGTACTATGTAAGGTATCTTATGATAGATATTAGACCAAGTAAAAATTAGTAGATAATGAAATGAGCCTTGAAAACATTAAGTTTCAGATGAGAGAGTTACGTGATTGAGATGCATGGAGAGATGATGTATAACAGACTTATACAACCTAAGTAGTCTTAATGAAAATGCTGACTCTAAAAGGATTACAAAAACGATATGATGATGCCTGAAGATTTGAATGATAATTGTGACAGTGGTGGGTAAGATGGAATAATGCAATATATAACACATGGTCCAAGTTTTGAGTAAGTCTGCATTAACTGCACCTACAGCTTATAACGATTTAACAAAATTTTATTTTGTATCTTTCAGGAATTGTCTTGGGTGGAGTTCTAATGTGGTAAGTACACCTTTCACATTATATATTTTTCACAGTTGTTTTCATAGGTAATTGTGTTCTGTTATTAACTCAGGCCGATCAAAGCCTTGTGAGAGGATTTAGTTGGCAGAAATTGAAAGAAGTCTGTCATGCGTGCATGTGTGTGTGTTTGTGTGTGTGTGTGGTGTGTGTGTGTGTCCTTGCCTTTATATAGTTGTAAGTGAATATCACTGTCATGCAAATGATGTCCTTTGTCTTCATTCTTTGGAAACATGTCTGGTCATGGGGAAATACTGCCATTGTTAAAAACTGGTGAGGGTTGGCAACTTGGAGGGCATTGGGCTGTAGAAAGTTTGTCTCAACAAAATTCCTGTCTGTTGTGGTTAACATTCTTTTATACATATTCTACGTCTTTCCAACAGCTATTTAGAATAGCTAAGTTGGTGTTGGTTTGTCCCATTACCCAGAATTCATTATTTTCAGAAAATCTGTCTTGAACTTTTTAGTTATGCTCTCGAAAGATCAACCCAGTTCTCAATAACCTGAATGCTAGCAAGTTAATTTTCTTCATTTGTTTCATTGATGTGTCTTTTCAAAATATTTTTTCTTTGAACGTATAAAAAAAGCAGTTTAGGTTATAAACTGTTTCTAAGCATTGGTATGTTTTGTTAACCTTTCTTTCAGTGGGTCAGCAGTTTACCTCGAGGTTAAGATGTTAGATGAAAACCTGCCCTCCTTCAATAACGTCTCTAATATGGATCGTAGATCTGAATCAAAATTTTCTCAAAGTTTCTCACGTATCGGTGAGTAAAACATGGATGTCTCTCATTATTCACTTGGTCACATTAATCATTGGTTACTTTTTCTGACTTGTTTAAGTACTTATATAACTGCTGTTGTATCAATGGCTAGCAAGCTTGCTTGCTATGCTGCACTGGGGAAACATTTATAGAATTTATTTGTTTCTTGCAAGATGTTGTATGAACTTGACTAATGCTAACTGATCAATGAACTTTATTAATCCTTTCAGGTGTATTATTTTCCAGTATCACTTTTGATGATGTGATTGATATTTCTAAAATGACATCGTAGGGTAGGTGTAAGAGGTCAAATCTGGCTAGTTTGAACATAAAACAGGTAGAATATTTGAGCCAGATACGGCCAGTTTAAATGCTAAAAGGTTCAGGAAATGATAATTAAGTAGCTCAATACCCATCACTACACTGCTACAGATTCTTAACTACTGCTTCTTGGTGAGAAGCTGATTCGAGGACACTCCTCTTGGAAATGGTGCAGCTCAATGATAGATGCTCTTGCAGTCACTTGACCTGTTAAAAATAGCTGTCAAATGTCTTGAAAAAATGCTAATAATGCACTATGTATGAGAAAACAATCTCTGCCCAGAGGTTTTCTCACTAAGATTAACTCGGGTTAAATGACGACAGCATATAAGAGTAACATTTATGGAAATAAATTCTGTTTGATTATGACCTATCTCTTAAATATTCTTTTTTCAGTTGACCTAAACACTGGCCCAGTAAAAGTAAAACCAAGAAGTGATAAGCTAGGTAAGGGAAATTTCCTTCTGTAATCAAATAACAGAAATTACTACTAAAACGTTTTATCCCTATGATAGTTTTAACAAAAATTAAAATCTGAAGTCCAAAGAAATCAGTAGTGGTTTGTGTGAGCAAAAATTCACTCAGCAAAGTTCATAAATCTGTTGGTAAGAGGACAAGAATTTTCATCTTGCCACATTGTATAAACTTATCCAAATTTATGAGTATAACCTAAGCCAGGTCAAGTGAGTTATATCAGTTTGACCTATTTTGAATTGACTCTTTCTTTTTTTGTTTTTCTTTAAAAAGAAATATAGATGGAGTGGTTGTGTGGTAAGTAGCTTGCTTACCAACTACATGGTTCCAGGTTCAGTCCCACTGCGTGGCACCTTGGGCAAGTATCTTCTACTTTAGCCTCGGGCCGACCAAAGCCTTGTGAGTGGATTTGGTAGACAGAAACTGAAAGAAGCCCATCGTATATATGTATATATATGTGTGTTTGTGTGTCTGTGTTTGTACCCCCAACATCGCTTGACAACCAATGCTGGTGTGTTTGCATCCCCGTAACTTAGTGGTTCGGCAAAAGAGACCGATAGAATAAGTACTAGGCTTACAAAGAATAAGTCCTGGGGTCGATTTACTTGACTAAAGGAGGTGCTCCAGCATGGCCGCAGTCAAATGACTGAAACAAGTAAAAGAGATGTGGTTAATGAAAAAGGATGTTTATTGTTTCTGACAAAAGTTACTACCTTATCTTGTATTGTTCTATAAATTATCTGAACACTGAGGTAAACTTGAATAGAAAGATCTTTTGAAGATCTTAGGATGCTCAACCTCACTGACAGTGAACTGGCATTACAACATATGCGGAAAAAATGCCATGTGGCATTTGTTGTCTCCTTGCACTCCAGGTTCAAATCCTGCCAACATCAACTTTGTCTTGCATTCCTTTGGGGTGAGTAAATAAAGTACCCATACAGAACAGTAGATCAGCTTGGTGACATTGTTAGAGCATTGGACATGATACTTTGCTGTAATTGTTTCAGCTCTTGGTGTTCTGAGTTCTTGAGCGCTGATTTAATCACTGCCTTTAGCCTAGTTCACTCTGTTGCAAGTATTCAATGCAAATCTTATAACTTCTTCCCTTATCCCAGCAGCCTGAAAACAACATATATACACACACACACACACACACATCATGTTGAAAACACTGGTTCTCGTCCGATCACTGAAGTTAAGCAACATTGAGCCTAGTTAGTACTTAGATGGGTTACCGCTTGGGAAACCTAGGTGCTGTAAGCATAATTTAGTAGGTGTAGGAGTGGCTGTGTGGTAAGTAGCTTGCTTATGAACTACATCGTTCCAGGTTCAGTCCAACTGCATGGCACACACATATGTATATATATATATATACATGTGTTTATGTGTCTGTTTGTCCCCCCAACATTGACAACTGATGCTGATGTGTTTACGTCCCTGTAACTTAGCGGTTCGTCAAAAGAGACCAATAGAATAAGTATTAGGCTTACAAAGAATAGGTCCTAGGGTCGATTTGCTCGACTAAAGGTGGTGCTCCAGCATGACCACAGTCAAATGACTGAAACAAGTAAAAGAGATATGTATATTAAATTTTAGTCATAGAGTTACCAATGGTTTTGCATCCATGATAGCCACAGCCTTGAGGACAGCTCATTAGACTCTACACACACACACACACACACATATTTATAGGGTTGTTTGTATTACTTTTTATCTCTAAGAAGTAGAAAATGTTGAGATTGCAAAAGATTGGTATGTAGCATAATGCTGTATAGCAGACCCATGCCAGCATTTGAACCTTAAAACATTGATCTAGTACTTAGTCATGACCATTTTAATTGCAAATCAAAATACTTTCATGCTCTCTCATGCTCCCTCCCTCTCCCTCTCTCCCAAGCTTAAACAAAACAATATAACCTGGTTCTTGTTTCTATTTATCCACAGCTGCTATTCTACCCTGGCTTATGTCGCAGACCAATGACCACTGGAATCTTCTGAAACTGGCACAGTCAGAGAGTCGCCTTGCTCGAATTGTTGGAGTCAAGAGACTTGTTCAAAGGAGTTGGGAAGGCAGTTATTTGTTTGTTTCATTTTTTTTGTTGATTTGTTGTTTATCCTTGTTTCAATTTTTTTGTTTCCTTTTAATACTTTAAAACAATTTGGTGTTCATTTATGGTTGTTAATCTTATTCCATTTTTCTCCAGATGCATTTGAAAATGTAACACCAAATGCATCTTTATGTGTCTCAGATGCATACATTATTCCTGGGGAGGGGGTTAATTGTGTTTCTTGCATTCGGTTTAAATGAGAATATGCAATAGTCCTTAATAACATTATATTTTGTAGCTGTGTAGATGTGTGATATCTGGTGTTTTACTTGTGGATTTTTTCTATTTGTCTTATCCTATACTGCTCTAATTATAATGGGGACAATTTTTACACTTGTTTCTCACATATGATTTACCCCTACCTTTAAATTTCTATATTTTGACCCAATTTGGAAAACTTATGCATTGCATGATATGCTAGAAATAACTACCAAATCTTCCTCTGATCACACACTATAATCTTAAAAAAGAAAGGATGGATCTATTGGATAATGTAGTTCTAGATAATACTATGCCCGATAAAAAAAAAAAAGGTGGTTGTATTTGATTGTAGTTTTTTTCTCAATCAGAACTGACCTGGAGGTTAACAATGACAGAAACAATCCTGGTATACTCGTACACCACAAAATACCTGTTTGTAAACAATCAGCTACAAACTACAAATCGTTAGTCTTATATCTCATTTATGGCACCATATAGACCCTTGAGAATAGCATGTGTACAATCACTCAGTTTAATTTTTCCTTCACTTTGGATGAACATTTCAAGCAACTGCTCAATTTCCAAAACTATAATGAGGATCTTCCTGATCTTGTTGCTTGGCATTTCAATCAGCCAAGCTTTCATACAATCCACTTTTGGCTTATGGTATCTCTTTATGTGTTTGGTTCTCTGACAATTGCACACATAAGAAAGGAAATTTATGTTGTTTTTGAATACCATTACATTATGTGGTCTCCTTGAATCACTTCTGTCTATTTCTATCAAAAGTTGGCTATTTGTCTTTGTTGTTCTTATGCATATCTTCTAGATTCAGTTGATTGAGCTCATAAAGATGAATGAGCAAAAGAATTTATCATCAAGGTTTGCAGCCTTTCAAATTGTTTTAATGTCTTCTTTCTTACAGCACAAAATCCAATCTTCTTATCCCTCTCCTTCTTCCTCATACCTTTACCCTTTCTCATATTGCCTCCTACTAATTTGTCATTCCTATATCTACACCCTCTTTTTCATTCTATATATTTCCTATTTTCATTACAACCTGGGGTCCCTTATTTTCCCTTGTTTATACTGTTTTTTTACCTCACTTCCACAAACCTGACATGTTTTCCCTATGAAAGAAATCATCTTTTTTCTACAGACTATGAATACCGAGAGATACGGCAAGCAGCTGACTACCGAACTTTCATTGGTCTTGCACGGTCAGAAAATGCTGATATGCGGTTTTTCAGAAAGCCTCCTCAGATTACCGATACAAAGGTATCATTGAATCATTTTTTTCTCATTTCATTTTGTTTTATTTGTTTAGCTTTGGATTATTATTGCCCTGTGTCCATTCATTCAAAGTTAAATTATTACAATGTGGAGGCATACGGCTTAGTAGTTAGAGCAGCGGACTCGCAATCGAGAGATCGCGGGTTCGAATCTCAGACCAGGCGATGTGTGTGTTTATGAGCAAAACACTTAAGCTCCACGCAGCTCCGGCAGAAGGTAATGGCGAACTTCTGCTGACTCTTCCGCCACAACTTTCTCTCACTCTTTCCTCCTGCATCTTGCAGCTCACCTGCGACGGACCAGTGTCCCATCCAGGTGGGGAACCTATACGCCATGGAAACCGGGAAATCGGCCCTTATGAGCCAGGTGTAGCTCGAGAAGGAACAAACAACAGTGACCTGAAAGTGGCTTCACTACCTTGGTATTCAAGGTGTTCAATTCTGGTTTATTGTAACATTAAGCAGATAAGACAAATGTCTCCCACTTCACTTTATAGACAGAACAGCATTCAGATAACATTTCTAATAAGAGGAGCTGGACTGAGCACTAGAAATAATGAAATACCTTTCAATTTTGCTGTGCTGCCACTGCTCATCATAATGAGCCATTCCTCTTGTGTAATTTCTATCATTTCTCTTATCAACCAAGCTTACAGCTTCAAGAATAGACACAGCACTAATCATTTATCTTTAATAAAACTAACAAAAAGCATACAATGAACTTGCCATGGGGAGTGGTATTCAAGATTCTGACCAAAATCTTCTTCAAGTCAAAGGTGACTTAAGTGAAATAAAAGAGAGACATCTGTCTGAAACATTGGATTCTTCCAGTTTCCCCTGTTTCATTGGATTCTTTCCAATTTCCAAGTTTACTGTGATCTTTTTCTTTGTTTTTCTAAATAATACAGGTCTTGCCAATACAGATCAACAGTAGTTTCTTTGAGTCTTGTTTTATCATGTTTATCTTTGATACCCTATTAGATGATAGGGTGTATTTGATTCTTCTCAGTATTTAACCAGGTAGCATTTAAACTGGTTATATCTGCCCAAAATATTCTGCTACCCTACAATGTTAATCTAAAATTAAACTATCACATCCTGAAAATTTTAAAGCTACAAGATAATACATGATTAAATTTTGAAAATGTGAATAAATAAACATCACTTTTGACAAAGTAATCTGAATACTAAAGGATTAAATACTGTGGAAAAATAAAAACATTCAAATTGATTTTGTTTTAGTCCTTATCAAAATCTCTTTAGACGAATACATGAAAAAAAATTGTATTGTCATATTAGCTTCACAGATGAGATGACAAAACATGAAGATAAGATGAGAACCAATATATTGTATGTTAAGACCTATCCAACTTGTGCTAACATGGAGAAACAAATCTTCTATCTTTTACTTGTTTTATTCATTAAACTGTGGCCATGCTGGGGCACCACCTTGAAGAATTTGTAGCCAAAAGAATTGAACCTAGTATCTATTTTGTTTAAGCCTGGCACTTATTCTATTGGTCTCTTTTGCAAAACTGCTAAATTACGGGCACAGAAACCCATCAATATCAGTTGCCAAGCACTGGTGGGGAACAAACACAAAACACACACATACATATGTGTGTGTGTGTGTTAGTGCCTTGAGAGAAAAGTTGAACCTAAGAAGCATCAGATGTAGTGTGCAAAAGAGATGACTGTGCTGGTATGGTCATGTGGTGAGAATGTATGAGGATAGCTGTGTGAAAAAGTGTCACACTCTAGCGGTTGAGGGAACCTGTGAAAGAGGTAGACCCAGGAAAACCTGGGATGAGGTAGTGAAGCACGACCTTCGAACATTAGGCCTCACCAAGGCAATGACTAGTGACTGAGGCCTTTGGAAATATGCTGTGCTTGAGAAGACCCAGCAAGGTGAGACCATAACCCATGGCCTATGCCAGTGGTGTAACCAGCCCACTTATGCATACCTTTCTTTCATTGGACACTAAACTCTGCTTGTGAAGACATGTTGAGGCAAGTGAAATTGAAATCAAATTCACTGATGTGGCTGATGACAGCACCGCTTGACTGGCATCCATGCTAGTGGAACATTAAGAGCACCATCCGAGCATGATTGTTGCCAGGGCCGCTGACTGGCTCCCGTGTCGGTGGCACATAAAAAGCACCATTCGAGCGTGATTGTTACCAGCGTCGCCTTTGGCACTTGTGCCGGTAGCACGTGAAAAACAACATTTGAGCGAGGTCGTTGCCAATGTCACTGGACTAGCTCCTGTACAGGTGGCACATAAAAGGCACCATTTGAGCATGGCCGTTGCCAGTACTGCCTGACTGGCCCTCATGCCAGTGGCACATAAAAGCACCCACTACACTCACAGAGTGGTTGGCGTTAGGAAGGGCATCCAACTCTGCCTGATCAGATTGGAGCCTGGTGCAGCCATCTGGTTTGCCAGACCTCAGTCAAATCGTCCAACCCATGCTAGCATGGAAAGCGGACGTTAAACGATTATGATGATGATGACTTCTTTTGATATATACAATCTGTTTCAGTTCATTTCTAAAATAACAAAAAATTTATTAAAATAGCTAGTTCTAAAATCTCTAAATGAAATATAAGTAATAACAATACTAGACAGTAACCAGACATTTTTCCTGGGATTAAAATGTAGTAACATAGTTCTTTATAGTGGCAAAAAAAAATTACCTTTATTAAAATAACTTTGTTATTATTACACTGGTGTTTGGAATGAATTAACATGATATTTTGATGAAAGGTTTGACTTTAGATCACTTAAAAACAGGAAATTTGTGTCCTAGAGCCCCGGTCAGTCTCAGGTAGATTGATATCAAAGGGATTAAACAATGTGGTCCTAGACGTAAGGTTGGTTAGCATTAGGAAGGGCATCCAGCCGTAGAAACCATGCAAAATCAAACTGGAACTTGGTGCAGCTCTCCTGCTTACCAGTTTCAGTCAAACTGTCTAACCCATGCCAACATGGAAAGCAGATGCTAAATGATTATGACGATGATGATCCTATCAACTACGTTGACCCATGGCTAAACAACAACGATTAATTAGAAAAGAATACTGAAATACATAAATATTATTTCATATTTCAGAAGGAACTGTTAACAGAATTACGAGAATTGCTAGCAAGTCTTCCGGTGACAGAAGATCCATGTGTTGGATACTTCACTTCTGCAGGTCTTCAAAAAAAAGAAACTAGAGATTTAGGGGTGAGTTTTGAAAAATTTTCTCTTTTATTCTCTTTTTTTAAAAAATTTTTTTTTTGACTTATTTCAGTCATTTGACTGTGACCATGCTGGATCACCACCTCGAAGTGTTTTTGTCAAACAATTTGACCCCAAGACTTATATTTAAGCCTAGTCCTTATTCTATTGTTCTCTTTGCTGAACAGCTAAGTTACAGAGAACTTAAACACGCCAATGATGGAGGAGTGCAAACACAGACACAAGCTTCATGTATAATGTATATGTGTGTATATATATATATATGTGTGTGTATGTGTATATATATATATGTGCGTGTATATATATATATGTGTGTATGTGTATATATATATATATATATATATATATATATATATATATATATATATAATATTAATTAGAGACAAAAGCACTATTATGCAAATCAAACAAAGAAAGACTTAATCCAATACATAAAAAATTTTATATAAATTAAATATAATTAAGATATCCACTACGATCGTTTCTTGTCACTGATGAATGTCCATTGAAGTGACAAGAAACGATTGTAGTGGATATCTTAATTATATTTAATTTATATAAAATTTTTTATGTATTGGATTAAGTCTTTCTTTGTTTGATTTGCATAATAGTGGTTTTGTCTCTAATTAATATTATATTATATTTTACTATAAAATTGGATTCAATCCTAAATCTTATTTTTCCCTGTAAATTTGGATTTATTCCCTAATATTTATTATTATATATATATATATATATATATATACAAATTGAGATAGGGGTTGTAAATGCAACCCTCCATGGGATAACATATATCTAATATACTGCTCAGCATGGCCACAGCTCGTGAGCTGAAACTAAATCAAATCAAATCAAAAACATAAATGTTAATGATTGCGATGCAATCAATTCATTTACTGTATTATATGGGCAAAGGTAAAATGATTTAGCACAAATTACTAATACAAGATAAGAAAATGGATAAATACATCTAAATCAAATATCAATTACCAGATAATACTGAATCACAAACTTTATTAAACCACCACATAAAAGACTGTAGGGTTAAATATAAAAAGCAGAACAAATCAGTGTACATAAAGGAATGTACATAAAAAGTGTACATAAAAGAGTAATGTTGTTTAATAAGTTTATTCTTTATTTCCTCTCCTGTTTCTTTATGTGTTCCTTTCTGTGGAAGAGCGTAGGCTCAAAACATTCAAGACTTTTTCACTTCCCGAGCATTATACTAATACATCTGTTTGTTGTCTACACCACCTGTCTTCGTCTTTTGTTTTTTTGTGAATTCTCCCTATATACACATATACATGACAAGCTACTTTCAGTTTCCATTCACAAGGCTTTGGTCAACCCAAGGCTATAATAGAAGACACTTGCTCAAGGTGCCATGCAATGGGAAGCAAGCTTCTTACCATACAGTCACACCTACTATTTCTTTATTATTCTTATTTTCTTCACATAAATATCTTCTCATTTCCAGGAGAGATTGCTTTCAGAGATTGCTTTACACATGCCACTGGCACAGGTGCCAGTAAGGCAACTCTGGTAATGATCATGCTCGAATGGTGCCTTTTATGTGCCACCGACACGGAAGCCAGTTAGCCGCTCTGGCAACGATCACACTCAGATGGTGCTCTTGGCACCCTACTAGCATGGGCACAAGTGCCAGTAAGGCGACGCTGGTAACGATCACACTCAAATGGTGCCTTTTATGTGCCTCTGGCATGGAAGCCGGTTAGCCACTCTGTCAACGATCACACTCGTATGGTGCTCTTTGCACCCCGCTAGCACGGATGCCACTGCTTCCTATTTACCTTCATCTCTTCATTCCAGACCCTATCACTATCTTTCTTATCTCTGGTGAAATATTTAGATCAAAAGATTAAAATATGAATTTAAAATAACAGTAGCAACATCAGTTAGCCAGTTTTCATCTCAGCAGTTTCATTCTACCATTTCCCATACACTCATTTTTGCTCTGTTGTTCACACATCCAACAGACCATACTTGCTTCATTTTTTTCTTTGTGCACCTTCTGCATTCAGTGCATATGTTTTGCTACTGTGCAGCATTACACTTCATACACAGGTATCATGCAATCTACTCTTCACTTGCAAAGAGAACCACCATTGACTTTTGAAGTAGGAGTATGAAAAGGCATGGTGTAAAAGATGTTATCTGTCTCATTTGATTGTTTAGAGAGTTGTGGTGTGCACATGCAGATTTGTTTGTGTGTGTATGTGTGTGCATGTTCATACTAGCATTTAATTATTTTAATTATCTATTTTCACAGAGATTGTTCTGGAATCTAGAAAATGCTGACAGTGTTGAAGATTTGAATAAAGATAATGCTGCTAACTCAGAGTTGAGCATCTTAGAAAGTCTTCTGGAGGCCATATTGAGACAGTCAGTGGTAAGTAAATAATTGTTGCTTTGTCTTCATTTATTTCGCACTTTTAATTGATCAGATTTTGTTATACACACCTTGACACCAATGTATGTATAACACACACACACGTATGCATTGCATGGCAATTTGAAAGCACTAACAATGCAAACTTGTCAACTACATGACATCTGTCTCTCTCTCTCTCTCTCTATATATATATATATATATATATATAATTACCGTATTTGGAAACAGACATGGGCTGGAACAGAAAAGACATCCAGCCATAGGAAGTTTACCACAGTAAATGCACTCCAGTCCATAATAGTGTGGAAAAGGGAATGGTAAAATGATGGTGATTTTATATGTATATTTAAAACTGGGCAGTGCTTCATGAGATTGCAGTGCTTAATTCAACATTTCCAGTAGTAAAAAACACTGTTCTTTCGATGGAGAAGAGAACTTGGCATTGGATCAGGATTCTATTTACTGTTGTTAGTTATGCAGTAGAAACCAATACACATACATCGTCCCAACAGGGAAGAGGGTCATTAAATGATGATGATGTCCACAACAACGATTATGTATGTGTGCAAGTTGGATTGGTATTTGTATGGTGTAGAATGAATGACAGTAATGATGGTGTTGCTGCAGGTGATGAAGAACATAAGAACATTGTAATCACACAAAGCAAAGCATCAGCAATCTCTCTCTCCCACTTTTCTCTCACCGTTTATTCTCTCTTGTATTTCGCCTCTCCCTTCAATGTGGCTGAAATTGCTGTAATATAATGACAACTGTTATTACAAAAACCAAAATGTGAAGGTGTGTAGTGTAGCTTAGGGGTTAGGATATATGACTCATGATGATAAGGTCATTCCTGTGAATATGTTGTGTCCTTGAGCAAAACACTTTATTTCATGTTGCTCCAGTTCACTCAACTGGCAAAAATATATAGCACCTCTATTTCAAAGGGCTAGCTTTGTCACATTCTGTGTCATGTTGAATCTCCCTGAGAACAATATTAAAGGTACACGTGTCTGTTATTGTAGAAAGGATTATTATTATTATTATCAAAAAAAGGCAGTGAGCTGACAGAACCTTTAGCATTTCGCCTGCCTGCACATTCTGAGTTCAAATACTGTCAAGGTTGACTTTGCCTTTCATCTTTTCGGGGTCGTTAAAGCAAGTACCAGTTGAGCCTTGACTTATCCCCTCCACCAAAATTGCTGGCCCTGTGCCAAAATTTGAAACCATAATTATTATTATTCAGTGGCACGTAAGAGAACCATCCAAACATGGCCGTAGCCAGCGCCGCCCTGACTGGCTTCCGTAAAAAGCACCATCCGACCGTAGCTGTTGCCAGCTTCATCTGGTCTCCGTGCCGGTGGCACGTAAAAAGCACCATCCGATCGTGGCCGTTTGCCAGCCTCGTCTGGCACCTGTGCCGGTGGCACGTAAAAAGCACCCACTACACTCACGGAATGGTTGGCGTTAGGAAGGGCATCCAGCTGTAGAAACACTGCCAGATCAGACTGGACCTGGTGCAGCCTTCTGGCTTCCCAGACCCCAGTTGAACCGTCCAACCCATGCTAGCATGGAAAGCGGACGTTAAACGATGATGATGAAAAAAGGCTGTGAACCAGCATAATTGTTACTGCACTGGGCAAAAGACTTAGTGGCATTTCTTGCAGTTATTTATGTTCTTAGTTCAAATGCCACTGAGATCAGCTTTGACTTCCAACCTTTGAGGGTCAATAGAATTAGTACCAATTGAACATTGGTGGGTGATGTAATTGACTAACCCCCATCTCCTTAAAATAGCTGGTCTTGTGCCAAAATTTGAAACAATTATTATTATTATTATTGAGTGAGAGAGCAGTTCATGCCATCAAAGTGACCCTGGGGTAAAATATACGAAGCCCAATATACCCATCATGACTACCCGTCTGATAAAGGTACACCAGGCACATGCATCACAACCATATGTGCGCGACATGGTGATCTCATATCAAGATAAACAGCACATGACCTTGCAGGTGGGGCCCAGTTAGAATTTTCTTCAGGTTGAGTAGCCCATCCCGCTCAAACGGTCCCTGAATAAGGGTTGTTTAAGGATGTTGAATAAAACACTCATGTTTCCAGAAGTGAATTATCCAAACTCCAAAAAATCCCTCTCAGCACATGGCTATGATGCTCCCCCACTACTTCTGCTTGTGATCAGAGATGCACATATCGTCAGCCACTAAGGGACATGCTCAACTGGTTAAGGTCAAACAACTGACAAGCAAACCTGTGGTATTGAGCAGAATATTTGCTGTAGCCCATCTTTTATACCAAGACAAAACAATGTACATGATAACACTTCCAATCAGTTAAGATCAGAAGCTTCCAATCAGTTAAGATCAGAAGCTTCCAATCAGTTAAGATCATTATTATTATTATTATATTATTATTATTATCATTATCATTATCATTATTATTATTATTATTATTATTATTATTATCATTATTGCCTTTGCACAGCTTCTAACGCTGGAGATGTACTACAGTGTCAGCTGTTCACTACCAGTGAACTAAGGTAACACCCCTTATTTTTTGAGCACCTTCCGGAGTAATCAAGCAGTTCCAAGCAGTGCTGTTTTCTGCAAGTGCTCCACCCTTATAGCAGCCCCTATTTGTTCCATGTACTTCTCAAGATTTTTACTCACTGTTCCCAAGGCTCCGATAATTACTGGTACTACTACCACCTTTTTCATCAACCACAACTGCTTAACCTCCCAAGCTAACCTGTCATATCTATTGACTTTTCTTTCTTCCTTATCGCATACCTTGTTGTCAGCTGGGCATGCTATATCTATGATCCAGCACGGTTTGCTTTCTTTCTCAATTAAGACTATGTCTGGCATCCTATTCTCTATCTCATGGTCGCACTGAATCATAAAATCCCACAGGATCTTTGCATCATCATTTTTGGTGATGCCTTTGGGTTTATGGTCGTACCAATTTTTTGCTTTGTCTTTTATGGTCATACCATTGCTGTCATTATTATTATTATTAATATTATT
Organism: Octopus sinensis; assembly: GCF_006345805.1. NCBI lineage: Eukaryota > Metazoa > Mollusca > Cephalopoda > Octopoda > Octopodidae > Octopus > Octopus sinensis. Next base: position 128,791,412 of record NC_042998.1, on the reverse strand, counting down.
ATTATTATTATTAATATTATTATTATTATTATTAATATTATTATTATTATTATTATTATTATTATTATTATTATTATTATTATTATTATTACTTTTCCTGTTCTTTCCCTTCATTACTAGATTGGCAATAACACAGTGGAAATAGTACAGAAAGGTGGACTGGCTCTTTTACGAAGATCTCTGTTGAGTTACCCAGGCAACGTCCATCTGCAGCAACTCTGTGCCCGTATTCTTGGTAACCTTGCCTTACTGCCAGAAACCCATGAACGTATTGTCCAAAGTGGTAAATTCCATTGTTGCATTCATTCTCTTTTTCGTCCTTCTCCCTTCTGTTACGCTCTTAACTCTACACACTTTCTCGTTTGCCTCCTCTTTCCTCTGCCTTTTTGTTTTTCCTACCCATGCATTCAACCATATATGTGTGTGTGTGTGTATGTCTCTTAAATTTGTTTTCAGGAAGCATTTTGAATATACAATTAAAGTTCCTATTCCTTTCTGCCAACCACGGTCTAATGATGCTGACTGGCGAACCAGTTTTTTGGGGTTGCATCAAGCTGTACCAATATGAAATATTAAATGTGTATAAATACCATCCAAAGATTATTATTATTATTATTACTATATTAGATACGGGAGTGGCTGTGTGGTAAGTAGCTTGTTTACCAGCCACATGGTTCCAGGTTCAGTCGTACTGTGTGGCACCATGGCCAAGTGTTTATCCACTATAGCCTCAGGCCAACCAGAGCCTTGTGAGTGGATTTGGTAGACAGAAACTGAAAGAAGCCTGTTGTGTATACATATATGTATATATCTATGCTTTGTGTCTGTATTTGTCCCATCACTACCACTTGACAACCAGTGATGGCATGTTTACATCCTCATAACTTAGAATAAGTACTAGGCTTTAAAAAACATAAGAACTGGGGTCAATGTGTTCAACAAAAACTCTTCAAGGCAGTGCTCCAGCATGGCTGCAGTCAAATGACTGAAACAAGTAAAAGAGTAAAAGATCCATCATTATCATCGTCATTGTCGTTGTCACTTAATGTCTGCTTTCCATGCTGGCATGGGTTGGAAAGATTATAATCCTTTCTACTACTGGCACAAGGCCTGAAATTTGGAGGAAGAGGACTAATCAATTAGTGTGTAAATGGTACTTAATTTATCAACCCCAAAAGGATGAAAGGCAAGGTCGACCTCAGTGGAATTTGAACTCAGAACATAGCATTGGGCAAAATACTGCTAAGCATTTCGTCCAGTGCGCTAACGATTCTGCCAGCTCACCACCTTTGAAAAGATTATAATATATATATATATATATATATATATATAGACACACATTTATATACTAATATTTGTATATTTATTGCAGGGTGGGTGAGTATCCTTGTGAAATGGTTGAAATCTGTGGATATAGATGTTTGCCTCAACACAGCACGTGCCTTAGCCAACATGGACATTGACAGTGCCTCAGCCATGTACCATGATGGTATTTATGTCCTCCATCCTATATACAGATCCAAGTAAGTAACAATATTTTATTTTATTTTCACCCTCAGTGATTTCACCGTACCCACCTCAAAAATTAAGCATTTATTAAGAGTTATTTCATTTTGGTGACATTAATGGAGAGACGAATGGTTGGGGATGATGGTAGGGGAAGCGGATGTATACTCGACAGGGACATATTGAGCAAGGGACACAGATATGTGCGCATATACATTACGCTCCAGCGTCCATCTGCACCACCTGTTTTACCATGTTTGCAAAGGTGAGCAGGTCTTCTTGAGCATTACATGTCTCCAATCATCTTTATCCTTTGTTATCTTTTCCATGAAACTCAACATCCTGAGATCAGTTTTCACCACTTCATCTCATGTACTTCCATCCACTCTACCCATCCATATATAAAATAGGGTAACCCTGAATCTCCTCCTGTTCAACCTACCCACTGTTTTCCTCATCATTCCCTGGCTCACTCTCACTATCCTTGACATTTCTTTTTCCCCTTTTATTATTCCCTTCCTTGATCTTGTTATCATTGTTACTGTAAGTTTTATCCTTCTGTTTCTTCTATCATACATCTCAACATTTCGCCTAAAGTCACTACTCATTCTGCTTTTCTACTTCTATGTTGTGAGCGCTTTTTAGTCTTGTGAGTTACAAGGTAACTAGTTTAGGTATCACAAAAAAAAAATACACAGTGCGCAGGAGTGGCTGTGTGGTAAGTAGCTTGCTTACCAACCACATGGTTCCAGGTTCAGTCCCACTGCGTGGCACCTTGGGCAAGTGTCTTCTACTATAGCCTCAGGCCAGCCAAAGCCTTGTGAGTGGATTTGGTAGACGGAAACTGAAAGAAGCCCATCGTATATATGTATATATATATATGGGTATGTGTGTTTGTGTGTCTGTGTTTGTCTCCCCAACATCGCTTGACAACCGATGCTGGTGTGTTTACATCCCCATAACTTAGCAGTTCAGCAGAAGAGATTGATAGAATAAGTACTAGGCTTACAAAGAATAAGTCCTGGGGGGTCACTTTGCTCGATTAAAGGCAGTGCTCCAGCATGGCTACAGTCAAATGACTGAAACAAGTAAAAGAGTAAAAGAGAGAGAGAGTGGATTCAGTCAAGTAAATGACATTAGTAAGGGCATCTAGCAATAGAAACCATAACATAATTGAGACATTGGAGCAAGATAATGTCCATTTCCCCATTAAATGTATTAAGCCTCTCAACGCATGCTAGCATGGATTGGAATTAAATAAACACACACATGTACATACATAGGGCATCATATATTTGTGAACACATCTTTAGTGGGTCATAAATAGAAGATGACCTTAACATGGTCTCAAGTAGCATGCACTAAATTTTAACTTTTTCATTTCTCTTCGAAACATCTCAACTATATTAACATAGTAGATTCCAATGTAACCCAGGGAACAAAAATATATGCGATGCTTGTGGCTGTAGCTGCCAAATACCACTAGAGTAATTCAGAGATCATTAGTTCTTGAATGTGGCCAAGTTCTTCATGTGTATTGTTTAGAAAGAGTTAGAGGCCTCTGTGATGGTGGTGGGAGGGGGAGGAAATGCCATTCCTTCCAAGAGACAAACATTCTCACTAGTCAAACACATTGTCAGGAAGGCCAAGTCTGTTCTGCTGATTCAGGACATCATCTATAACAACAGTATATTGAATTTTCTGTTTGATGTTTATCTTTTGTTCTCAATTTTCTGCTACTTCACCTACAAATGTTTAGCTGTCATTTCCTCTATGTCACTACTATTTCTCCTTCTGTACAATATCGTTCCCATTTTTCCACCGTTTTCCACCAATGCCTGCCCCTCTCTCTCACCTTAATCCATCCTCAGCAACAGTTCTCTCTTTTACCACTCTAACGGTCATGATACTTTAAACAATTAGAGACAAAATAGAACAGTGAGGGTCCTGGAACAAGGTAACCTCACAAGTCCTGATTTTATGATAAATTGCATCCATTACATTTTGTAAAATGGTGGTTGAATGGTTGGGAACATCATAGGCTCAAAAGGTAGTCTTGTTTTGCCAGGATCATGACAGTCTCTCTCTTGTACGAGTGCCACAAAGAAATGCACTTAGTACACTCTGTAAAGTAGTTGGTGTTAGGAAGGGCATCCACCTATAGACACCATGCCAAGTGAAAATAGATGAGAAAGGCATGGTCTCTTGGCCATGTCTAGCTGGGCATTAACCCCTAAACAAGATCTGACCCAAACTGTGATGACCTCTCCAATCCATGCCAGCATGGAAAGCAGATGTAAAATGAGAATAGTGGTGGAGGCAGTGATGTAACTAAATTTCTATCATAGCATTTTATTATTTTTCAGGGAACCTATATATGCAGATGTTGTGTTTGTTCATGGTTTACTTGGAGGTCCATTTAAAACGTGGCGACAAGGAGGTTCTGACCAGAAAGATATTGCCGAACTGGAAGAGTCAATATCTCAAGGTCTCTATACTCGATGCTGGCCAAAGGTAAGATATTCTTTTATTTACTTCCTTTCCTTTCCTCTTACTATTTCTACAGTTTTTTTAAAGTTTGAATTTTTTTTTCTTACAAGACTGGGCTGAAAAGTTCATAGGCTAACTATGAAGGAGTTATGCTAGAGCTGTAAAATTTTGCATACAATAATTTCAACTCTTTCTTATTAATAGTCACATTGTTTCTTTCCAGGTAAACTAACATCTGATTGTTCAAAAACGACTTCAAAAGTAACTAGTAATGACCTCTTGAAAATGGACAAAATTTGGCATCATCATAGTGTTATCAAGTACCTGCAGAAAAAGGATTTAGCTCCCAATAACATTAATTCTGGCATGATTGTCCTATTAGGGGATGATGCTCTAGTTTTATTAACAGTGCAAAAGTAGGTCGCTGAATTTAGGAGAGGAAGGGAGAGTCTTGAAGATAACCCAAAGTCAGGACGTCCTGCAACTGCGACCACCAGAAAAACATTGATATATATATATATATATATATATATATATATTATATATATATATATATATATATATACAGGAAAGCAATAACATAGATTGTAGCATAAGTGTGTACTTGTATAGATAGTGGCATATGCCATAGTTCAGCATAAGCGTAATATAGATAGTAGCTTAGAGTTCAGCTTATCACAAATAGTAGTTTAGTAGCATAGAAAGCAACATAGAATAATTAATAGTGTAAATAACAACATAGTTAGCTTAGTTGTAGCATAAGCATAGCATTAATTGTAACACAGTGTAGATAGAAGCATGATAGTATAGACAGTCGACTAAACCAGTTTCAGTTTTCAGTTGTAATTATTTGAGAAAGAGAGGAAGATGACAACCTTCACTTCCTTATCTTTCTTAAGTCACAAAGTCTGATCCCTGATGGAGTTGATCCTGATAATGTACACCTCTTATAAAAAAACTGACTGACTTATTGTTTTGCCTCAAATCTGCCATGCTTGAACAGACCTGTGATCAAGAGTTTTCTAACCATAGCCACTAGGACTACTCTTTCCAGTGTAGTCTTGAAGATAGGAAGATGTAATTTGATGGAAATTTGGCTACTATTTATAGAAAGTCAACCATGTAGTGATTCCTTCATTGGCTTCATTAACTTACTAGGTGTGTGATAAGTAAATATTTACAGTATCTCCAATCAGGTATGTTCCTGACAGAGAAATTATTTACACTTAAAAGCACCATGTGAACGTGATCTGGCTCCTGTGCCGGTGGTACATAAAAAGCACCAACTGAATGTGGTCAATGCTCTGACTGGCTACCATGCTGTTGGCACGTAAAAAGCATCCACTTACACTCTCAGAGTGGTTGGCATTATGAAGGGCATCCAACTGTAGAAACCTTGCCAGATCAGATTGGAGCCTGGTGCAGCCTACTGGCTTGCCAGTGCTCAGTCAAACCATCCAACCCATGCCAGCATGGAAAGCAAACGTTAAATGATGTTGATGATGATTTTGCTGAAGAAATCTATTATTTATTTTAAACAGAGCTGGTTACCTCAAGATTGCCCACATATTCGGGTTCTTACAGTCGAATATGATACCTATCTCAGTGAACTATCAGCCATATGTCCATTCGACAGGGAAAAGTAAGTATTTGAAGAATTTCATATTTTGTCTTTACACCAATTGAAGCCTTGTGTCACAGTAAACATAGCCAATTCACTATGTTGCAGAATTTGGTGTGGGAAAGGACCTCCAGCTTTAAAAGTCCTTCAAGGAAACACAAGGAATTGTCCATGAAGAATTGGAGATATATTATCAATCTGTAAATAAGAGATCAATAGTTGAATAACACTACATGACATATAAATCAATATATATGGAATAAACTGCCAGCATCAGTTGTTGTCGGAGCACTGCATCCTTCAAAACTTCCATGCTTCCTGAGATTCGCCAACACTACACCTGATTTTCTCCTCTCCATACACACGCAAGCATGTATCTGACTCGCACACTGTTCGCTTTCCAGACTTTTGTACATTACTGCATATGCTTTATACGCACTTTTGAGAAGTTGTGGTGCACCTGAGCACTATACAATAATTTCATTATTATTTATAACAGCATTTTGTATTGCTAACGAAATTGATGACAGTAACAACAGTGTGTGGTTGTAGGGTCTAAAATTTTTGAATTACTTCTTATATGAATCAACAGTACAAACTAAATATTTGCTATTACTTTATACTTTGCTCAGTCTACATGGCTGATAATATGCATCCCATAGGGTGGCAAGCTGGCAGAATCGTTAGCACACCAAGCGAAATGCTTAGCAGTATTTCATCTGCCATTATGTTCTGAGTTTAAATTCTGCCAAGGTCAACTTTGCCTTTCATCCTTTTAGGGTCGATAAATTAAGTACCACTTGAGTACTGGGGTTGATGTAATCGACTATCCCCTTGCTTCCCAGCCAAATGGTTCCGGATTCAGTCCCACTGCGTGGGCACCTTGGACAAGTGCCTTCTACTATAGCCTTGGGCTGACCAAAGCCTTGTGAGTGGATTTGGTAGACGGGAAACCGAAAGAAGCCCATCATATATATATGTGTATGTATTTGTGTGTCTGTATTTGTCCCCCTGCCATTGCTTGACAACCAATGTTGATATGTTTATGTCTCTATAACTTTGCGGTTCAGCAAAAGAGACCAATAGAATAAGTACTAGGCTTACAAAAGAATAAGTTCTTGAGTCAATTTGTTCGACTAAAGGCAGTGCTGATGGTGCATGATTACAGTGAAATGACTGAAATAAGTAAAAGAATATATGCACACACACACACATACACACACATGTCTGCATGTTATTGTTACATTGTTATGATGTCATGTGATAGTCGTAAATGAGTATAACTGTCTTGCAAGGGGTGTCCTTTATTTATGATCATCCATGAAAATTTGTCAATTTTATGGGGAAAAATTTACTTTATTTTGAAACAGGTGAGGGTTGGTAAATATTAAACTCTTTTTCTTTTATTGGTTGATATTTATTTCTGTTGATTTCCAGACGGTCATTATTCGTTCGAGCCAAGCTAATTCTTCAAAAGTTGCGCAAAGCTGGAATTGGTGAGCGACCCATTATCTGGATCGGACACTCTATGGGGGGTAAGTAGAACCCCACCTTTTCTGTCACTCAACTCTTTTTTTAGTTCTTTTCTTATTTTTATTTTTGTTTATTTTTTTTTCTGACCTTGAATTAGAGAAAATAATTTTCAAATCATTTCAACTGTAAATTTATATGGGAAGGAGTAATAATGAGGTTATTATAAATTCACAACCTTCAGTGACATTAATAATATATTTACTAATTTTGGCACAAGGCCAGCAATTTGAGGGTTAGTTGGTACGTCAAGTACATCAGCCCTGATGCTTAACTGATATGCATTTTATCAGCTCTGAAAAAAATGAAAGAGAAAGTTTGACCTCTGTGGCATTTGGACTCAGAATGTAAAGATTTGGAAGAACTGCCACTAAGCATTTCGTCCAGCATGGTAATGATGTAAGTAGTCGTTTCTTGGACTGCTTCCTTCTGAAGATAAGCCTTTGCACCTGAAATATAAAGTTTTTTGTAAAACTTTCTACATTGTTAGAAGCTTTCTTTATTTTCCTTTTCTTTTTCTGCTTCTGCTCTACAATGTTTCAAGCAAACTACAACACTCTTGAATTCAGTACCTTAAGAAGAATAATAACAATACTCTGAGAGGACAAATGCAAAGTTAAAGGTACCATGGTCCAACATCTGGTTCAGGGCTGTTGACAAAAGCCATTTACTTAGGTGTAAAGTATGGTACTTCCGGTACGACATCATATCCAAACTGCAATGACCGTTTTTGCTAGATGACTTCCCCATAGCTCAAACAGAACCAATGGGGGAGATTACATGGCAAATCCATGAAAAGATGGCTGTGTGTTTCTACCAATTTTCAGTGAGAACTCCAAGCTTCTCTTACCATTTCTAGCAGTAGTAAAAAAATTCAAGTATGTACCTTATTTTTCCAATTAAGTTCCTTTGATCTAAAGATGGAAGTTTAAACCCTGCCAAAAACTTTTATTGACTCCCATAGATTGAGTCTGTCACTTTGTAAGAAGGATGCTTTTTAGTTATCAGTAGAAACTTATGACACCTTCCATTTTCGAACATGAAGCAAGGCCCAACAGAGTTATGTACCTTGTGTTGCACGGATTCTCACACGCTTTTTTTTTTCTTTTATTCTCTCTCTCTCACTTTCACACACACACACTCTCTCTCTCTCACGCGCAAGCGTGCAACATTCCTTACTGCTTTCAAGCCAAGACAGGAGTCTCTATGTGGGCGTTTAACCTACTTGAAATAACAGCCGAACTCCCTCAAATCACATATTTCAAAGGAAACCTTGTGCTTAACTGGTGCTTGTTTCAGACCTTATGTCTATAATAGAAAGGAATTTAAATAAAATAATTTTGAAAAAAAAAAGTAATGAAAAACAAATTTATTTAAAGCAAAAAAAAAACAACTTGTTTCTTTTAATTCTAATTTGAATTCAATCATTTATTCATTGATAGGTCTTTTGATAAAACAGATGTTGCTACTGGATGAACTGATGGAGAGAAAAGTTGTGAAAAATAGTAAGGGTATTGTATTTTATAGTGTCCCACATCGTGGTTCCACCTTAGCAACATTATGGAAACAAGCCTGGTTTTTGTTGTATCCTTCTATTGAGGTTAAAGAACTCGACCCAGGTGGGTACAAAGACTGTTACATTTCTCCTTTCTCTCAAACTAAATTTCTATTTTCTAAAATCAGATGATATCACTCTTGGTTGTAGAATCACTTTTCCTCTTTTGGTGATGTCATTGGAAAAAGTATGATTATAATCATTGTTAACATTTTAATGTCCACCAACAAAACTTAGGCAGTTTTTCTGTGGCCAAAATGCTTTTTCTGTTGCCAACCCTCCATGAAAGGATCTATTTCCCTAGAGTCCTTCAAACAATGAACTACTCAATACCTGGATATGTGTGCATTGCAGATTATTAACAAAAGCACCATCGGATAGATAGTAGCAATGTTTTTACACAGCATCCAAACAGTATCAAGACAAAGCACCCACTACGCTCTTGGAATGGTTAGCATTAGGAAGGGCATCCGTGATACGTGTGTGTATTGTATAGATTGTTTGAAGTGGTGTACTGATTTTATATATTAAGAAAAAATTGGTAGTCAGAATTTTGAATAATCATCAGAAATATCTTTACAGAAAATTTATGCCTTTTATATATATATATGAGTTACTAAAAAAAGATTCCCTTTGGTCATGAATGACCATGGGATTGCACCTAGATAGTTAACCTCCAAGGCACAAGTCCAAGCAAGGTTGTTTATGGAAGACCAGCAGTTGTCCATGTATACCAGTCTCCACTCTCCATGCCTCCGATGTTATCCAAGGGAAAGGCAAAGGCTGATACAGTTTGATACCAATGACATCACAGCTTATTTCTACAGCTGAGTGAACTGGAGCAATGTGAAATAAAGTGTCTTGCTCAAGAATACAACACACAGCCCTCTCTGGAAATTGAACTCACTACCTCATGATTGTGAGCCTGATGCTCTAACCACCGAGCCATTTGCCTTCACATAATATATATGTGAGTTACTAACTCATATATATAAAGACATGTTTTCTATGCAAGAAAGACGACTGCACTGTTATGATCATGTGATGTGATTGAATAATCTTTGAAGTGAACGAAGTTGTTGAGATACCCTCACGATCAGACATGAGGAGTCTGTTGGAAGCTTGTGACTGAACAGTTTTTCCACAAAACATGATATCAGTTAATTAAAAAATAAAACATGGTAGGTGAAAATGTGCATTTCATGCTATTGGTAGAAAGCAGTGAGGTCAGATGTTTGACCTCACAGGTAGGTTAACTAAGACAAGTAACAAAATGTTATATGGATTTGTTCAAGCCATGCAAGTATGGAAAACAAATATTAAAATAGTATAGTAAGACAATAGGGTGACACTATTACTAGAAGTTGGAAAGATAAAAGAGGGGGAGGAAATACTGTAATTGAATAGATTATGAAAATTTAAGAGCAATTAAGAGCAAGATCACAAAAGATGAAAAGGTTTTTTTTAGAAAATTCTTTTTTCTTTAAAGAAATCTCAAAAAAATTACTTACAAAATTTTTTTAAAGCTTAATAAGGTTAAAAAAACCCTAAAAAATGTTTCTAGAACAATTCACTAAATCTCTCAAAAAATTCAAAAGTTTCAGAATTATGAAGTTTTAAAGTTTAAAATGTTTCAAAAATTGCAAAAGCTTTAAACTTTTTTGAAGTTTCAGAGGCTTTAAAGAGTTCATGGATGATAGCATATTTAGTTAGTTTTGCTATGATGGAATTTGAAAATTAAAACTCAGAACTTTATGGTGAAGAGGAAGAGAAAGCTTGTATTCCTGAACCTGATAGACTGAGATCTTGATTCTTATAGAATTTCTTTGGCACCAATGTTGATGAAATCATTTCTTATCATTCCTTCTCTCTCTTTTTTACATCACAAAGTTTTCTATAATTTTTTTCTTTTTCCCCTCTCTCCTTTCCAGATTCTTTGTTTCTTAGAACACTTCATAAGAACTTTCAGGAACTGATCGTTTCAAGTGAAATAAAATGTGTTAGTTTTGGTGAGTTACAAAAGACACCTCTAGGCATGCGCTTTCAAGCACTCATTGTTCCTCCTCACTCAAGTGGTACGTAATATTATTTATCCCATTTTACTTGTCTGCTTTTTATATGTGTAAGGTTTTTTCCTAATCAAACAGACTTAATTGGAGCTACCCAAAAGCAACATCTTCCTCCTCCTTCTCCAAAATAGTGGTGGATAAACTCTTCTTAAAAGCTACAAAGGACAGTCCCTTGGTGAGGACAACCATGTGTTGCCATTCCCTGCCCCTTTGTTTCTACTTTATTGTAAATTATGAGGTTGAAATTTGCAATGGATATGAGACTACAGCTCCCAGAATGCCGGAGAAATTTTATTAAGAACACAAAATACATGAGTCAACATGCGTAAAAAGTTTCCTTCCAACTTCATCTCAAGCAATGTTGTGAGTGGGATGCATGAATACACATGACCTGTTGAGGTCTCTGGAAGCAATGTCACTTTACAAGTGACTTCAGGTTATTAAACAATGAGGTTTACACCTTATGCAAATGTAAGCCTCATAGATTAATCAATACTCTCATATCAAAAAGGCGGCATGCTGGCAGAAACATTAACATGCCAGACAAAATGCTTCGCAGTATTTCGTTTGTCTTTATGTTCTGAGTTCAAATTCCGCTGAGGGCAATTTTGCCTTTCATCCTTTCGGGGTCGATAAATTAAGTACCAGTTGCGTACTGGGTCAATCTAATTGACTGGCCCCCTCCCCCAAAATTTCAAGCCTTATGCTGAGAGTAGAAAACAATAATCTCATATCAAATAGTATGACAGTTTTGATACAAAATGGTCTGAATCTCCAAATAAAGACAATCTTTTTGGACTCTGATGGTTGATTGATGGTCCTGGATGCTTTGAGTTTGATGGTCCTTTATACTGATAGGGGTTGGGTGACCACATTTCTTTAGGCGCCTGGAAACTTTCATTAGAACATCCTACCCACTAGTTTAGTGGAGAGGATTGGGTACATGCTGGGATTGTGAAAGATTATCTGATCAAAGTGGGTAAGTTTAAACTCTAACAATATGGACATTGCTAAACTATAGTTTAATCGGAATCGAAATTGCTCAAAAATCAATAGAAATTGTAGTTATGATGCCAGTGCCGGTGGCACATAAAAGAACTATCCAAATGTGGCTGTTGCCAGCGCCGCCCCGACCGGCCTGTGCCGGTGGCACGTAAAGAGCACCAACCGATCGTGGCCATTGCCAGCCTCGCTTGGCACGTAAAAAGCACCCACTACACTCACGGAGTGGTTGGCATTAGGAAGGGCATCCAGCTGTAGAAACTCTGCCAGATCAGACTGGGCCTGGTGCAGCCTCCTAGCTTCCCAGACCCCAGTCGAACTGTCCAACCCATGCTAGCATGGAAAGCGGACGTTAAACGATGATGATGATGATGATGATAGTGAGTCTTCTAAGTCATGTTTAGAGGTTTATAGAGACAGTGTGGGATGTTGACAATTCAAGGTGGTTATGTACACAGACCCAAAAGTTTTTGACGTGTACTGAAAGCCTAGATATATGCCTAGACAAGATCTAACTATTGGAAAACTAATATATTGTTACATTTATGTATTTGACAGAAGTATAAACTAAAGATAATACAAATAAAAATTAAAATAAAGCTCAAATAAATAGTGTGTGTGTGTGTGTTTAATTGGTTAAGAGCAAAATGACCATCCTCAAGAATCACAATAACATATTGTTCAACACAGAAAATTTTCAGAGAGCAGATTAGCAAACTAGTTAAGCAGGAATTTGATGAGAGCAATCATCAGCAACTGGAAGTAGGTGCCATTAAAAAAGAAAATTGGAACAGAATCCATTAGTTTTAATTAGGAAGTAACACTAGAAAATGCTAAAATGGAGAAAGAGTTAGAAGGTAGCCTCAAAGAGGCCAATAGAAAAAAACCAGTGAATATAAAGTGCAAGCACCAAGAATGTCTTGAGCATTTCTTCAAACCAAAATATGGAGACTGCATTGTCCAAGCTAAAATGCATATGTTTAGACACAGAGGAATGAAGGCCATTCAACAGGGCCTAGAGGTGGAGACAGAACTTGGTGACAAGACCACATCTGGGCTTTTGATAGACTACATTGAACATGTCTATAGTAATGGTGATGGGGAACCTGTATAGTCATTGTTGTGAAACACATCCTTCCACAGCTCATTTCTTTGATCTGTAGTCCTATGTCAAATGCAGACAAAATTAGGCATCTGGCATCTAGAATGTTGTCGGACACTCAGTGCTCTCTGTCGGCAGAGTAATACAGTCAATGGAGAATATAAGAAATGATGGCTTGCGAACAATTCTTTGGTCTGGCTGTGCTACAAGAGAGCATTGCTAGTTTGAGATAAACTCTAAAGGTATAGAAGTGCATTTAGTCACACAGGATGTATGCAGAATGACGAAACCATACTGCATGCACTCGTTCAGTGTCCAAACATTGTCCAGCTGCCTTCTTGTGGTATGTGGGCAGTTTTCCTCTCTGTGAGGATATGGGCAAAGTGATGCTGTAGTGGGTGAGATAGCAAGTATTGAAAACACTTGCTTTCCATTTCAGCCAATACCTCAACAATTTTTACAGTTACCACCTGTGAAGGAAGGTAGAAGTTGAGAAGTGCTGTCTTTAGTAAATTTGATAAAAGATGGCTTGGTATATCTTGATGGTTCCAGGGAGATGACACTTTGCCCTTAGTCTTAAAGGGTATTTGAGGATATGTGGGGAGCCCTATTTTGCTCTAGGTTAATATCTCTTTTTTTAGAGAGTCTAAGTGACTCTCCTAAAAAGAGAGACGTAACAACTGATAGTTATTCATTTATATGTTTTTACATGTTAACACTGTATTATTTTTCATATCACAGCATATTTTTCACTAAATGTAAACCCCACCCCATTATTTTTTAATCTCTTTTTATAATGCCCCCACCACCCACACTTATTGCCTTATCACAGATAAAGAACCACTTATTATAATTATTACTTAATTTATTAATGAAATTAGATAATTTCAAGATATCTCATTCGTTATCATTCAACAAATGTTTCCATTGTATGTTTTTTTAAATTTTATTTTTTACTCATTTCTGTTTTTTTTTTCTTTTTTTTTTTGTATTGGTAGATCCTGGATTTGGAATGTATTATGGAATTGAAGCTAATCATGTAACTATTTGCAAGCCAATTGACCCCCAGTCCTTATTATATGCTGTAACACTGAAGTGTGTGCAACATTGGGCTAATCAGAAATTAGTAGATAGTGTAATGGAAGCAGGACTTTCAATCGAAGACCAGCTGGTTGGAATATTCTGAGATATGCATTCACGCACACTCTGGCACTCCATCTGTTACGATAACGGGGGTTCCAGTCAAATCCGTTCAACAGAACAGCCTCCTCATGAAATTAACATGCAAGTGGCTGAGCATTCCACAGATACGCGTACCCTTAACATAGTTCTCAGGGAGATTCAGCTTGACACAAAATGTGACAAAGATGGCCCTTTGAATACACACACACACACAGACAAACACACGTGTGCACATGCTTGTATTAACAGTGTAATATTTGTAATCAATACTTTGAAATTAAAGGTTACAATGAACATCTTGATTGGAAATTTCAGTGAGGAAACATTCTTGTAATTATTTCTTTCAAAGTAATATTTATAAATATATACTTATTCATGTTATTTATATAGAATAATGTTAACTGTTATATTATTTCTGTCATCATCCCTAAAGCTTTGAGCATAGATGTGGATGCCTATTTTGTGTTTTGGATGCTTCAACAACTATTTCTGCTCAGCGCCAGATGATTACATTCAACCTTTTGCATAATATTGTTTGTGGAAGAAATCTAACTGGAATGTTTTTATTTCTTTTTTTTCTTCTTTTTATTTATTTATTTATTCTTTTCTCTCTCTCTCTCTCTCTCTCTCTCTCTTTCTGTATACACATACAAACACACTCACACACACACATACATATATATATATATATGTATATTGTTTTTGTTCTAGTTAATTTATTGTTTTACTTTAATTTGACTATGTCAATGAATGTGACCCACTAAATGTGACAAGTTGGCTTATGGTTAAATTGAGGACATACCATGCTCTGCTCTTGGATTGTTATGGTGAAAGAACAGAAAAAAAACTTCAAAAAATTAAAAGCAATAAATAAATGAAGGAATTCACACATAAGAGAAGCAATCAATGTAATGTTGATTAATGTTTGTCTTAACTATTCTTAATTAAAAATATCTGTTGTTGCTAACAAGAACAGCTTAAGATCTGTAATTTAAATCAGTTTACATTGTATAAAGTTTCCTGAAATGGATAAATTATCAGCTAAAGTTGTTTGAATTTTCTTTTTATATGTGTTGTATAAAAGATATGATTATTTGTCGGGATTTTGGTTTAAGCACTCCATATAATCTTTCATAACTCTTTTATCTTTTAGAATTTTCAGAAAATTTTTGTGAATTTATATTCTGCACACAGCAATTCATATGAGTATGCAAAAATCAGAAAAAATAAACACTTTTTTAAAGCTATTTAGCTGTTATTTTTAGCATATCTCACAACTACCTGATACCCTCCTTATTTCTTTGTCACTTTGACGTATTGATGTTTTTCAATATCTTTCTCCCCATAAAAACATTTAACAGTCTACTGGGACTTAAGCAAAAAAAAGGACTGTCTGTATTTTAAGTTCTGATTTAAGGAAAAATTTTGAAAAGTTACAAAGAAGTTTTTTTCTTCATAATCATATAAATTCCCCTGTGTAGAAAACTAATATGAAAACATCTAAAAATCCCAGAAAATAAAAAAGTTATGAGATGTTATATAGCGTACTTAAACTAGAATTCCACCAATTATTTATTATAGCTGCTTTATAGCATTATTAGATGCATGTGACAATATTGTTGCGGGTGCTTTTGTGCCACTCAAGATAACTATTTGCCATTGGAAATTTGGGTATGGTACATGGCTTTCGGTAGGTGAATTTTACCAGACTTTTTTCCTCTCCGAAAGTACTGCAGTACAGCTGTGAGTGATACTCTTAAAAGATTTTAGACCTTGATTTTTTTTTTTTTTTGTGCATGTCAAAATCCATTAGAACTATTTCATGTCTCTAAAATGCCTAAACAATGTCTTCATCTAATTCAAGTTAGCATGAAGAAAACACATGAAACAAATTAACAATGTGTGTGTGTGTGTGTAAATTAGCTTCAGTGAGATGGTCAGATGGGTTACTGAGATTAGAAGTTTTTAAAAAAATGCAAATCCCTGTATCTTGTATTCATTGGCCTGAAGAAAACCTTTGACAGAGTATCATGTTTAGTAGTCTGATGGTCACCAAGGAATCTGGATGCAGATGAATGACTTATGAGTGTCAGACTAGCTATACAGAAGGGTGTTGGCAGCCAGGTGAGAGTTAGCAATGAATTGAATGAGGAATTGAACATGCAGGTAGGTGATCCTTAAAGCTCACTCCTCAGCTTCCTCCTGTTTATTATAGCAGAGGAGCTCAAGACTAGTTATCCAAATGTATTCCAGTATGCTAGCTACCTAGTTCTCATTCTTGAATCAGTGAACAAATTAAAGAAAAATTACTAATGTGAAAGTGGGGCCCAGAATTGAAATACCTTAAAAGTACACCTACCATATTTTCCAGCATACAAGTCAAATTTTTCAGGCCAAAATTCATAGCCTAAAAAGGTAGGTTGATTTATAGATCTAGACAACTTTGGAGGATCAAAAATTCCATGTGAAATGCAGCAGGATTTGGAAAGGTAGTGATGATGTTTGAATGTTTACATTATTTATTATGTTGCTTGTAGGCTGGAAAATAACAGAAATCGGAGTGGTTGGTGTTAGGAAGGGCATCCAGCTGTAGAAATTCTGCCCGATCAAGATTGAAGCCTGGTGTAGCCATCTGGTTCGCCAGCCCTCAGTCAAATCGTCCAACCCATGCTAGCATGGAAAGCGGACGTTAAACGATGATGATGAAATACAAAAGAGAGAATACTGCTGGGAAATAGTCATACTTGATATTCAGAAAAGGAGTAGGAACTCTATACTGTATACTCGGGGCAAAGTATTGGTTCAAGAGATATGCAGTGGGATCACAGGCAAATTGACAGTCTCTGTTACCTCAATGACCTGATTAACACTATGGGGCATTCTGAGAGTAAACATGCAGAGTTAGGACTGAGTGAAAGTTCAGGGAGCTGTTTAGTTGGTAGCAAAGAGATTCTCTCAAAGTGAAAGGCATTACATGATGTTTGTGAATAAGGTGCAATATTGTTTGGTGGTGAAATGTGAGTATTGAAAGTTGGAAAGGAATAAAGCAAGTCTGCTCCTCAAGTTGTGTAATGTTAAGTGTGCATGAAGAATGAAGTGCAGGTTAGCTGAGAGAAAAACTAGGTATAAGAGGAATCGTATGTAGTGTGTAAGAGAAAAGTGTTCTGAGCACTATTCACAGTAATTTCATTATTATTATACAATATAGAGATACTACAATGCAATCGAAGAATGACAGTTGGGTAAAAAATCAAGTGATGCAAATAGATGGAACCTGCAAAAGAAGAAAACCAACAAAGAATTGTTGAAAGCTAAACCTCATGATGGAGATAACAAGGGTCTGCAACAAATGTTAAGACATTTGAAAGATATTGGAAACATTGAAAGACAAAGATATGATATGAATCTGTGTGTATAGATACAGGTATAATAAATTATAACTTATCCGATAGTTACCTTGAGCTCATAAACCCAGTGCTCATCTCTAGATTAAGATTTAATTTTACAGTTGACATTCTCTGTAGATTTGGTGTATACTTTCAGTTGCTATAAGAATTAAGGCATGTAGCTAGTTCAGCGACATGACAAAATATCTGAATTTGAATCAAGTTTTTCCAGATATAATTCTCTGACTGTATGTACAACATGCTATGTCCTTCCATTTTCTTAGATTAGTATAGCTTGAGAGAGACTTAGCTGTTATTTCTAGCAGGTTAAATGATTATGTAAGAGAAGAGTAATTTGGGTGACTGGCATTCCATCACTTATGAAGAAACTCCAGCCTCTGCCCCACAGCTATACTGTCTCCTCTCTTTTCTATCATTATTAAAACAGTTTCTGCTCATCAGAACTGGCTAGTTTTGTAGCTCTGTCACTCAAGTGCTCCCAGACCCATTGGTCACTCCACTTCTCTTTATATTTGTTGCTTCCTCCACACTAATGACTATGTCCAATCTTTCTTCCACAGAACATCAGGTCTCTGGAATTTCCACCCTGCACCTGTCTTCTCTGCAACATTGACTTGTAACAGCTTAAATGGAATAGTAACAGTATCAAGCTCATGAATCTTAGAGAGTCAGCAAGAGCTCTGCCCTTTCCTCTTGACTCAGTAAATATTAAAAAAAAAGGTAATGTTGAGATGAGAGGTAATCATCAATATAGAGAAGAGCAACCCTATTGAATTCATTGCTAAGAGAGAAGCAATTATCATGTTTATACTTTCTCAAAGACATTATCAGAATTGGCAAAACTACAACTGGGAATTAGGCCCAATTCACTTATCTGTTTTCCCTGGAGCTTATCAACAACACTAATGGTTATGGATTCAATCCAACTCCTTGAGTCAGTGTCTTTTAACACTTGGATGGATTATGCTTGTTATTGTATATACTTAATCTATTGCTTAGTTTAACACCACCTGATCCTTAAGCATCTTTAGTAAAGTTCACCCATGTTGCAAGTATTTTGATGAGGTCACTCATGTTTGAGGACAATTCAGCCTTCTGATACTCTACTTTGTACTTCAGCAACCTTTGTATCATTGTCTCTTTATAAATACCTACCTTATAAGTTTTGCAGGTCATGAAAAACGTCAGCAGCATAGTTCTTGATTTTTTTTTATAAGAAGTGATAAAATACATCTCTATCTATTTGCGTCAGTGTGTAGGTGTGTACATATAAAAATTCCTTTGTATATGTACACATTTGAGAAGTGACCGATATCTGTTACGCATTGACCATTATGATCAATATGTTTGATTGGCTATTATCATTTTATGAAACCTGAGTCACAGCTGAATCACCATTCACCAACAATAGATTTAATCTTAAACTGTTAGATTTTATTTTTATCTTTTAGTAGCAGCGCTCATGACCCATTACTGGGCCTCTGGAGACTCATGGGAGGAAGGTAGACTCAAACTGGAAACCTGGCCCAAATGCTAGCAAGATAGTAGACTCTGCAAAAGATATTGAAGGTGCCAAGTGGTGGTGGTGGTGTTAAACCAGGAAAAGGAGTAAGTCTACTATCCCAGTTGGGCATGATGGAATTTGAACTCAGAATACAAAGAGCTTGAAGAAATACTGCAACCATCTATTCAACATACCTATTTCTTTACTATCCACAAGGGGCTAAACACAGAGAGGACAAACAAGGACAGACGAACGGATTAAGTCGATTATATTGACCCTAGTGCGTAACTGGTACCTAATTTATCGACCCCGAAAGGATGAAAGGCAAAGTCAACCTCGGCAGAATTTGAACTCAGAACATAGCGGCTAACGAAATACTGCTAAGCATTTCGCCCAGCGTGCTAACGTTTCTGTCAGCTCGCTGCCTTAGATTGGCAGTAACACTACATGCCCACTAAATGGTTAATATAATACAGAAACTGTCGTTTATGAGGTAGAGGTAAGCTCAAAAGATCCTAGAGGGTGCCAAATATACAGAAATATATGGACATGACAGAAGGCCCCTTTAAGACCAGGTTAATTAACCACAAGTCTTTGTTTAATATCCAGGAAAGATGAAACAAGATTGGTGAGGCATATATGGATAATGAAATAAAATGCCATACAGTATAATATGAAGTGGAGACTGCCAGAAAAATGTAGAACCTACCTCAACAGCAGTAGATGCAGACTAGTTGAGAAATGAATTATATTGAAGCACTCCCTCCATCCAAGGGCTTACCTGGACAATTCTTGGCCCTCTTTGGTGTTTTTGCAAAGACCCCACCCCCACCTCCAACCTTCCAGGGCCAGAAAGCAGTCTTGTTTCGCTTTGCAGAATTTCTCTCATAGGCCCTATCTCTATCTAAAAATTCAGATAATGATCTTCTGTTTAGAAAACAACCAAAATCAAATGTATACAATGAGTTAGAAATACTTAAAATTAACATGTGACAAGAGAGCTTATACATGGTCGTTCAGTTTTCAAGAAATAGCTGTTAAATCTCTCTTAAATACCACTCTACTGTTTCAAAAGGAAGAAGTGTACATTGGCTAATATGGTCCTAGATACATGTGCCTGAAAATGGGAAAAAAAAAAGATAAAAGCTTGATTGCTTTTGATCATAGTGATAATAAGTCAATTTATTTAGGTCTTACACAATGCTAAACAATATCAACAGACATATTATACACTCTTATTCTCATATTATATTATAAATTCATTATAAACAAGACTTATTAGATTCAAAGGCACTGAAATTAACAGCCAATGATTTGATTTTATGCAAACCTTTTGGGGAAATGTCTTCAAACTTTCATGAAATGCTATTTCATCTCTTGTGCTACATCATGTTGAAGCAAGTAAAAATAACTTTTACACTCTGCTGCACTAGTAGACAAAAAAAAGGCTTTAAAATAAAAGTTAAATTTATATCACCTTGTACAATTTTCCAGGAAACACTGCTCACATGTGTCATGGTAGCTGTCATGCATCAAATATACTAAACCAGATTTGTACAAAAAAAAACCCTTGTCAGTCCAATTTATCATTATGTAGTTGTTGGAGATTTTGTTTTTGTTTTTCAGTGTATAAGAAAAAGTCTGTTTACCTAAGATTCGCTCATTGATAAGAACATATAAATCAATAGTGACAAATACATAAGTGCAATCATATACCACTATTTAAAAAATTGTTGATTCAACAATTCAAATAAATTCGTGTATTCAAATAAAATTATAAATTAGGTGAATTTTGAATTGCAAGAATGTTATTACGTAAGGGGAAATGATTTTAAAAATGTTTTGTTTTTTTCTGTATATAATCATTATTTTATCACAGCATTCCTTTGTATATACACCCAGATATAGGACCAGTATGTCTACGAATCAATATATAGATATATTAAAGTACTGCACAGCTGGTTGAGTAAGTAGCTGACCTTACTGGTTTGGATGTTGACGATTTATACATCAATACCAGTTCGGTATAATGGCCATGACCTGAAGATTTAACTCTTCATGGCCCTTACTTTCAACAAGGCACCATTACATCCCATTTCAGGGTACTTCTCATACATGTGACAAAACAGTCACCAATATAACATTCTCAACCAAATTCAGGACAAAAAACGTCAGTAGACTTAATAAGAATACTTCTGTCCAGAAATTTACTATCATTTCTCTATCTCTGCTATGACTGCCATTTCTCACTTGAACTGAAAATGTGTGTTCTACTTGTATCATCCTTCCATCCTCTTCCTCTCTACCATATTGTCTCTCACACTTGTCTCTCTACTACTATCACTTCCTGTTTGTCTTTCTCTCGTTTACATATAAAAAAACAAAGTAAGATATATTGAGCTATGGTTGTTTAAACTATAAATCAACTTCAGTAGGACTTATAAGGTTTATGGGTTTTACTCTACTTCATGTGGTCCCAGATCCTGTCCTATTGCATGGCATCTAGGATAAGGAACTTCTACTATAGCCTTGAGCTAACCAGTGTTTTGTGAGTGAAACTGGGAGATGGAAAATGTGCAGAAGCCCATCATTTATGTATGATGTATGTATGTATGTATGCATATATATATGTGTGTGTATGTGTCTGTGTGTTCTGTCTCTATGTCTGTTGTGTTTGTGTTACTATGGTTTGAAAAATTAATGGTTGTGTGCATGTCCTGTAACCCAGTGATGCAACTAAAAAATGATTGCTAAATTAAGTATTAGATTTTAAAATAAGTAGTGAAGGGGGTCAATATGATTGACTACAGCCCTTCAAAGCAGTGCTCCAGCATGGCCACAGTCCAGTGACTAGAACAGATAAAAGAATAAAGAGGTAAATATGTGCAAAGTCCACCTTTTTGTAAATAAGTAGAAATTATTGTTGCCATTTGTTGCTGTTAATGTTGTTGGTGGTGGTGCTGTTGTCATCGTCATCATCATCATCATCAGAGTTACTGTCAGCAGTAGCAACATTGGTGGTAGTGTCATCACCATCATCATCATCCTTGCTGTTGTTTACTCCTGGGTCATCCCTGATCAAAATGACCTATGATACAAGGAATTTGAATCTGTAACCATTCCATCTTGATCTCTAACATTCTGCATCCAAGAACCACATCAACTGATGTGTCCTTATTTTTTTTTTTTTTTTTTTTTAAGGATAGTATGTGATTTGTAGAAAATTTTATTACTATTTCTATTAGGCTTGACAACTACCATATTGAAAGCCTTCTTTGGTTCACCCTGGGAGTAGCAGGACACATTGTATAATTGCAATGAGTGGCAGATTGAGAATAACTTCTTGGTTAATTTGGCTTGCATATTCTGAAGGAATGCAAAATATTCATTTGGTATCACAATGGTTCAGTGGCTAAGCTTTGTGAGCCCATTTAACATTTTTACATATTTAAAAGGCTGTCAGTGAAGATAGTTTTCGTATTTGGAGGATGCACAGGATCTATTTAAACTTTAGAGACTCAGGAGATTGATTCTCTAAAATGCCCTGGTGGCTCATTAGAGGTAGTAGATAATTTCTGCTACCTAGGGAACCAAATTAGTAGTGGAGTAGGATGCATGGAGGGTGTGATACCTAGAATAAAAGTAAGATGGCGGAAATTAAGAGATTTGGTCACGGAAAGCTTCTCTGTCCAAGTGAAAAGAAGATTGTATGATGCGTAATTCTGCATGGTAGTGAGACATGGGCCCTGAATGCAGAGGACATGTGAAGGTTAGAAAGAAATGAGGCTAGTATGCTCTGTTGGATGTGTTATGTATGTATACCTGTTCAACAGAGTGCTAGTATTTTGAGAGAGAAGTTAGGCATAAGAGAAATTAGTTACTGTATACAAGAGAGAAAACTGTGCTGGTTTGGTCATGTCATGCAAATGGATGCTGACAGCTCTATAAAGAAGTGCTGATCTCTCAAAATAGATGGAACATGTGGAAGTGGGAGACCCAGGAAAACAAATTTCTATACTAACAACACAATGACAGGCCAGACTAATAACCACAACCATCTAAATATAAACAGGAATTACCTAGGTAACAACAACAGCTAAAGAAACTGATCAGCTGGGGAATTTCAACCATGTTTCGTGGTCTGCTACCACAACAGCTCCTTTATAGGATCCAGTTAGCTCAAGACATCATCAGGAGGAACCACGTCTGGTTTCGACCCCAACTCCTCTACTGTTTTGACTGTTTCAGAGGTGTCTTCAGCTCTGGTGTTGGGTGCATGTCTTCTTTCTTCTGTTCCTTGGCCTCTTCAATGTAGCGCCAATGAGCGTCAAATCTTTTCCCTTTAAATACCTGCTGCTAGGCTCCAGCAGGCAGCCCCAGCAAGTTGTCACGTGACACTGTCTCAACTTTAACTGACCAATGAAGGCGCGTAGTCTTAGCCCACGCATTCTCTAAACGATCGTCACCTGTCAGTCAGAATGTATACCTACTCACATTCTTTTGTGAACTCTTCAAAAATTCCATTACACAACCAATTGCTAAGTTTTTAAATACTAGACTAAACTTTGAACTAATAAAACCCGAAATAACTAAAATAGCTGGCACATCCTAGACCTACCTACATCCTTTTGGTGAACAACTAAAAAGCAAACCTATGACCTGAAGGGAACACACCTAAATATACACATCTGTTCACAAAGTTTTACATACATGAATAAATTATAA
The DNA here is from genome assembly GCF_006345805.1 of Octopus sinensis. Lineage (NCBI taxonomy): Eukaryota > Metazoa > Mollusca > Cephalopoda > Octopoda > Octopodidae > Octopus > Octopus sinensis. Next base: position 128,767,719 of record NC_042998.1, on the reverse strand, counting down.
AAAATACTATAACCTAAATTTAATCAATAAAAATTTTTGAAAACACCTTTCTGTTACAACCCACCCTACAACCAAATTACTGCTCCATTCAAACTGACATACCTAAGGAAGATTTTAACTCAACAGAGCCAAGATTAACTTTCAATTCATTGCAGTCCAACAACAGCTTAGCTGGCCAAAACTTCAAAGTCATGGCCAATAATATATTTGATTAAGAATATCCTTTCTCCTCCTTCTGACAGAATGCTATGCTTGAAACACTAAAAACTCACTTTTTTTCCAACCTTTACTGAGTGTGAAGCTAACACATTCCATATGTATGCCCTCTTGTCTTGTTATTGTTATTTTTAATGATCAATTGTTAATGTTCAGTTTTTAATGTTCAATTTGACTATATATATATATACACACACACACTGATCGTTACCAACGTCGCTTCACTGGCACCCGTGTCGGTGGCACGTGTAAAAGATTCGAGCAAGGTCATTGCCAGTACCGTCTGACTGGCATCCGTGCAGGTGGCACGTAAAAAGCACCCACTACACTCTCGGAGTGGTTGGCGTTAGGAAGGGCATCCAGCTGTAGAAACTCTGCCAGATCAAGACTGGAGCCTGGTGCAGCCATCTGGTTGCCAGCCCTCAGTCAAAACCGTCCAACCCATGCTAGCATGGAAAATGGATGTTAAACGACGATGATGATGATGATGATGATGATGATATATATATACATATATGTATTACATTTCCAATATAAGTAGGATTCATCTAGAGAGAGAGAGAGAGAGAGAAGTAGCAAGGCATATTTTGTTATGTAGGATGTGGAGACTTTGCTTGGCTGAGAAAAGAATCATATTGAAGAACTCTCCTTACCCAGGTACCAACCCAAACTGTTTTTTTTTTTGCTTCTGTCTTAGAAATTTAATTCTGTACCTTAGAACATTTATTTCTATGCAAATTATAGTGCTCTTAACATCTTGATTCATTCATTTATATATTCTTTAATTTTTTCACCAACTTCAGTCATTTTTGTATAACTATTTTACTGTGCTGATCAATCATTTCAAATTAACTGGGTTGATCCCTAAAATAACTAGGATATAATTATTATATAAGTGGAGGCACATGGCCTAGTGGTTAGAGCAGCGGACACACAGTCGAGGGATCGCGGGTTCGAATCTCAGACCGGGCGATGTGTGTTTATGAGTGAAACACCTAAGCTCCACGTGGCTCCAGCAGAAGGTAATGGCAAACTTCTGCTGACTCTTTCACCACAATTTTCTTTCACTCTTTCCTGCTGCAACTAGCAGCTCACCTGCGACGGACCGGTGTCCCGTCCAGGTGGGGAACCTATACGCCAAGGAAACCAGGAAACTGGCTCTTATGAGCGAAGCATGGCTTGAAAAGGAACAAACAATTATTACATAGGCAGTATCCCCACCTCTCATGCTCCTTTTATCAACCGGCAATTATATAACTGGCCTGAGAAGCATGAATGGTGAAGCGGACTTGGGTAGGATTTGAACACAGAATGTCAAAAAGTCAAAGCCAAACACACCAAGTATTTTTCTTGACACTTTACAAATTTTCCATCTGCTGTCCTATATATAATATCATAAATCTTAAATTAAACTATTCTAAATAAGTGAGTTTGTAAGAACTTTGCTGCTTTGAATTTTTATTGCATTGACTAACAATACTAACCAAACACTCTGACAGAAAAAGAAAACACAAAACACATTTGAACTATAAAATTGGTTTCATTAGCTGAAATAACCTAACTTACCAGAATGGTGTGTAGATATAAACATAGTTAAGTGCAAATGTTTAATAGGATTTGGTTTAATGCTGGTGGTGGTGGTATGTTTCTATGTGGAGGTGTAATGGCCCAGTGGTTAGGGCAGCGGATTTGCAGTCGTAGGATCGTGGTTTTGATTCTCACACTGGGCGTTGTGAGTGTTTATTGAGGGAAAACACCTGAAGCGCCACGAGGCTTTGGCAGGGGGGGGGGTATGTTTCTATGTGGAGGTGCAATGGCCCAGTGGTTAGGGCAGCGGATTTGCAGTCGTAGGATCGCGATTTTGATTCTCACACTGGGCGTTGTGAGTGTTTATTGAGTGAAAACACCTGAAGCTCCACGAGGCTTTGGCAGGGGGTGGTGGCAAACCCTACTGCATTCTTTCACCACGATTTTCTCTCACTCTTTCTTCCTGTTTCCGCTGTACATGTATTTTAAAGGGCTAGCCTTGTCACACTCTGTGTCAAGCTGAATCTCCCCGAGAACTACGTGTCTGTGGAGTGCTCAGTCACTTGCACATTAATTTCACAAGCAGTCTGTTCCATTGATCGGATCAACTGGAGCCTTCGTCGTCGTAACCGACAGAGTGTCAAGATGTTTCTATGTTTGCTATCACACCCATAGTGGTGGTACTGGTTCTAGTATGTGTCTGTGTCACATGGTGGTGACAGTGGTGGGAGTAACAGTGGCAATGGTGTTATAATGGTTGTATGTTGTTATTATTGTTATTTAGCCCCAGATCCATGATCAAAGGTTTACAGGCCATGACCATTCCATTTAATTTTCAGGTATCTAGGTCTTCATTATCCAATGTGTTTTTCATTTTTAAAGGTAAGATTATGTGAGGGCTTTGACTGTTATTTCTAGCAGTGTGGTGCTTCTATGTGGGGTACAGCCTCCTAGTGGTTATGATTGTGACAGTGTTAGTGGTAGCATTTATGGTTGTGTTATCGGTGTTAATATTTATAAATGTCTAAGGCAGCGATCAAGCAGAACCATTAGCATACCAGACAAAATACTTGGTGGCATTTCACCTGTCTTTACATTCTGAGTTCAATTTCCACCAAGGTGGACTTAGCCCTTCATCCCTTCAGGGTCAATGAAAAAGATTCCAGTTACGTATTGGGGGTCAATGTAATCAAATTATCCCTTTCTCCCAAAATTGCTGGCCTTGCATCAAAACTTAAAACCAACATTTATCAATGCTTAGTAACACACTTGGAGTTGAGAGTGGCGGTGGTGGTGGTGCTGGTGGTGGCAGTAAGCCGAATTTGTATGAGTTATGATACCAGTTGTAGTGATGGTAAAGGTGGTGATGTTATGTGTATGGTATAATATTAGAGGTTCAGATAGCAGTAGTGGGGGAGATGGTAGTGTGTGTGTGTGTGAATGCTTATAGCATGGTGCTAATGTTAATGATATTAATAGTGTTAATAATGGTACCATTACTACAAGTATGTGAGCGGTATGAGACTAGTGGTAGTGGTGGTGGTGGTTGGTGGTGGTGGTGGTTGGTGGTGGTGGTGGTGGTGATGCTCTCCTACCTACCCAATCTCTGTATCCCTGACTGACAAAATCAATATGATTTGCTGTTAAACAGGGACTTTTCCATGTTGATATTTGGAAAGAAAGTGTGGACAAGGAATGATTTCCAGACAGGTATATTTCTGAGATGGAAATATGGGAAAAGAAAGAAAAAAAAGTATTTCATCTGTGGTTTTTAGGATGTGACAAATTAATCTCTTAGCATATTCTCCCATATATATTTTCATTCAAAGATGTCTAGTAAATATAGATTTGAATGAAAATATACGTTCATTTTACATATATCTGTCACTTTTTTCTAACTTATTTCTACTTCATTCATGATGTTATTCCCATTTTCTATCATTAACTATCAGTAATGATCATTTCTATCAGTAACTTTATAATAAATCATAACTAATCCAAAATAATTTGTGTACTTATTCTTCTTTATATACAGATTCAAAATAAATAATAAAAAAGTTTGATATTTTTTGCATGGAAATTGAAAAAAATATGTGTGTTAAGAGGTTAAGGATAGATAATTAGAGGAAAAGAGGTTAGTGCTTTTGATAGGCTTCAGCTGAATGCTACATTTATTGCAATGCTTGTACTAGGGTATAAGCTGTTAGGATAAGACTGATAGGGGTGACCCAGCTGGGACACTGCCTTTTTGGGTATTTAGTTAAACAAATCACCTCCAGGATTTTTACTGAACTACTAAATCATGGGGATATAAACAAGTTGTCAAACACTGGTGGTGGGTAAGCACCAACACAAAGAGACACATACATACATACATACATACATACATACATACATACATACATACATACATACATACATACATACATACATACATACAAGGTGCATTAGGTTATGTACCAACAAATTTGCAAAAAAGAAGCCTTGAAATACACAGTTTCACTGAGAAAGAGCAAAAGAAGCTGATGTAGATTCTCCAAATCCAATCTATTCGTGGCAAAGTGAAGATTTGTATGGCATTCGAAAGATTCTCCATCTGAGAGTGTTTAGGTGAATAAATGCACACACTTGAGTTGTGTGCATCGACAGCTCAACCAACACACCAACACAACATATCTACAAACACCAGGAATTCTCTTAACCCCAAAATTCTTGGACTTTGTAAGCAACCGGCTTGAATTTTCTTAAGGAAAAACCTTAGATAGGCGTAGGAGTGGCTGTGTGGTAAGCAAGTAGCTTGCTTACTAACCACATGGTTCCAGGTTCAGCCCCACTGCGTGGCACTTTGGGCAAGTGTCTTCTGCTATAGCCTCGGGGCGACCAAAGCCTTGTGAGTGGATTTGGTAGACAGTAACTGAAAGAAGCCCATCGTATTTATATGTGTTTATGTGTGTGTGTGTGTGTGTGTGTGTGTGTGTGCGTTTATGTGTGTGTGTGTGTGTGTGTGCGTGTGCGTGTGTGTGTGCGTGTGCATGTGTCTGTGTGTTTGGAGAAGGGAAGAGAGACAAAAAAAGAAAAAGAAAAATAAGGGAGGAAGGGGAAAAAATTGTGTTGATATTTATACCACTATATATATATATACACGCTTATACATGAAATATTAGAAAAAACACCTTTTATCGATTCAAAACGAACAACCAAATTACACCATCTTGAAAATTGTATATCATAGGAAAGTTAAAATTAAAGTGGCAATTAAAAAGTAAAGATGAAGTAAATTATAAAAATAATATAATGTATATAACAGGTATCCATCTCATCCTCTTGTACTCTTATATTCCTCCCCACCACTATGAGACTCTATAAAATTATTAAAATTCCTCACAAAGGAACTTAGTTTGATTTGAAAATCTCACTAGAATGGGAGAAAGCGCTAATGATCTAAGTGATATGTATATATAAAAAATGTAATATATAAATAAATAACTGTAAATATAAACCATCCGATCTTCTGATTACCTCATTTCTTCTAATATATATATATATATATATATATATTATATATATAGATATAATACATTTCTAAATCTCTCAGAGAGATTTATGCAGTAGTGATATGATAAAGTAGTTGTATGCTGTCAACTTAATGTGACAGTCCCATGTAGGGAATAATACTACTGCTATTATGTGAATACTATACTCCAGAGTATCCTGGACTCAATATGGGCAGCATGTGCAGCATCTGTGCCACGTAAACAAAAAAAGAAGAACCGCCCCAAAAGGGCAATTTGGGAAACTTCAGCGGTCCAACTTGCCAGGAGGGAACGTCGGACTGCTGAACGGGAATACAGGTTGCATAAATCAGACACCAACAGGAAGAAGCGGAATAAATCCTCCAACCATCTCAAGCAAGTGACAAAAAAAGCAGTGCTTGAATTTGAACAGTGCATAGCAGCCAATCCTGACAGCAAGGTTTTCTGGAAATATGTGCACTCAAAGCAGAGACCTCACTCTCCAGTGGGCCCTCTTCGCAACCCTCACACAAACCAGATCACTGACGACCCCAAGGAATGCGCAGAACTCATTGCCGAGTACTATGCAAACATATTCACTGTTGAAAGTCAAAATGTACCATCTTCACCATCACTAACAGCAAACTCCATAACAACTATGGAATTTACACCTGCATTGCTGCGACGTCACCTTCAAAATAAGCGTAACTATGCCTCCCCTGGTCTCGATGGAGTTACATACCTGCTTCTCAAACGTGGCAGGCACTTCCTTTTACACCAGCTTTCTATTTTCTTCCAGTACTGTCTCAACAATGGTGCTACTCCGGAGCAGTGGAAAACTGCCAGTGTCATTCCTCTGTTCAAAAAGGGCGACCGCACATCACCTGTCAACTATCGCCCAGTCAGTCTCACTAGCTGTATTGCAAAACTGATGGAATCGTGTGTCAGAGAAACACTCTGGAACTTCTGGAGCTCTCACAGTCTCATCCGACCCTCACAATATGGATTTGTCCCTAACTCCAGCTGCAGTGACCAGCTTGTCGAGTTCCTTGAGGACATTACTCAGATTACTGACAGTGGCTCATGGGTGGATGTTGTCTACCTTGACTTTGCTAAGGCTTTCAACTCTGTGCCACACAAAAGGCTTATGGTGAAACTCTCTGCAATGGGTGTGGGGTATGACCTTTTTAACTGGTTGAAATCCTTCATCCTCAGCCGAAAGGAGGTAGTCACAGTTCTAGGACAGCACTCTACACCATATGAGATGTCATCGGGTGTACCACAGGGATCTGTCCTTGGTCCCCTCTTGTTTGTGGCATACATTAACGACATAGATGCCAATTTAAAGAATGCCACAGTATTGAAATATGCAGACGACATCAAGCTGTACCTTGAAATCAAGAGGACAGATCCTGATGTCTACAACTCTTTCCTGCAATCAGACCTAGACACAATGCAGCAATGGATCACAGACTGGCAACTGAAACTGGCTGTGGACAAGTGTACCACCATGCATTTTGGGAGAAAAAACCCTGCGTTCACTTACTCCCTCCACAACACTGATATCAAGAAATCCTCTTGCGAGCGTGACCTAGGCATCACTGTCAGCAGTGATTTGCGTTGGTCAAAGCATATCTCTAAGATTGTCAGGAAGGCCGAGGGTGTCTTGGCATCACTCAGCAGGTCTTTTGTTAGCCGCTCTCCAGCCATCTATTTAAAACTGTATACAGCTATGGTACGACCACACTTGGAATTCGCATCATCAGTTTGGAACCCCTATCTTGCACAGAACATTGACCTCCTGGAATCTGTCCAGAGACGTGCAACCAAACGCATACCCTCCATCAGACACCTACCATATTCTGAGCGCCTTGTTTCCCTGGGCATGGATTCACTGAAGCTCCGGCGTTTGGCGACGGACTTGGTAAACACCCACAAAGTTATCAACCACCTCACCAACAACACACTGAACACCTTTTTGATCTCCATGTGTCTAACACACGTGGACATGCCTACAAAGTCAGAAAACAATACAGCTCCCATGACTTTCGGAAACATTTTTTCACGCTCAGAGTTGCTGAAGCATGGAATAAACTGCCTGCGTCAGTTGTTGACTGCCATGACACTGCATCTTTTAAGGCCCTCATGCTTTCCGAAATCCGCCGAAACTACACCTGATTATATATACACTTTAGATGAGTTGTAGTGCACCTGAGCACTGTACACAATTATTATTATTATTATTATTATTATTATTATTATTATTTAGCCCTAGGAAGCAGCACCGCTTCCTGTCAGCCTTGACACATTTCCTGTGTCTTTATGTTTACAAGGGGGAGATAAGCACCCAGCTAAGCCAGCATCCATATATATATATATATATATATATATGAAGGGCTTCCACACAGTTTCCATCAACCAAATTCACTCACAAGACATTGGCCAGCCTAGGCAAATAATAGAAGACACTTGCTCAGTGTGTCAGGGTGGTGTGCAGCAAGACTAAGTTACAAACTGCATGGTTGCAAAGTGACCTTCTTGACCACAAAGCCATACTAACTAAATAATGAAAATAACGAAAAAGTACAAAGCCAAAACTGTGTTTCAAACCTACATACTTTCCCATTAAAGCACAGTAATTGCTCTCAATTTCAAATATGCTCTATGTGCAGTGAACCATGTCACTGCACATGAACAGAAAGTGGGTATATTTTAATTTTTTACCTTTTGCTTGTTCCAGTCATTAGAATGTGACCATGCTGGAGCAATGCCTTGAAGAATTCCATCTGAAAAAAATCGACCCACCCACCCAGTACTTTTTTTAAGGCTAGTATTATTCTATCAGTCTTTTGTGCTGAACTGCTAAGTTACAGGGATGTAAACACACCAGTACCAGTTGTCAAGGCAGTGGTGGGAGACAAACACAGACACAAAGACACACACATACACATGCATATATATATATATATTTACATACATATCTACATACATAGATACATTGGGCTTCTTTCAGTTTCCAGTTTCCATCTATCAAACCAAGTCACAAGGCTTTGGTCAACCCAAGGCTATAGCAGAAGACACTTGCCCAAAGCATCACCACACTGTGGGACTGAACCTGGGACCATGTAGTTGAAAAGCAAACTTTTTATAACACAGCCACGCCTGCACCTCTAGATGAAAACAATATTTTTTTCATAAAAATGTCAAGCTGATATGAATTATGTTCAGACTTGTTAACCATGTGTACAAACCGCAAAAGATTTTTCACTCAAGACATGTCTTGACCATGCTGCAGATTCAGGCTCCATTATATAGGTTTATTTCCTAAAATAAAATGAATAAATAAAATTTCAGCTTCTTTGATGCTGTTATTATTGAAATAAACTTTCTGAGTTCAATTCAACAGTGACAGAACAATATTAAGTCAGACTAAAAAGAGGTGATGTCGATTTGTAGGGGAATTCACCAAAATGAGATAAAAATATAATACAAAGAAAGAAAAATGTGTCCTAGTTAACATTTGCAATGAAAATCACTGAGGCTATGAAGAAATTGCTTGAGTATTGAAAGGAGTGACAATAGAAAATGAAAAGTGACAAAGGTAAATGAAACACACATAGCATACATATAACATACATACAGTGTCTCACAGACAGCCATACACCCACACATACACACGTATACTAAGAGAAGTGAAGTGGCCAAGAAAGGAATTTTGACTCATCAAC